>NW_027512944.1:332739-665478 GCF_048772815.1 Callospermophilus lateralis | reverse complement strand
AGATGAATGAACAATGGAAAGTTATTGATGCACTTGAAAGGATGTGAACTCTTGCCAAGATCTACATCATGTTTATTACCATGTAACAGGAATAGTGAGTATATAATTCATATGTATTGAATATATATATATATATTATAGATATATATATATATATATATATAGATATATATATATTATAGAATGTGAAAGAGATTTTTATTCTGATAATAATTAAGTAATATAAATGGGCTGTTGAAATTCCAATGCAATTTTTTGAAAAAAATATAAAGGACAATTAGATTTGTAGGGAAATATAGATATGTTTATTGAAACTGTAGTTACTATAACTGCAGTATTAGATGTAAAACTTATACTTGCATAGAGGTACTTTGTAAAAAGGAAAGGAGAATCAGAAGTCCATAAAAAAATGTAGTCAGTTTTCCTTTTTTTTTTTTTGCACTACAGGCATAGAAAGAGTGTAGAAATAAATTAATTTTATCTTTAAAGCCTCATCCCCTTTTGAATATTTTTAAATCTCCTGATAATCTTTTTCTCCATATTTTCACTGACTGTGCTCTTTAAACTTTGAAAATAGAAACCCTCCTGTTTATGCCTAACCCACTAAGTCACACATTATTGAAATGTACATGCTTCAATATGGCTGAAAGTATTAATTTTGAGTTATTTGTATTTTAAAAGCTTGCTTACTAACAAAATATTGCCTCAGTTTAATTGATTTCAGGTAGTAAAATGAGACCAAGTGGACAAACCAAATAAAGTAATCATTCTGTGGGTCAGAGATGCCACTTGACTGGTCCTTCTCATAATCTAGAACACCTGAAACAGGTGTTGAGCAGATTATCTGAGCTTATAGGGCACATCTCCCAGGACTGTGTTCAATGATGACACATAGTTGACTTGAAAATGTCTGTGGTGGGAGTTCTTATGCCATAGAAGTTGACAAACAGTAAAACTAAGGGCTTATACCTGCATTCCCTCCCTACTCAATATGTATGTTCACAGTCATACCCTACCAGGGTATGAATGGGAATTATGATAACAGTATAGACATCATAGTTCTAATGTGATGATAAAAATATTTATTGATGGGAAAGATTTTAGATACATGCTACAAAATGTAAAGCAGTTTAGAAATGATTCCTAAAAATATTTATTCTTCTTAAAGGGTAATATGTATTTTAAAATGTCTTTCTTTCCTTCATATTTATGTCCATTGACTTTCTAAAAGCTTTATACATTTATTCCATGTTATTTCTGTGTCAGAAAATAATGTACTCACTCCCTGTGAGTGATAGACATGACCCTGTCTCTTCTTGCAGAAGAGCATGAGGAAGACATTGCAGGTACCTCAGAGAGAAGTACTACGGGAGACTCAGTTAGCACACAATAACAGTAATACAGAGAAGAAATATGTGTGAGATCTCTGTTAGCAAAGACTATGGTAGTTGTGAAAATGATAATATGTGTATAGATTTCAACAATTTTATTGGATCAAAAAATGGTAGTATTTATTTTCTATCAATGGAGGATTTTAATTTATGGAACAGGAGAAATACTACTTGCTGAGACATTGCATATTAGATATCTTTTGGGGGACATGGCAATCCTATAAGCTCTATGTGGAATGCAACAAGATCGATGCCTTGAAGTTTTGGAACATCATAATGTTTTGCCAAGTATAAAACTCAGAAGTTGTATATAGAGAAATTTAAAATATAAAAAAAAATTAGTGTGAATAGAGTAAATGAAGTCAAGAGGATAGATGAAATTAACTAGAAGAGAAAAATCAAAGGGGCGGCTGGAGACAATGGCTCTTGACCATGATTGTCAAAAGAACCAGAAGGAATGTAAAAAATCCTGTTATTCAGGTCTAAACACAGAACCACTAAAGTAACCCCTCTTTGGGTTATTCTTGGGCTGCAGCATTGTATCCAAATCTTTCCATATGATGCTAACATGCAGCAGGAATTTTATCTGATCTTGAGGACATAACAAAGGGCATTGGGGAGGGGACAGCTGTGAAGTGGAAGAAACCAGAACTCTATATAGAGAATGTAAGAGATGTTAGAAGTGTGCTTCAAAAAAGAGGGAATGTTGAAGAGGGTTGAATGATGCCCAAAAATTGTTAAGAATTTAATGACAAAGAAATAAAACTGGCAATATCAGAGGAAATCTTTAACAGAATAGTGGCTTCAAAAACCAGCCTAAGTCTACATGTGGCTTGCTTGTTAGGTAGAAATAGGTCACAGTGACAATAAAGGAGAAATTTTGTTAAAAAGGGGACAATAACTAAAAGAGTGCCTGGAGTCAGTTTGGAGCAAAAGAAAAACTTTGTGAAATAATCAAATATGAACACTGTCTATTCTTGGGAATATCTCAGTTAAGAAGAATATTGATTGTGAAAACAGACTGTGTGATAAATTGTACCAGTATTTGCATATTGCTGGAGTTCAATAGTAAGAAGGGAAGATGAAGGATATCTCAATTGAAATTGGCTAAAAAGCGGGAGGGGGATGCTTACAGATGTAATAAAAGTTTATTATTGAAATTTTTACCATGATGCTAAAATTCAGTGAATATCATCTAGACAAGTATTGTCCAAAGTCAAATGTAGAATTTAAAATGAAAATGTCAGGATGCATTTAAGACTGTTGAGTCATTAGTCAGAACAAGATATTTTGTGTGTTTTTTTTTAAAAAAACACTTTTTATAGAGTATGGGGAATAATAGAAAAAGTTTATGCTGAGGTATTCTTTGAGAGAGTGATGAAGAGTTCCCATATAATCAAAGTAAGTAGTGTGGTTGCTCTTTTCCTAGCCTCAGGTATGTAGAGAAGAGTCTCCTCAGCAACCAGGGCAGATCACAATGGCTGCTGTTATTTTCCCAGACAGGGAGCAAATCCTTGGGATAGTGTTTTCCATATGTTTAAGAATGTTGAAGTACCCAAGGAAAGCTGTTTGTAAAAATAATTACATGATAACCAAAGGAAGAGTAAAGATGTAGCTGCAGAAGGGAAAAATACCCAAGAGTCATTTTAAGTCCTACAAAGGAGATTTTCCTCATATTGAGAATCTGTGTGTGGAGTGCATCACTGAGGGATCTGGAGGGTGAGGCAGTGTTCTATCAAAGTAGAGGCAATTCCTTGCTCTTGGGGGTTGCAGGATGAGATGCTTCCAAGATTCTTCACTCACTGCCACTCAGATAAATCAGACCTGGAGAAGCAAAACTATATCTTAAAACAAGGACACACCAAACCCCTAGCTTTGCTGTGTCCTACAGTTGGGGAGTAATATCTTGGAGAATTAATAGGGAACAAAAAACTGACCACTATATTGTAGTTACTGCTGCAGATGATGTTCTGGCTCAACATTGTTTTCATCCAAGGAAAGACATTCACTGAGGAAATGGAGAGGGGAAGAAGGAGAAAAATGAACATGCTGTACCTATTCCAATAACAGGAATATTAGTGAGGGATTGTTTGCAGGTTTGGGAAAGTGAAAAATCTACATAACACCATTCTAATTTTATTCTGTGAAATACAGTTCACAGTCGTTACCTGGGAAAAGAATTAGTGAAGTTAGTAAAGCTGAGTTTGTGGAGAGTGGATTGGTTTAAAATAGAAATGAAAAGAGAATGGTAGTTACTTTAGCATCTGCATACTTTGCAAGCAATGAGGAAGGTGAATTCTAGGTTAATGATCATAATTTAAACCAATATCTAGCTGTCTTTCTTGTTTTTTCTTAGTCATACATCTCTCCTCTTTAGAAGATTAATTATGACTATTAAGGGTTGTCTTTTGTCAGATATAGTAATAAAAGAATGTCAGAAACCAGACATGGTGGCTTATCCTGTAATGCCAGCAGCTTGGGAAGCTGAGGCAGGGGAATCACAAGTTCAAATCCAGCCTCAGCAATTTAGCAAGACCCTGAGCAACTCAGCAAGACCCTGTCTCTAAATGAAATATTATAAAGTGCTGGGGATGTGGCTTAATGTTTAAGCATCCCTGAATTCAATCCCTTGTACAAAAAAGGTGGGGGGCATTGGGAATATATATAGGCCACACATTAATAGTTTATTGAAATGATAAATCAAACTTTTCAAGTGGATATGGAAAGGACAGGAACAAGATGAGAATTTATACAGATTAATATACCAGTGGTCTGATATTGGAGTTGATACATCACAGTGGGAGTAGCTGAACAAAGAAAATTATAAGTCAGGAAATTCTTAGCCTATTAGCTTTTTCATGTGGTTGTTTCTGTGGATTGATTCTATGGATTGATGGTTCTGTGGATTGTTTCCTATTAGATGACCTCACAGACCCAATATCAAGTTGGCTCAGTTCACACTCTCAGTCTAAATATCATACATGGAATAGAATTATAAACATTGCTTCAGACCTTCGAAGTTGCCATGCTAGATTAATATTTGTGATTTTTCAATTAAATTCTTCAATGACATTAAATTGTTAACACTCCTAGATATGTTTAAACTCATTTGAACATTACACAATATATACATATTTTTAAAAGTAAGTTGGGGAACCTCATAAATATGTATAAATTTATGCTCTTATGTAATCATTCAAAAGAAAATTATTGAATTCTGAAATAGACAAAACTATAAAAAATCTGTTTATCCATTTTTATATTGTCTTCATCATCCTGTGGACAAAGCTACTAGAAGCTGCAGTTGGACCTAATCTTTTACCTGAATTACAGGCATGCTAAGTAATTAACTTACTATATAAATATGATTTACATCTGGCCCTATATTTTTGCATTGTTTTATTTGCATAGAATCAGAAGTTTTAGATGGATGAGTTCTTATTACTCTTAGAAAAGATTTATTAATATCATTACATAGAATTTATAAAACTTAATCCATTAATTTTAGATATATACTTAACAATTCATGTACATGCTTGTACAATTTAAAAGGGACATTTATAACCTTTGTAAACGTTCTTTTCTCTTTTAGTTGTTGAGAACTGAGATTGTATTAGATATAAACATTTCTAAATTGCACTAGATTTTACAAACATTTTGTTTTCCTTTCCTCTTCTGAGTTCTTTGAATTTCCTTTGTTTTTTTTTTTTCTACTATTGTATTTTAAAAGGGAAATAATTTAACTAAAATAGTAAAGTTGTTGGTGCCCAATCCTTGACATTTTAAAACGTGTTCAATCTGCACTTTTACTAAGTCAATCATTGCTAGAAAATGCTTCTCTTTCAATTGATACAAGTTTTTCAATGGCTTTAGGTAATGATAAATTTGTGAACAATTTAAGATGAAAAATTTCAAAACTTTTTTAGAAAACTTATATCAGTAGAGTAGAATGAACACTAGTTCTCTTCAAATTTATTGTCACTAGTCTCATAGACATTCTGAGAGTGAGTAGGGATAGATTTGTCATTCCTGAGGTTCTATTTACAGATGTTTAATGTGTTTGGTTTAAGCCCAGATTGAAGTCAACTTTGTCATCAGAAAGGTCTTTTCTTGTGGACTTTTTTTTTTTTAATTAAAAAACTGCTTTAGCATTTTGAAGACAGAGGACCTAAAATATTACTAAACTATCAAAATATTTTGTTATTCCTGAATTCTCCAATTTTCAGAACAAGAAAATAAATATTTTAGTAAAATTTAAAATAATTTTTCAGCATTCTCTTTTTTTCATTCTCACACATTTGTACGCAGCTTTCTCTTTCTTATTGTTATTCATATAGAAAAAATATTATAATGCATATTCATGGGGACATTATCAATAAAAATATTATTTAAAATTTAATTAGTAGTAATGGATAATATAAATTATGTTATTATACACACACACACACACACACACACACACACACATATATATATATATAAAACTAAATTTTATTTACTATTGTACCAGTGAATTTTTGAAAATAAATCTACAAGATGAATCAAAATTATTATTACACCAATCTTAAAAATAAAAGAATCACTAAATATTTTGCCCAAGGTCACAGAGATATAGGTAAAGTTTCTATAAAGTTATTATTATTTTTTTAATTTACAACGATGTTGGTTGCTTTCTCTTGGTATGTTCTTTACATACTACATTATTTGTCTATTATTACATTTGCTTAAGAAATCAAATCATATGCAATTAGGTGCAATTAGATGGCATTTCAAGGAAAAAGCATACAGGATCATTATTTAAACAATTCTATGTCTAAATCTAATTATGTAATCTACAGTTAGGTGATTGTGTATGTATATGCATATACACATTCTGAATATTAAATGTAAACTTTTTTAAAAAATTGTATAATTATTTAGGTGGGCTCAAGGATACAATTTTGAGTTCTTAAAATGTTTAATAATTCATATCAATTTATTCTTAAACATTTCATATTTCTAGCATTCTAGTGCCGCAGTCCGGCTGCACCAAACTAACGGGGGGGGGGGGGGTGACGAGCAACTTGTGTACATTGATACAGCAGGAGTGGGAGTCGTTTATTGTAGGACAGGAGGGGTATATATACATTCCACACAGCTTATCTTAATTAACGTAAACTAGATACAAGAGTCAACCAATAAGGAATCTCCACACTTAATGGCTCTCTGACATTACTTCACAAACCACTCCCTCTGGCAAAATGCCAGGCGCCAACTTGACTTGTTTACAAACCCTAACATTCTAGTATTTAAATTTTTTAATTTGTTCTTTCTAGGTATACATGACAGTAAAGTATATTTTGACATATTATACATACATGGAGTATAACTTCCCATTTTTTTGGTTTACAATGTGGAGTTATAGTGGTTGTATATTCATATAAAAACATAGGAAAATTATGTCCAAATTATTCTGTGGTCTTTCCTATTCCCATCTCTCCCTTCCCTTCATTCTCATTTATCTAATCCAATGAACTTCTAGTATTTTTAAGCTCCAATTATTACCTGTCATATACAAATGATCTTTATAAATAGTTGAATGTTGAGCTCTTACACAATTTTTTGTCATCTGAAGACTTATTGCTTTAAATATAAAATGTATTTCAAAAGTAAATTTGTAAAAATTTATTTCATCTTTTTAAAAAAATTTTCACATTGCTGAAAGTTTTCAAGATATTTATAATTTGTTCATTCATTTAATATATTTGGTTATATGATATTTTCTCAGTAAATTAAAACATTATTTATATTCTTTTAAGTAAATATATCTCTCTTGATAGTTTCATTAATGCTTCTGAATTTTCTAAAAGGGAAAAATTGAAGGAAACTATATAAATTTGATCACTAAAATTCCACCTTAGATAATTACATGTAATATTTCTTCTTTCCCAAGGGATTTTGGGAAAGCATCATTTGTGCATTCTATGAATATGTAAATATATTTTTTACTGTGGGTACCATCTCTTGTCATCTGTTTTATTTCTTAATCTGTGTTGTATAGGTAGTGCCATTAAGATGTTTCATATGCATCAAAAGTAGGACACCCAGAAAATGATGGCAGTGTAATTTCATAGTACATCATAAACGATTCAACTTTTGCACAGCTGAAGATTACTTCAGAGTTCTGAATTAATCTGAATGACCCCAGCTTTAATGCTGTTGAGATTCTAGAAATGATAAAATGTCAAGTCATTGAAAATAAACCGACAGAACCTAAACAATCTGACGTGACTAATGCACAGTTTCTCTGGCTTTTTCCATACTCTGTAGCTTCTATTACCAGCTGCAGTATTTTACAGAGCAATGCTTGTCTTAATGAACATGCACATCTTTCACCTTATTGAAATATATGTCTGTTATGTAAAGAACAGAAAATCTACTGTTCTGTGTATTTGAGTTTTACATGCACTAAAACCTCGATGCACAGAAGAAATGTAAGTGATAAATAATTTCTTTATTACATCTTAATTTTAAGGGATACAGATTAGTCAAATGCTGTTACATCAACCATATATGGACAATGCCACTCTGAATTTACCACAAGTTTTCCAAAGCCATTAAATATTAATGAAATTTGTGAGAATGCTCTGAGATGACAACTCTCAAAAAGAACTGCTTAGATAACTTATAACTTATATTGACAGAGTACTACAAAGTATAGCTATCTTCACATTTATTGTTAATGGACTCATAAAGTGTTCTTTTTTAAAGCATAAAATTCACATCTCAGCATAGTGTCTTCAAGGGGGGTTATTTCATCTCTAGTCTGCATTATTTGGTAGCCTTCAAAGTTTAAAGTGCTTTTTCTCACAATAGAGGGTCTCAGTTCTGGCTAGACTTTCCATACTCACTAACCATTATCCAGTAGACATGACTCTAGTCTTTATTATTTTTCTCAATATACAATTTATTTATTTTTGCTTCTATACTTTTCAAATAAAAAGCTACCTTATGAAATCTAATACGCAACTTGAAGCTGCTCTAACTGAATATATTGGAAAGTGTCTGCAGAAATACCCTATGCTCTTTATATCCTCCTATTTCCCTAAAGATATCATCCAACACCTGCCCTGCACTCCTCAGGGAGGTATCCTCACCAACCCAACAGAAATCCCCTGTATAGAGCATCATGCTATTGCTCTCAAATCAATTTTTATCCTTTTACTTTGTAATGTTTAACAATAAATTTCCTAACTAAATATCCTATTAGAGGGAGATTTATAGTACTCATTCAACTTAAACCTCCATTTCTCTATTTTTTCAGCAAAAAATTTAAGACTCTAACACTGATGGACCATGAGATTGGACTGTGACTAATCATACTATCAATTTAAAGCTTTTATTGTTTCTACTGATTTTTATCCCAATCACACAGTGAGAATCAAATGTTGTAGACTCATTTCCTAATAAATCATATTTACATTTAATTGACATTAAAAATTTTAAAAGGGGGATTCCACTTCTTGGGTCCCTTTCTTCCTCCGGGAGAAGTCTTTTGTGCTGTTCTTTAATAAACTTCTAATTTCTACTCTGAAAAAAAAATTCAAAAGGAAGTGAAAAATATCTCATATATTCTGTGCTCTGTTACTTTTCTCTGAAATTTCTCTTTGAGAAGTTGAGTAAAACTTGAGTGACTATGCCCCATGCCTTACTGCCACACTAAAAATAAATTCAAGCATCTTCATGCTTGCTCAAAACTCAGGAGTCCCTCAAATCTGTACTTATTGAGAAATATTTGTGATCTGAAGAATGTAGGTGACAATGGTCACATTAATTTCTACTAGGTACTTGTCACTTTTTGATAAAAGACAGATTGCCCTTGAATGTCCCACTTCCCACTTTATCCTTCTTGGAGACAATTGGGCAACATTTAATCCTTTCATTTTTTATTTTTCTAGTTGATCTGGTGGCCTAGGTTTCAAACCCTGCTTAGAATTTTGTGAACATTGAACATCTGGCAGCAACTGTGTTGTTTGGCAAATAAAACCTAATGAAAACAATACTAGTTTATGAGAAATGGCTACTTTGATCAATTACTATGACTTTCATTAAATATGATTCCTTAATAAAGTCTATATCAATGCTCCAACATTGTCATTAGAAAGTTTTATTATCATTTGTTTGTATTGTATATTTACTTATTTAAACTGTATATGGTGTATTCTTTTAGAAAGTCATCTTACATGTATAATACTAAACAATTAATTACTTACTCAAAATTATTTTAGGTCAGTATAAACTATACCTTCTAGTGGGACACAGTGGCTCATGCCTGTAATCCCAGCAGCTCAGGTGACTGAGACAGGATCATTGCAAATTCAAAGTCAGCCTCAGCAAAAGCAAGGCGCTGATCAACTTGGTGAGACCTTGTTTCTAAATAAAATACAAAATAGGGCTGAGGATGTGGCTAAGTGGTTGAGTGCCCCTGAATTCAATATCTGGTACCAACCCCAAATATATATATATACCTTCTTTCTTGTGCATCAAATAAACAAGATATAGGTGGATATTTAGCCCTCTTAAGACAGAATGTGTGTTCTATTGAGGTGATGTTCTTTCGATGTCAGTTAAAATAAGGCAGATTTCAAAATAATTTACAAGAAAAAATGGGAAATATTTGGGAGGTAGAGGGTAGCTGGCAAAATTTTACTGTTACCAGGGCTGATGAGATTACCAAGTTTTGCCAACTGATTGTGAAATAACTATATATTCTATAAAAATAATTGGTAATGAAAAATGAAATGACTTAATTTAACAATTTTTCATGCCATCTTGAAGCAAATAATTATAATTTTAAAAAGTAATTTGTTAAGTGAACTTCACCATGCAAGAAAAGTCTTGAGTGCCGTCATTACTCAATATTCACATATGTACTAGAATTCTAAAAGAACTTAATCACTGCACTTTGTTTGTCCATGGGAAAGTGACATTCAAAATTTATTTATAGAATTTGAAACTGGAATTCCAGTATCAAAATTAAACATTGAACTTCTTCATTCATTTTAGCATCTGCACTTTTAATTTCCTCCTTTTCTTTTCCTTTTTTTAACTTTGATTTGAATATTATTGTTTACCCCATTAATATTCACTTTGATGAGATGTTCAAAAAATAGTATGTCCTATTTATTTTCTTTATCTTAAACTTTAAATTTTTGACAAAGGTTTTAAATTATGTCTACTATTTTCATAGTTCTGGAATATTTTCCACAGATAAGTATTCTTTTTTTAACATTTTTTTTCTGATCCAGTACATATTTCATGTAATGTAAGTATTCTATTTGGTGGTAAAAATGATCATTTTAATTTTTTCTCCTTTAATGAGAAAAAGAAAAAAATTGGGGAGTTCAAACTTTATGTACTCAGTTTAAATATTAGAAAGTGTGCCAAGTTAATATGTATTAAAAATGAGCTGACGCCTGGCATGCGCGCGGCTCTGGGTTTGATGCACCTCATACAAATAAAGATGTTGTGTCTGCCAAAAGCTAAAAAATAAATATTAAAAAAAATCTCTCTCTCTCTCTCTCGCTCTTTCTCTCTCTCCCTCCCTATTAAAAAAATGAGCTGAATCTTTGTCTCCAATATGCCTTATTTAAATTCATCGAGGTAGAATTTTGTATTAGTGTACAGCTTATCATTTCAGTTCATTGTAAGATAAATTCATAGTCATTGTAATGGTTACTTTCTGGATACATAACCTTCAAATTCATAAATAACTATCCATCTATCTATTATCTATTTATTATCAATTTATTAATTATATATATATATATATATATATATATATATATATATATATATCTTCTTATTGTGTTTTAGATTCTATTTTATTGGTATTGATTACTTTGGTGACAATTATGAAGACTTTTACCCTCACATAGAAGGTATACTTTGATATCCATCATATTAAAATATTTCCACACAGTAATTTTAATATAGCACACTCTATTATTTATAATACCCATTTAAAAATCAAAAGCAGGTCTACTGAAGTGAAAATGAAGTTATTACATATAATCATAATCCTTGACAGCAAATTGCCTTTGCATTTTGCTCTATAATGTTCCAAATTTGATTTACTTTTTGCAGTCTACATTTTTCAAACCTGATAATCTTCCTTTACTAGTTCACTGTCAATGCAAATTACATATATTTTATCAGGCATCTTCCATCTGAAAGTTCCTGAATCTTCTCCTGTTGGCTCAGCTATTGGAAAAATAAGAGCTCTGGATCCTGATTTTGGACAAAATGCGGAAATTGAGTACACTATTGTTCCCGGAGATGGAGGGAATTTGTTTGACATCGTCACAGATGAGGATACACAAGAAGGAGTTATCAAACTGAAAAAGGTACATAAACAAAGGTTTTGACAGTTTACTATCTAAAAATAATTAAAGAAAATGAAAGAGTATAAGCAATTTTAATTTTCCTTTAATTAGTAATATTTTAAATAAAAAAGTTATAATTATGAAATATTCACTCCCACAGATAGTGTTATTCTATGATTTAACAAATATGGATTTATATTGAAAATTGAAGCCTAATAATTTGATTATGTACTTTTTTAACACTCTTATCAGAGTTTAATTTCTAATTAATTTTATAGCAATGTATGTACAAAAATGATCAATTTAAAAATGAAAAAACAATCAATAACTTTTATCTTACCAAAGTTGATCTTGACATTTCATGACTTTTTGGAGAACACAGAGTATAAATATCTAAGTTAGCACATTATTGGTGAGAGTTGATATCACAGTGGAGAAACACTATTGTTGGTAAGTTTTATTCAGTGCAGAAGTGGAAGAAATAAGAAAGGATAATAATGGACTTGAGAATTCTGTAAGAAAAAAGCCTACAGAGACTTTTACTTTTATCAGTTAGGAAGTAAGACTAGAAATATCCCCAGTGAAGAGATCATTGAAATAATACAAGAAAGAGATTTAGATGCTAATAGTAGTGAAGATTGAGAGAATTGTGATTCTGGCCAAACTTTAGAGCAAGAGAAAGAAAGGGAGAGTGGAAAGAGCAGCGGAGGAGGACAGCAAAGTTGTTCAGACCCTTGAAAGAAATCGTTACTTGCCCAATATGTAGTTTTGTCTTTTATTGGGTAGTGGCACATGAAGGAGTGTGTAAATGTGAGAAAGAAACCTGATTCCATTGGAGGCATGTAGATTGCTTCCATTATAATGAAGAAAACAATGAATTTTGAGTAGTGAAGTATAGCAAAAAAGTGAATCTTATTAAATTTAGGTCTTCTTTCCCCCTCTCCTTGTACAATGTATACTCTCTTAACCCCAAACTGCAGTACATGTCATTTCTGTTACTATTTATGATTATTTCAACCAAGAAGAAATATTTTTGAAATAAGTGCTATTAATCAGTCTTTTCTTCTCATATTTGTTAGGAGCTCTGAATTTTAATAAGAAACACTATGAATTATAATGAAAATCATCATAAAAGTAAATGTAAGCTTCATATAGATAGTCATTTTGTTTTTATTCCCACAAATGTACATAAATTGTACTTAGTCCAGAAGTTAGTTAACACACATGATACCATCTAAAATTATGCATTAATGCTGAATTTGAGAAATACACAAAGAAAAAAGGCGTATGATTCTTGTGTATTTCTCTTTTGTTATTTAGTATTTCTCTTTTCTACTCAGTAACATATCAGTGAATATTCTTATTAATTTTATGTAAAAGTATAATATTTAAATATTTTTCAAAATCAATCCAAATGAAACAACTGTAACAAATATTAATAAGCTAATAATACTAAAAATGGTAGAAAATATTTTACTATTTATGATCATAAATAGTATCTTAAAATTTAAAATTTAACCATTAAATTAATTAGATTTACAAAGTTTATCTGAGTGACAGAATTAATACTAAATTATGCATATATACATTTAAATATTCTTTCATCTTGCTATTATAAAAGTATTTTATATTCATCAATGTAGTTTTATATATTTTATATTTACTTTTATAGACACCTATTTTTCATCCATGCCTGTAAGTAACTGATGATTAGATGTCAATCAGAAAAATCTTTATTTTTAAATATATTTGGAAAGAAATAGTGTTATATTTCTTTATTATTTTATGAAGTCAAAAATATAATGTTTTAAGGAAGTGTTGCAGTTATAAATTATAAAAAACTTAACTATTATTAATCAGTAAAAATGCATTTTCAGTCCAAGGAAAGATTCATAGTGAGTAGGTGCTACATCATTTTTTGTTTGAATTTTTGAGAATTTTTTTAAAAAATTTTATTGGATTGACTTTGAGATTTATAAAACTATGGAAATGCCTTATTAAAATTGAATTACATAATGCAGATAATCAATCTGAAAAATGTATCTCTAAAAAAGAGAAAACAGTGTATCCTCCTGAGGTAAATTAATCATTCATCTTACTGGCATAAAACTCCCTGTCCAAATAAATCTGTGATTATACCTTTCCCTTCATCATTCAAGGGATATTTATGGTGTAGCCACCATGTCCCAGATCCATTTTGGACTCAAAGATAGACATTCCCTGTTCTCCAGCTCCATCCATTCAATTGGGAAAATCGGAAAATTAACACATGAAATATCTCTATCAGCAATGATAGATTCAAGCTGATAGACATAAATCAAGGTAAAGAGATTACAGGAATGTGAAAGGCAGTCTTATAGTAAAGGTCAAGAAGACTTTGGGGCTATGGTGAAATGTAAGCATATTTCTGAAGAAAGACAGATGAACAACAACTGTGTACATTACATGTGTTCAGAAAAACTAAGCAACAATTGCAAAATCTATCTCTGAGGAGGGACTGATGGACAAAGAGACTGGAAAGGTCAGTGAATAAAAGGAATGTTGATTGAAGACAAGGTATTCAATGTCCCATGATGGAGGTCTTGTAGGTCAGGTCAAGGACTCTGAGCTTGGTAATAATGAGGGGAGTTATACGTAAATCACCTCTGTTCTAATAGAGTCAGTTTACTCTGTATGCTTTGAGGAAAATCAGACTTAAGCAAGTAAGAAGCAATTAATTTACCTGCTCAGTGCCCTGATTTTCTCATCTTTAAAACAGAATTATAGTACCTATAGCTTAGGATCGTATTAGGACTGATGTGAGGGGGTCCATGAAGCCCTTGATAGAATTTCTGGCATGGAGTAAGCACTCAACAGTAATAATTATGATGGTTGTTATGATCATAACAATCATAGGCCTCTCCCTTCACCATTCACCCCTGACTGTGCTCCCGCCACACTCGAGAAGGCTTCCAGCTGCCTTTGACAGATTTCCGTTCCATTTCTGGGCATAACGTTTGCTAATAAAATCTCCTTTAATTTGGTGGGGCAGGCACACCAGCGTGATGACACACACATGTGCTTACTGGAACCGCTGCAGCAGAACAGATAAGGTAGGCCGGGATGTTCCAGGAAGCTTTGCTGGAGCTGGTGAAGGCAGATGAAGGCGCACACTCCAGGTCCTGTCTTTACTTGCACAATTACAGTCAACCTCCCAGGCTGCTTGTCTCAGCAGGATCAAGCCTTTCCTGCCTTCTGTCTTGGCAGGTGGTGGTGGGGCTGAAGGAGGAGATAGCAGTTTCCTCCCTCTGGGGAGGAGGTGTTTCTTGACAGTGCTCTCCCTGGTCTCAGACGACAGAAGAGCCCTCAGAGGTGCTTTAACTTGGTAGCTTCCTTCTCATACGGGGAATTCTGGACTTTTCCAGAACCTACTTCCTCCCCTAGAGCCCCAGCTTGGAATCTGTGGGTTGCCCACGGGGAGGGGGCAACTTCTGAGTACCTAAAAGTCCTGTCAATTATTAGGTTGTTCGGTTCTCTTATCTCCAAAAACACTTCATTTTTCTTTAACTGCTTAGTTCTGCTCCCCTCCAGAGGAAGGAGGGTCCGACCACTCTAGGCCACACCTCAGAAGTGAGTAAGACTTTTGCACTTTTTCATGGGAGTGTTTGCATCTAAGGCAGGTTCTCATCTTGCTTTTAATTTCATGAGTGTGGCTTTAGGCTGTTGCTTGGCACGAAACAGCAGATAATCAAAGTGTAAGTGATTTTTTGATGGCATAAATATATTATAAATTTAGAACCCATGGGTCCTCTCAGTATTTGGGAGAGCTAAGGCTGGTTGCTCAAAGTTTTATCTTCTGGGGGAAGAAGGAAAAGATTGATATCTATGGAGTACCTGTTAGGATACCTACTGCATACTAATTCTTAACATATATTATCTAACTCCCTTTCACTTGTTTTTTGAGCAAATATATCTGGAATGAATGAGTGACTGAATTTCATACAAACCACGTTTACAGGCTGAGCAACTTAGGCTCATAGAGGGGAAGTGCTTGCCTCAGATGGCTCAGCTCTTGTGTACAGGCCTGGAATTGAATTCAGAGTGACCTTCTCCTTGTTAACATTACACTACAAGTTCCTATTCAGCTTTATGGGGTTAAAACTCATTTTTCAATCCCAGAACTTGGAGGCCTTGAAAATTCAAGGATCTCTTTTTCTAAGAATTTTGATTTCTTTTTTTTTCTTGGCTCCTAGAGTATTAAGAGACTTGACTTAATGTAAACTGGCCAGCATCTTTGGGATAGGAGGTGATGGGAACTTCCCTCTCCAGACTCTTCCCAGGGCTGTGGGGCCTCCAAGACCACCAAAGATCAGGGAGTCATTGGAGGGGCTCTCTGCTCAGCAGCGCCAGAGGACTGTCTCAGGAAGGAAGAATGCTTTGAATTGGCCCAAAATGCTGAAATCCACCACAAGGAGCACTGGTGATGTTTGCAGTAATTGAGAAAGAGCCTCTCTAAGGAGATCAGTCACTGTGTGCCCGCCTCTTAATAGAAACCACTCATTCCCTCCAGCATCCAGGAGGCCAGCAGTAGGCCTCTGTGCTCAGAGGCTTTGTTTGGTGTCATCTGAGAGCAGGGTGCTGACTCTCTCTCTCTCTCTCTCTCTCTCTCTAGTTTTGTCTATTCTTTCTTTTTACTGGCCAGAATACCCAGCCTGGCTATCCTCTGCACCATAGCCACCTTGATACAGTGAAATGCCTTTGTCCCATGGGTAAGAGGGAGCCATTTGGGTTGCTGTAGTATTTGGAGGGTAAGTTAGGAGGAAACACAGGCTTCTCTCAGATGCAGGGAGGTAGGTTGAGACCTAGAGGCCATCAAATCCAACCGCTTGCTTGTCTGATGAAGAAACTGATTCCCAGGGAGGCGAAGTGACTTCTCCAAGTGCTTGAAGCTTCTCAGTAAGCGGCTTGACACCAAACCCCGTGTCACTGGAATTTCAAATTAATATTTTTCCCACTTAAAAAAAAAAAGACATTTATTGGGTATCATACTGTGTGTGGGACTCTGGGATGTGAAGGTGAATAAGCCTTTGTCTCAAGGGGACCTGCTTTAGTTCCATGGGTTAATACCACTTGTGGTCTTTCCTTGAGTTTTATAGGTAGACTATTTATGCATCTCCCTCTAAATTGTCGTATTGTCTCTATCAATCTGTCTCTTTCACAAACTATATAGACTGCATCTGGAAAATTAGGCTCCTGAATCCTAATTAGCTGGAGTGCTGGAGGTCTCCAAGGGCTGTGACCAAGGATATAGTAAGCAACCGACCAGTTAATCAAGAATTAAGTTAGCCTGAGAGGCACTCCCCATCCAGGCTGCCTTGAGTACCCTTTAATCTTTGAGATGGTTGGCTAATAGCTATCAAGTACCAAGTGCTTTTCCAAGATTCAGATACTTTGCCAAGGGCTTTAGATGCATTTCTTCATGTAATCCTTAAAAGCAACCCACGAGAAAAGCATTACTTTCCCTTTCCTGATGAAGAAACTTAAAGACTAAGAAATCACGGCATGCTTAACATCCCAGAGCTGAGTCTAGGACCCATCTTTCCAAAGACGACCTCAGCTGTTATGATCTTACAATAGATACCATGCGGATAACACTGCAGTTGCCAGTTACTGTGAAATAATGAATGGCACAGATGCCTAGGGCCCAGGAGGTCCTTGGAAGGCATTAGAGGGCTTGGGAGTGACACATCACAGGTTCACCCTGTTGGGCTCTTTGGGAACTCTGTGCCTGAATGGAACAGCCTTGACTTTCAGGCTAAGACCAGAAGGGGCAGACACAGCCCTCCTTTCACTCACTGTACTCAGCATGTGATTCAAATGAAACTCTTGTCCCCAAGGTCAGTCCATTTAGTTGTCATAGCCTTTTCCTTCCAATTCTTGCTTGTGTATCCTGCCGAGTTCAAACTCCAAGGACATCTTTTTATGTGCAAGGTAAAGATGACTTCCAAATCACATTTAATCTGTGTATGGGGCGGGGCTCCTTTTACCAGATATCTGATCCACCCCCAAACCCCATAATAAATAAATTAAAATATGCCCACAATTTCCCAGAAGAGTGAGCATCAGACCACACTGACCACCTGTCCATGCAGTCCCTGTCATTCTCTGTCACATCAGTACCAGAAATGACCTCATTCACAGATTGGCCACTTGTCTGTTTACCGTCTATGTCGTCACTCTTTGAGGGCAGGGACCGTATCTGTGTCCCCAGCATCTAGGGTCATAGCTGGCTCATAGCACACATATGGAAGATGGTGTGACTTGACACCTTATGTCACACCTAGTGGGCTCCTGATGCTTCTGGAGGCACAGATTTCAGAGGAAGAAGCCCATTTGTTCTCACCCAGAGATTTCTAGAACTCAGTACCAGTGTGGTGAAAGAATGAGCCATTACTGGGTGTGGTCCCTTGTCATGTTCACGGCCATTTATTTAAAGGCAAATCAACACCTTATTTTCTTCAACAGCTTCACAGAAGTATAATTTGAAGTCATATTCCTTAAAATCAGGAAGTTATGTTTGGCCTACTCCAGCTGAGCATGCAATAAATGGTAAAGACTATGGTCCAAACCCCACAGCTAGAGCTGTATTTAAAAGCTTGTCAACAACAAGTTCTCTGAAGCTTGGCATTTGAGACTGGCATCTGCTGTTACAGATAGGATGTCCCAGATTGAAAGCTCAGGAAGAGGTATGAATTACATGCTCTTCGTGCACAGGGCAATTGGACCTGTACTAATCCTGGAAATCTTTTGGCCCAGATTTTTGAACTATTTCCACAATACAGGCTCTCCTGCTTTGAAATGTTTGTGTATCTCTCAAAAGCATCTGAGCAACGAGCAACAGCAGAGTCATTGCACTGGGAATAGAGCTCTTGCTTCTCATGTGTGTGCACACATGTACACACATGCTGCACACACACACACACACACACACACAACACACACACACATCCCTGTTCACTGAAGCACTTGACAGAAAATGAGAAGAGAGAGATTGGGTTATTAAAATATCACCTGGCGGGGAGCTAGCTGAGCCCCGGCGACCGCCGGGCGCGCGCCGTACTCCGGGAAGGGCCGGGGCGTGGCGCGGCGCAGCGCGGGGGTGGGGTGCAGCTGGTCTATTAGGGCTCGAGGCCCAGCTCGGGCCAGGCGGACGGCCGGCCTCTCTCGTCTTTTCCGTCCCGGCGGGGCCGGCCGCTGGCGGGCGGGCGGGCGGGCGGGCGGCTGCGGCCAGGAGGCGACTCCTCGGATTCAAGATGACCAACGAAGAACCTCTTCCAAAAAAGGTTCGACTGAGTGAAACAGACTTCAAAGTTATGGCAAGAGACAAGTTAATTCTAAGATGGAAACAATATGAAGCTTACGTTCAAGCTTTGGAGGGCAAGTACACAGATCTTAACTCAAATGATGTAACTGGTTTAAGGGAGTCTGAAGAAAAACTAAAGCAACAGCAGCAGGAGTCTGCACGCAGGGAAAACATCCTTGTAATGCGACTAGCAACGAAGGAACAAGAGATGCAAGAGTGTACTACTCAAATTCAGTACCTCAAGCAAGTCCAGCAGCCGAGTGTTGCCCAACTGAGATCAACAATGGTAGACCCAGCAATCAACTTGTTTTTCCTAAAAATGAAAGGCGAACTGGAACAGACTTAAGACAAACTGGAACAAGCCCAAAATGAACTGAGTGCCTGGAAGTTTACGCCTGATAGGTAAACAAATCATACTCCCCAGTCAAGACTTCCCTGACAGTCCCACTGCGAGAAAGCTGTGGTGGGACAGCCAAGTACTCGTTTCCACACCAAGACTCAGACTTTTTGAGCCAAAAAAAAAAAAAAAAAACCACATTCTTATACCGTGCAGCTTGTAATGATTAATGTAAAACTTACCAGATGAACCTTGTGTTTCAGCTTTTTTTTTCTTCCCCTTCCCTTTGCTTCTGAGGCCTGATGTCGTCGGACTATTCCGAAGAGGCCACCTCTGAAAAATTCCCCTTCTAGAACATGTAGACACTTGAGAAATGTTTCTGTTTGAAGAAAATAGAGGGAGAAACAGAAGTCTTAAGTCTGTGGCACACTGTGTCTTCAGACAGTTTGGAGGATTGAAAACCTAGAGATTTAAAAATCATGAATTGAACATGTAAAATTCCAGTAAAATGTAAAAACGGAATATGCATCGCTCTTAGCCTTGAGCATAATGACTTAGAGACACTGTGTATCAGTTTTGCCAATAAGACTGTGGACTTCATGATTGTTGTTGAACTTCTGGGTCAAAACTCACATGAGGTGATATTGCCGTTAAAGGTTTTTCTTCTGAGAACCAACTTTTAATAGTCATGAGAAAATCAAATAATAGCTGTCAGTACAAGTAGAGCATATATTTAACCTTCTAGCTTAGGGCTCTCTCTTACATAATGGAGCCTTAAATCAATGGGGTTTTCATCAATGGTTTGTTCTTTGAATGGTTTTAAAAACTGCAGACAACTGAGGACTGTGCAGACATGAAGGTGTGGTATTGAACTTCAGGTTTAAACTGTGTGAAGCGTTATGAACATTCATTTCACAACTAGATTGTATAAGGACATTGGCTGTGATGATGAGACTCACTGCATTATTTTTTCTCAGTAGTGAACTTTATGAATCCCCATCCCATTCAACAGGCACATGTTAAAAGAGCATTGTCACTGGTGTTAATGGGGGAATGTGTTCCTTCGTTGTATTGGGGCCTTTTGTATTACACTCTTGATATTAAATTAAATGTGCCTTGGAATAGTCGCTTTTTTTTCCCCCAAAGTTCAAGGAATACTATGATTTTGTTGTACTCTTAACATTTTAATTTTGGGGGGCTGTGGAGAGCAGATTCATTTTGGAAAAATGGTTGCTGTGCTCTCAAAGTGAAGGAAAAAGCTATCTCATTTTTAAAAGACCTACTTTGTTCCAGCTGGTATCATAAAAGACAAGGAGACTTGATACTTATTACTTTTTGACACTTTGTCCTAGAGTATTGTAGTAGAAATTAATGTGGGACAATCTCACAGGGTGCCTGCCAGAAGATTGGGGACATAATATATTGGAACTATGGGCTGGCCTAAGTGAGACATTTTGTGAAACAAAAAAAATGTATAGTGACCATTTCTAGAAAATTCATATGATCATTTAGATAAATGAGGCATTATTTTCTTCATGCTTCCATCCAATCCTGGAGATGAATTTTTTTTCATCAGAACATTTTATAAGTCACCAATTTGAATTTTCGCTTGGTGATAATGGAGTCTGAGATGAGTAGAAGATAAATGTTCCAGCTTGTCCCATCGTTTAAGTGCAGTTTTAACAAGGGTGACTTAAGTTCTTTCTTAATCATTCAAATCAATTCCAAACAGGCAAAAAGTTAATGGCGAAGTGTCGAATGCTTATCCAGGAGAACCAGGAGCTTGGAAGGCAACTGTCCCAGGGTCGTATTGCACAGCTTGAAGCAGAGTTGGCTTTACAGAAGAAATATAGTGAGGAACTTAAAAGCAGTCAGGATGAACTAAATGACTTCATCATACAACTTGACGAAGAAGTAGAAGGTATGCAGAGTACCATTCTAGTTCTTCAGCAACAACTGAAGGAGACGCGCCAGCAGTTGGCTCAGTACCAACAGCAGCAGTCTCAAGCCTCAGCCCCAAGTACCAGCAGGACTACATCTTCTGAACCTGTAGAACAGGCAGAGGCCACAAGTAAAGTCTGCAGTCGTCTGGCAAATGGACCAAGCAATGGCAGCTCCTCCCGTCAGAGGATGTCTGGGTCTGGATTTCACAGGGAGGGGAACACAACAGAGGATGACTTTCCTTCTTCTCCAGGGAATGGTAATAAGGCCTCCAACAGCTCAGAGGAGAGAACTGGCAGAGGAGGTAGTAGTTACGTAAACCAACTCAGTGCGGGGTATGAAAGTGTAGACTCTCCCACGGGCAGTGAAAATTCTCTTACACATCATTCAAATGACACAGACTCCAATCATGACCCTCAAGAGGAGAAAGCAGTGAGTGGGAAAGGTAACCGAACTGTGGGTTCCCGCCACGTTCAGAATGGCTTGGACTCAAGTGTAAATGTACAGGGTTCAGTTTTGTAATATTTTTCCAGCAAATTTTTATACAGTGTCATTTAATTTGGGAGAGGATACTGTCCAGAAAATTGATGCATACTTTTTGTCACAACTTGCCTTTTTATGGGTGTGTTTTTGTTTTGATTCTTTTCTTTTTCCCCTTTCTCTTTTCTTTTTTTCCCTGGCTTCAATACCTCTGCCACTTTGGAAATTGTAACAGTTAATTACTTTGAATGTTGCTAAAAAGACATTTTGTGTAGGGTCAAGTTATTTTTATATGAGTTAATGTGAAGTTGTAAATGGAAATCTTTCCTTAAAAGTATAACACAATGATGTCTGTATAAATCTGTGTCTCTAGAACCCGTGCTGTGTAAGGGCATTCTTCCTCATGCTGTTATATACTTCCGCACCATTCAGACTTGTTAGAGTAGATGTGGGTTTATGACTGCCAAGTTTGCCCAGTACCGTAGATTTTTATCACTAAAAGTTGGACTTGTTGATGGAATCCTATAGTAGTTTCAGCGTTAGATACAATTTTTTCCACCATACATCTGTGCATTTTCTCTTTAGGTGACTGAATGTTTAAGATATTTGTGTGCATAGTTAACTCAATTTTTATGAACTGTTGTATCCTGTTAATGCATATTGCTCTGTGACTCCAGTATATCTTACCTGTACTGACCAAACCTAAATAAAGATTTTTATTGTAACTCTTTAAAAAAAAATAAAAAAAAAATAAAATATCACCTGGCACTTTCTGAGCTTCCAAGTTCAGAATCAATGAAAATCTAGAACTCTACTTGAAATGCTCCATTGTTGCAAGTCAAGAAAATATTTTTGTAGACACATCACTTCCCCATTGACATAATTGAAGAGGAAAAGGGAAAACCCAAAAACATGAATTTTGTTCTTTTTTAACCCATCTGTAGCTCAGAATTGGTTATCAGTAAACTATAGATAAAGTGCTATCGGCAACCCAGTGTTAAGGTTTATGAATGACTTAGTTTTCTTATAACCTGAAATGAAATCATGGTTATTTCTATAAAAGTGTATCAACTCACTTGTGTTAGGACGAGCCTTTTTGAGTGACAGGCAAAGAGGCCACTTGGATGATAGGCGTCTAGTACCCAATGAAGAATGACTGACATTGTCCTACCTATGAGTTGAAGTGATGGAAGTGGGGGGTAGAGGCTTAAAAAGCATCAGTCTGAGGAATATCTGAACTAGATCCCATCTATCATGAGAAGAGCAGAGCCATTGACTGGTCCACTACCCCAGCCAGACAGAAATCCAATCCATTCATCAAGCTCTTATCTAGGTCCCTAGAGAGTCAACCCTATTTGGGCACAGGCCTCAAGTCCCAATGCAGGGCTGACATTTTCTAGGAAAGTCTCCCTATCTCTTTTGGTCCCTTAGCTATCCACTGGAAGAAGAAGGTAGTAATCAGTTGTATTGTCTATTATTGGAATATTAACACTATTCAAATTGCAGCAGTTAATAGAGGTGTTGACATGTGGTGGCTAAAAAGGAAGGGAGGAGTCTCCTAACCCCCTACAGTGCAACTGTGGACATTTTCTCAGCTTCTTTCAGCCTCAGTTTTCTCACCTGTAAAAAGATTTAGTGACAGAATTGTGTTTACCTCATGCAACTATTATGGGATTTGAGTTAGATAATATGAGGTGTCCCTTGCCGAGAGCCTGATGTATAGTTGATGCTCCGTTAGTATGAACGTGACTGAGAAACCCAGCCAGGGACTCACTGTAGGAGCTGTCAGGACCCCAGTGTCCCAACCATACCTTTTGCCCTGTAGTTCTCTTGGATTTCAAGTCCCTAGTGTGAGATTCTGTGCTTGCCAAGCAGACAGCTGTGGCTTTGATAAACCAAGTCTTGACTGACTCCTGTCAGAGATCGTATGTCGTTCTGGAGTCTGACTCCTGCCTTTGGCCACTTTCCTAGTGGGATCCTGGGCCAGTTGTGCTGTGAACCTCACTCAGTTTGTCTGTGAAGTGGGAATGATAATTGGCCCTCTCAAGGCTGCTCTGAGAATTATGTGGAATAACATCTGGTTAGCCGCCTGGACCACATTGCCACACAGGAGCAGCTCCATACATTCCAGAATCCTCTCTTTCTCACTGGAAAAGATACTAAAAGAAAGGCAAGAGGAAAGACAATCAAGATTGGAGATGCTGTGGACTGTGTGATAAAGCTAGGCCCCGTGGGAACTAGGGGTGGCCTTTCTCCCCTCCACTGGCACGGCTCTGTCTTAAAGGACAAAATGGCTTAGTTGAGTTTCTGATTCTATAAATCTTGTCAAGCCCACTGTTCACCCAGGTCCAGCCCCCATAGAGTAGATTGTAAATTCAGACTTGGCTCTCTCCTTTCTGCCCAGTGAACGAAGGATAATCTTTATCTTTATAATATAAGTTGCAAAGAATTTTTATGCTGATATGGTGAGGAAAAATATAAAAATAATAATGCTAAGCCTACATCACCCCCACAGCATGTTTGCAGGATGCATTTCCTGTGAGCTGCTACCTTTGACCATAGAACCCTATGCAAATTGCTTGACCATCTCTTTCATAGCCATGACATGGGTGACTGACCCTCCTGGTGCATTGCAGGACTTCCTGATAATCATCATCATGGCTATGGTTGGTCCCTACTGCACTGATTTCTAGATTGGTCCGTGTTGCATCCCAGGGAATAGCCAGACCTTGGTAGGTAATGTGGGCACTGGGGGAGAATGAGCAGCTGGTGGATCAGCCTGATACAACTTGTAGTTCTGCCAGATACATCGTGGTGGGGAGGGGAAGAAAGTCTGAAAACTGTCACTGTCCTCTCTAAGTGCAGTTACTGCTCCCTTTAGCCTGTGGACAAATCAAGGCAAAAGGGCAGTAGCCCCAGGAGGTAATGGGGAAACCCAGGGGACCTGGGGAATCTGCACTGACACGGGGTTCTTCAAACTCTGTAAGATATTAAGTCTCCTAATCCTGTTTCTTCTTTTGTAAAATGAGACCATTGCTTCTACTCTCTGGATTTTATAGGGCTTCTTTTGGGTATGAAAGTGCTTCATAATTGGCAAAGGAAACTCCCAAATGGCAAGACTATCTGCCACACTTTGATTCGTTCCATTCAGCAGAGGGTGAGACTTTAATGGGTCTCAATTCATATGTGATTTTTGAGAGGCTTTCTGAGATTTTCATACTGTCCCAAGCATGCATAGTTACCCTCCCCATTTTTTTCCTACAAGCTCCAAGGATTTCCTAACTTCTTATTTCATCCTGGGAGGCAGGAAGATTAGGTGTGCCCAGAGAAGCTACTGTGAGTTACTCGAGGTCATGTAGCTTATAATTAACAGGATTTAGGCTAGAATCAGTGTGTCCTACTCACAGATAGAGCCCCTGGCTCATCAGCACGTTGGTGACCTATTAATCACCCCTGAAATGCAGTTATTACCTGTGAGTAATAGTTTCTCCTTTTTCTCGACTCTCTTTCTTCAAAGTTCTGGCTGCAGACCTGAAAAGAAACTCGGTACAAATTAGATGATGTGGCAGTCACTGTAACTACCCAGAAAAAAAATACAATTATAAAAAAGGGGAACAATCCTTTTTCTATGTAGAACAGGAAAACCCCTATGTGGTCCCTGAGAGCCTTCTGAGATTATTGACCACATCCTGGGTTTGTGCTAGTCAATTTGCTAAATCAATAAGATCCAAAAAAGAAGAAAACAAAGCTTTTGACGACAGTGGATTTCCTGATTGCCATGGCGACACACAAGGTACACACTGTGGTTTCTTTCCGTCATCTGTCTTCCTGGAGCTTTGCTCTGTATGGACTACTTAGCCATACAGAATTCTTGTGCACGGAGGCAACCATTCAGGGCATGTAATATCCTTTGCCAGGAAGACTGTGGACTCAGGCTCAGGAGTGGGGGCCTCAGCAGGCTTTCAGTATCCAAGTCCCATAATTGCACTTGAGGCGAGGAAAGCAACCCGATATTTTTCTAGATTGTGTGTTAGGTTGGTTATGTGGAGGCCTTGGCTGAAGAGCTAAAGGAACACTAGGAAAACAGTTGAGAGAACCCTTTGGAAAGTTCTCTGATTGATAGAGTGGAGATATGGTGGGCTCTACTGGTTCAGATTTGGCTGCCAAGACAGTTTCCATGCTCCATAGACAAGAGACCAAGAGACCTGGGGCTTTAGCCAAGAAGTTGGGGCAACTTTTTTCTCTAAGTACCAGGAGATAAATGGCTCAGTTGAAAGCAACCCAGAACACATTCTGGAGGAAATTCCCCTGGTATGATTATGTATGACTGTTTTCTCTGCTCATTAAACCCTCATCCACCTCCAGGGCAAATCCGGGAGAGACTGAGTCACTCGAGACTCATGGTCTGGACAGCCAAAAGTGACTCGGCCACCAAGTGTGATTTTGGCCTCATTTGGAAACAGATGCTGAACAATATTTCCTTTCACTAAGTGCCCATCACATGGGCGTCAGGAGATGGGAGCAAGTGACATGGGGGCAGCAGAAAGGCTGTCAGCCTCGGACTGGCAGGCCTGGGTGGCAGCAGGGGCTGTAATAGCTTGAAAAAGTCAAAAGATTCCCAGAGGGAGACTTCTGGACTTTGAAGACATTAAACAGATGAAGAACAGAAAGACTACTTCATGTCCTGTTAAGACAGCAGGGCTGTGACTGTATTGGGATCAACTTGCTCAAACCTCTTATAACAGAGATTTTGATGGCAAGAGTCCTGGACGAGGAGTCAGGAATCTGCAGTTATGGTCCCCTGAGGTTCTGCTTTTCTCACAACTGTGTGGGAAACCATGCACAGTCATTCTTGATTTAATTTTCTCTTGTCTCTCTATTGTTCTTCCTGGCTCTAAACATGGAAGATCTAAATAGCAATAATTCTTTAAAACATATTTGGCCCTTTCCCTCCCCACGTCCAGTCAGAATCAGCTCACTTAGGTTTCTGAGTTGCATCATCTTCCATTTTGGACACAAGCTCAACAAATCACAAGACAGAAATAGAATCCTGGCTTTCTAATGATCACTCCTATAAAAGTGAAAAATGTGGCGAGCTCACCAGTGCCTTGGGCTGCCACTGCCCAAGAGGTTGGTGTGGCTTGACTCCCAGGAGTCCCATCAAGTTGGATGCAGTCAGCCTAAAGTTGGGTGCCAGGTTCCAGCTCGATCAGCCTGGAGCCTAAATTTGATCTGTCTAGACCTTTGGGTTGGGCAGAAGACATCTCAAAATGTCACAAGGGTAACATGGTATGGCAACCCAGCCCTGGGCTCACTCTGAATCCCAGGGTCCTCTCCCCATAGCTCTGCCTGACTGTGACTAGAGCACTTAGGCTGTAAATGGCAAGTGGCTTGAGGGCTGTAGCTAGGATTGGACTCTCAATTCCCAAAGACACCATGGGAAGGGCAAAGGGCAAGAACAGAGCAAGGTAGCTGACTTACTGTCGGAAAGCCAGTGAACATTAGGACTGTAGAACTTCTCCCCCTGGGAGAGAGTGGATGTTCCATTAGTGAGGTTGTTTTCCACTGAAGCCTCACCAGGCCCTTGGGCGATGGCCCTGCCCTTGAAGCCTTATGATCCAGAATCAAGGGAAGTCTGTTCTTAAATGATATTCAATAAGCTCAAGTTGTTCTCTCTTGAGCTCTTTTAATGATCACCTCCCAACACTTTAAAAACCACGTGGAGAATAGGTGGGGTTCTTCTAGTTTTAGAATCTGTCCCATGCATGAGCTGCCATTGAACACTGTGAAGGGATCAGCCAGACCAGCCTGGTCTGAAACCTGACTCGCAGTGACCTAACATGTGACTTCTCCATGAATAGGTTAACTCAAAAGAAAAATGGAGATAATAAAAGTGCCCGTTGCGTCTTCACGGGAATAAAATGAGTTATTTAGTGTAAAATGTTGAAAACTTTCAAACCGGAATGGATAATGTCTACACCTGCCGATGTTAACACTCCTGGTCTGTGATAAGTGAGCGTGGGAATTAGACGAGTCATTGAGTCGCCAGAACGGGTCTGACTCTCACCTTCAAGATAAAGCAACACCTCATCTCCACACACATAGCTGATTCCACAACCAAATTAGGAGGAAGATACCTAATTCTACCTCATCCCTCCTGTGGAGATGACAGACAGGGACCAGGCCCATTTGGTTGACTCCTTAGAGAAAAAAAATCCTTTATTTAGGGCTACCAAGAGAAGTGAGGTTTGGAGAAGTCACCCTCTCTCTTTGGGCACAGTATGGTGGCATGTCTTCTTCCTGAGGTCTTCATAGGGCCTGCACTGTTGACATCTTCTTTTTTTGGATGTCTGGCCTCAGCAACGGCCCTGTAATAGTACTTAAGCTGTACCCTTTGTGGAGAATATGGCTGGAAAGTTCAGACAGGTAAAGCCAGTTTCAGAACTGAAAATGGGTGTTGGAAACATTTGCTTTCAAGGAAAAGAGCAAATGTTTCAGACTAAAGACATGTTTAGGGCCCAATAGGCAATTCTTATCAAAGCCCCACAAGTGAGTTTAGATATATGTGGGGAAGGGATCAGAGAGACATCCTTCTTGTGCCTCCTGAGTCTGCTTGTCCTGTGTGTTTGTGGCGGGGGGGGGGCATTCATTCTTATTCATTTATTCACTCACTCATCTATTTATTCATTTGTTCTCATTTTCTTGCCCTAGACAGCTATATGGAGTACTGGGTAGATAACGGTAGGAAGAGAGAGATAGTCCTAGCTGTCATGAAGCCCGCAGGGATTTGCAAAATTCCAGAATCCTTGAATTCCTGATGACCAAAGATAACAATTTGTTATACTCTTTACTGGGTTCTGTCACAGACTTCTTTGAGAAACTCCTGAGACCGAGGGTCAGTACACCATCAAATCACCTGTGCCCATGAGTTCACACACACCCAGTCTTACACACAGTCCCACGGGTTCACAGAGTCCTTGAAGACTAGCCTCTGGATTCCAGGTGGAACACCTCTTGTCACCCAGCTCTGTCACTCTCCAGCTGTGTAAATACTTCCACTTGCCTCTTAAGCAAGTTTGGAAAGATGTAGATAACAGCAACCTGAGTGAAAATTACACAGTAATTTCCTCCTCGAAGATGTTGCTTGTGATTTTCTACCACTTGGGAAATGACTGGACGGGACCAAGAAGCTATTTCTCACAGGCTCCACAATGTAGGCAAAGTTTTGAAATGTGTGTGGGTGACTTTATTAGTGAGACTTATTTTTCTTGTTCTGAAGCTTAGGGGAAGCTATGGATAAGATTAGTGGTGATACTGGTCTTCTGTGGCTTATCAAGTGATGATAAATTTAAACAGGAGCCAGGATAGAGATCCAGCTCTCCCACTTGGATGACTTTGGACGATTTACTTTACCACTTTGGGGCTCAATTTCCTCCTTTCCTAAAAACGGATTTGAGAGTAGTGCCTACCTCATAGAACTTTTATGAAATTTGAGTTAGCTAAAGTACTTAAGGCAAATAATAAGTTGCAATACCCATTGGCTCTGTTTATTAAGTGCCAAGCCCCATATCAAGTGTTTGACATGTGTCACAAAATAGTCCCTCAAACACTGAGAGGCTGGTATTGTCATCCCATCAAAGAGGAGGCTGAGCATCTGAGGCGTTAAGTAATAAACTAGCTGCGAAGGAAAGATCTGAGCCCAAAGCAGCTTTGGCCAGGCCCCAAGTAAGCTGAACCATGAACCCTCAGTGGGTTCAGGGCTGGAATTGGGCTCTATAGGCTGTGGATTCTGGAAGAGCTCCTTCCCTTGGTCTTCCTGAGAGGTCACAAGCCCATCTGGGTGGATGAGACTCCATGTAATGAGCATTCTACAGGTTGGGTGACATGCTGGGGAGCCTTCCCCTCTGAATCTGAAAGTGGTCTCAAAGAGTCAATGTTTTCCACTGGGCCTATTCCATCTCTCAGAGTGTGTGTGGGGGGAAGGGGGGCTTGGGACAGTTTATTCCTTACATGATACAAGAGATTTATTGGAGACTCGAGGGTTCAATGGAAAATCTAACTTTATTTCCAGTTGCAGAGGCTTGTTGGAGAGATGCAATCAGCCACTTAACATTCACTTCTTGAGTCAGAGTGGATTCTGAATCCACTCTTGGTTTCCCAGAAGACACATGAAAATATCTCAGGAGTCCTTCCTGCCGTGTTGGCAGCATGGCCAGCACCATTGCCGTGAACACTGCCACCCTATGCAGAGATGTTCTGTGGCCCATGAGGCTCAAATGTTACCCTTACTTTAATGCTACTTAAGTCTTGGGACTATTGTCACCTATGCCTTGATGAGGTTAGAAGTTGAAAAAAATGGCCTAGCTAAGGTTAGAGGACTGGGCAGTGGCAAAGTTTGTGGGCACCTGGAGCTCAGGCTGGTTAGATTTGGTCTTGGCTCCACTCTTATTACCTCTGTGAACTTAAGGGTTTTTTTCTTTCTTTTTTTAAAAATAGCTTCCCTGCTCTGAGCCTTAGTTTCTGTATCTGAAAAGTGATGATGAAAATATCGACCACATCATAGGGTTGTTTAAGGATAAAATGAATTAGTACTTGTAAAATGCTCACAAAAGTGCCTAGTATGTATGTAATAAGTGAATAATAAGTATTAGCTATGATTATTGCTGTTGGTATTGTGAACATCCTTTAGGGTGATAATTTGGGTTTTCATAAGTGTTAAAGAAGCCTGTTGGAACATCTTCATAAATTGTCAGGGCTTGGGTGATACACAGCCCCGAAGGCTTGGGCCCTTTTTAAGGCAAGAGGGACTTACAGGAAAGGGACTGTGAATGTTCATGACAGTTGACTTCATTTTTACAATTCCTGAACGTTTGAATGCCATCAGAGTTAGGAGTGGAAACTTCTGGTGAGTTAACATAAATGCAAGCTGTGGGATTTTTACTTTACCAAGAATTTCTTCCTCCATTCAGTAGCTCTCTATGGATACCTACAATGTATCAGGCCCTGTTTAAGCCTCATAGTCTTGCAGAATTGAAGGTTGAGGTTCTCTGTTTCATCCTGTCTGGGCTGGCCACAAGCCTACATACTCACTTACACGCATATCAGCATGCTCGCCCAATGCATGACGGTACTGTCTATAAAGTTACACTGGGTGCTGCACATGGAACTCAAGGGATTTTACTCCAAAATCTCAGCCTGCATTGATTTCTCTTACATTCACATCTTCTGTCTTCCAGGTGGCAAGATAGAATTGATTTTGATAAGCAAGAAATTGCCATTCGGCTCCAAACCACTGTCTAGCCTCAGACTTTATTTTTAACCTGGGAGTGACAGCAGCCACCTGGGCCAGGAGCAGGTAGTTTGTCTCTCCTGGCATCTGAGGGAGGCCTCCCCTGGCAGCCTCCCCTCCAAAAGCTGATTGGGATGTTTTGTTTTTCTTTTGCATGCTGGACAAGGAAAGGCCCCGGAAAGGTTACAGAGTGAAAGGTTCCCTTTGTGAGATTAGCCAACTGAGACTCAAGGTGAAAATATCAGTAAAAACAAATAGTATTTCAAAAGGGCCTGTGCATTTCCTTCCTCCTCATTCTCATTGCCTCATGAGCCAAGTGTTGCAGGAGTGGTCTGGGAGGACCCTTCAGACCTGATAAGGAACACTCTGCACAAGAGCATATTTTGTATTTTGTGGATTCTTATTTTTTTTAAATATTTATTTTTTAGTTGTAGTTGGACACAATATTTTTATTTTATTTATTCATTTATTTTTTTATGTGGTGCTAAGGATCGAACTCAGGGTCTTGCACCTGCTAGGTGAGTGCTCTACCACTGAGCCACAACCCCAGCTCTGATGTTTTTTCCTTTAAGCACCCACTTCCTAATGACACAAACAAAAGAAAACACAGTTGACGATGGCTTATGTCTTTTCAAGTGCCACTTCTTATTTCTTTTACTATTTTCAGAATAAGGGAAGATAATGTAGAATTTTAATAGTTCTCCCGTTTTTCATTTGCTGAACACTGATTTCTAGAGTTTGGAACCTCCTTTAGGCTCTAGCAGGGGAGAGCTGTTGGTTGTCACCTGTGCACTCCATAAGAATGACCCTATCCTTCTCATCATGAAGCAACCATTCACATGTGCCTCTCCCTTTCCTATAGCTGGTCTAGTGACATAAAAGGACCCCCACAAAGCAGTTCAAAGCATGCCTTTGGTGCTAAACACACCTGGGATTGTTTTCTAACTCTAACATTTAGTAGCTGGGTGATTTTGGGGAAGCTGTTCAATTTTTCTGAGCTTTGGTTTCTTCACCTGTAAATAATACATAAAACTCACCTCTTGGAGTTCTGCTGAAGTTGAGGCAACACAGCCCCAAAGGGACTGGGTACCTAGGGACACTGCTGTGAAAGATCTCTCCCACAGCTGTCAGCTCAGAAAGGCAGGATAAAGCAACTGGGATTCAGGAGAAGCCTATGATTCTAGATGGAAATATTCATTTTGTTAGGCAACTCATTTCTCTGAACCTCAATTTTCTTGTTGATAAATAAGTAGAATTTTCCCAACTTTCTTTGGACTTGCCCAAGGGAAAAGCCTGGAGTCTGGCTTGAAGCCAACCTTGTCATTCTGCATCTTAACTAACAGAATGCTGCCCCATGTGGCACCTGGGCGTTTGTCCATTGTCTCCTAGAGAACCACAGGCCCTGAGTCTCAAGGAAGCGCTCAGAAGGAATGGAACCTCACCAGGCCAATTTCAATTACTTCATTTATCTGGGCAGAGTTTACTCACGTGCAGACTGGGGATAATAGACTTCCAAAAGAGTAATGAGTTTTCAAATAAGGCCTTTGAAGTCTTTTGAGATTGTTACACACAGAATCATGCAGAACCAGGATGATTTCCAGCTCCTGAGATTTCAGAGTAATGTCTACAAAAACTCACAGAATTCTTCGTGTTAAATAGTCATTTACCCAGCTTTGTTTTCAATGCCATTAATTCTTGGGAACAAATAGCAGGACATGGATCTGTCGCTATATTAAAAATGTGTTTTTGAGGAAATTTCAATTCATTTGACAGATAGCTGAGGAGCATCTGCTCTCTGTTGGGCACTGTTATAGATGCTAGAGTGAAAACAAGTGAAAGGCCTTTGCTTTTTAGACTGTCACTTCAGGTAGACAAAGAGCCAAATGTCCAAATGGATGAGCATGTTCTTATGCAGACCCCAAAAGCCAGCGGAAGTAGAGGGAGAAGCTGGGGGCTGGTAAGAGTGATCAGGGAAGGACTCCAAAGGAAGGGGTCATAAAGTTGAAATTCTGAATGATGAACATGAGCTACCCATGTGAATCACTGAGGATGGAACATTCTGGGCAGAGGGAAAGCAGGTGTGTGTTCTAAGGAGCCAAAGTACCTGAGGGAATTTATGGAAAGCTTTTTGCTTACAGCAGAGCAAACCATGTTGAGGCTGGAGAAGGAGACAAGAGCCAGAGGGCTTTGGTCTTGCCATGATGAGGACCTTTGTTGTGGGTACAGCAAGAAGGTATTGGAGGTTATGGGTGAGGAGGAAATCACACTCGAGTGTGGAATAATGCTGTGAAGGTTAAGGTGAAGCAAGATTCCCAAATATAGGACTGTGCTCTGAGAACAACTTCTGGGCAATCTATTAATCGAGTGGCAGTTCCCAATGGCTGATACAGATGTTCCATGAGGTCCAGACATCCACAGAGTAGGTAAGACATTATGGCCTCTTTTTCTCCTTTCCATGATCATCTCTAGCAGCATCTAATAGATACTATTTGACCACCACCAGCAAAAGACACTGCTCTGCATGCTTACACTAGGTCAGGTTCATTATCCAAATAAGCAGATATCCAAGGCTTCCAGGCACTATATAAAAGGTCAGATCTGTTATGACTCACATATTTCCATAACTTGTCTCTTATTATCATTTAATCCCTTGGGCAGCTTTTGTAAAACCCTGTTGCTCACTAGTTTGATAATACAACCAACACTGAGCTGGTTCTGAAACTGCAGATGCACAGTCTAGGCTGCCAATACCCTCAGCCCCTCAGGTTCATAAAACAAAACGTGACCTTGAATTAAGAAGTCTCTGGTCCCTGGTATGTATCAACACCACCTAAAGATTCCCCAGAAAGGGGCTTGATCTTTGTTTTATCTTTGAAAAATAAGCCAGGCTGTAGTCCTGTTCTCCGCGAGCACTAACCTGTGGTCCTTGGGTCTCTCCATGGATACATACAGGAGAGTTATTCTAGGTGATCTCTTGGTAAAGAGTTTTATTTTAAATCCCAGCTAATCTGTGCTGCTCCCTGGACTGGTCTGATCTCTTGATACATCTTTTCAGGTCTATAGAGAGATGGAAAAAGAGAGGGCACAAGTTTCCCTCTTTTTCTCTCTTCTAGTCAATGCTGTTCCATCCCTCAACCCCTTCCTCTTTAGTATCAAGAGAGGTATAGGGGAACCAAAAATAAAGAAATAGAGAGCCGAGGGAGCTGAGGACCCTCTCCACAGAGACAGTGCTAAGGAACTAGAGGCCGAGTCTGCATAGCACACACAGGGCTCCGTGCTTGTTCTGAAGTCCTCTGGGTATTTTTAGAATCTGTGGGGAGAGGTTAAGCAGCACAGGGTGGCTGTTATGCTGTTAATGACACGCTGAGCTTAAAGAAGCAGGATTCACGAGACTGCTAAAGCTTCAAGTGAGAAGAAACAACACTTAACTTAAAACTTGCACATACATGGAGGTGGGGGAAAGGGAGAAAATCTTGACAACTAAGCTGCAAAGAAGTTCTGGGCTGAGGCTTAAATTACCTAATTATGAGATTTTTAGGAATCAGTAGTGGCCACATGTATTTCCCTCCCTTCCTTCCATCCTTCTTTTCTTTTAGTCTTTCCAGAACCTCTCTGGGGTACTACCCTTCTCCATCTGTTCCACAGACTGGGAACACAAAGATCCAGACCCAGCCAATCACAGCAGCCCTTTCCTCAATGGTCAGACCAGGAGTGGGCGGGGCTGAAATCCAGCCAATGTGACTCCTCACTGGCCCTCTTCCCGGAAGTCTCAGAAAAGAGGTGCCTTTCTTTGCTGGGGTCATTAAGCTTGAGGATGGTGTAAATCTTGAGCTGCTAAAGGCTGTCATTGCCTAAAACAAAGACAACCCAGAAGAAGACTAGCCAAGAGACAGGACAGGAAGAGTCGAGAGAACAGCCCTGGATCCTTAGACACCCCAGTTATTTTAAGGATTAAACCACTTGCACAAAATTAGAAAATAACTAAGAAGTAAAGTAAGGCTTCCAATTCAACCACTGTACCTACCAAGTCTGTGTTCAACCACTAGGCAATACCCTCTTGCTTCTCAATCACCCACTGCTTGGAGGATCCTTACTTGCCATTATTTCACACTGACCTTTTCTTCCTGTCCTTGTCACCTTTTCATCATTTCACCTAGAGAGTTCCTGGCAAACCCATTCCGTGTCTTCTTGACCTCTCGTGTTTGATTCTCCATCATTCCATAGGGTGATTTTTTAAGGAGATTTAGAAAAAGCAACCAGACCAGTTAAATTTTGTTTATGGGACAGGATGAAGAAAAATCACAAATCTAAAGTTTTTACATTCCTCCTGAAATGCAGAAGGTGAGTGATTTGGATCTTGCTTCAGACACTCAAGGTATTATTGTTTCTAGATCTTCAGGAGGGAAAGAAACATAAATAGTTGTTTTGAATCTGATTCTGCATTCTCCAACTGGACACCACAAAACATAAAATCTACAACCAACCTAAGGAAGTTGTCAGATATTGAGGGGGAAAAAAAAAACACATACATAAAGATATTCATGACAATGTTGTTTATGGCAATGAAATGTTAGAAGTAGTCTAAGTGTCCAAGAATGAGGGATTTGTTTTCAGTTGTATGAGGTAGCTGTGATTTTAAAACATGCATGTTGATGGAGTCATTAGAAGTTACATCAAGGAAGAATAGGGTGGGGAAAATATCTGACATAATCCTAAGTGGAAAAACAGGCTTCACAACATTATGTCTAGTTCTACACAAACAACAAGGACATAGATTTCCAACATAAACTCAACTGACAACAGTAGAGGGAGTCTGGGTGAATTTCTTGTTGTTTCCATGTCATCCTTTTTGGTTGAACATTTTTGTTGCTATTGTTTGTTTTGATTTGAGCAGCATTATTTGTACAATGGTTGTTATGAAAGAAACAAGCCTAAGACAATGCTACCAGGCTTAAGGAGCTTAAGGAGATGATGTTACCATGACATCAGAGAAAAGGAAAGTACAAACCAGGGGAGGAGCCCAAACCCTGGAGTCAGCTGCTATGGTTTGGATACTGGTTCTGCTATTAGCTAGCTATGTAACTGGGCAAGTTATCCAGCATCTCTGTGCCTCAATTTCCCTGTGTATAAAGTAAGAATGATAATTCAGTTGTCCCTCTCCCACATAGTTTTACCTTCCATAGTTTCGATTACCTGTAGTTAACTGAGGCCCAAAATATTAAATTGTAAGTTCTAAAAGCAATTATAAGTTTTGAATTGGGTAACATTCTGAATATCAGGACAGAGTCTTGCGCCATCTAGTTCTACCCCACCATGATATGAATCATCCTTTTGTCCAGTGTATAGATGCTGTAGATACTACCCTCCCTGTAGTCACTTTAGTAGCCATTTTAGTTATTAGTTTTTCATGGTATCCCAGTGATGCTGGATTATTTTATTATAGTGCATTGCTATAATTGTTCTATTCTTTTATTAGTTATTAATCTCTTACTTGCCTAATTTATAAATTTATACCTAATGAATACCTAATTTATACATGCATACCTTCATCATAGGTATGCATGTATAAGAAAAAAGCATACTCCACAGGGTTTGATACTAACCACAGTTTAGGAATGTACTGTGGATCTTGGAACATATTCCCCACAGATAAAGGGAGATGAGTGCAACAGTATTTATCCCACAGAGTGTTCTTAAGATCACAAGAGCTAACACCTGTGATTAACCTGAATTTCATGTGAATCACATGAGCATTTTTAAATGCCTGGCACAGACTTAAGTTGTTGCTATGATTATGATAAAAACCACTCTAGGCCAACCACCTTATCTTACTCATTACCATATTTCCTCACCTTCCAAAGGACCCAACTTGCAGTAGGTGCCTGATAAATGTCTATTATCTGGTTCCCAGTGGATTCTGGGGGGCAACACTGATGTCTTGAGCAGTGGCCACCAGGCTGCCATGTGGTTGGTATGGACATTGCATGACTTCTCCCTCCAGACCCTTTCCATGAGCTTTTTAGTACTGAAGGGCCAGTGCTTGTCCTACTGCCTGCTGGAAGCCCTGGTAGTTAATAAGATAAAGGGGACAGTTGAGAATTTGCATTGCTATAGCACAACAAAGTTAAGCACTGGCCTGCCTTATCAGCATCTGTCTTAGTCAGGACTTTCTTTTGTTGTTTGAGAGAGGAAAATACACCCATGCAAATAAAAGAGGAGTGAGTGTTTTCTATAATTAAGTATGAATATCTTATGAAATCCAACAACAAGAAACAAGATCATAATAGGGCTTTCTTGTCAAATGCAGTTTGAACCTATGGTTGGGTGGTGGATTGACAAAAGCAGTTAGGCTTGTAGAGGATTTTGTAGAAATGATATCATAATATTACAACTATTTTAAATGTGCAAAAAAAAATATGCCTTGGCTGAACTCTGGATGAGCTCAGATTCCACATGAAACACAGAAGGTGACTGTGGTCATCACGTAGGCTGCTTCTTGATGGTCTGAGTTCTGATCTCATCCTTTGAATTCCACGAGGCTTAGAAAAGTAATGTACAGATACTCAATATGACCCTCCTCCTTCTTCAACTCAGAGGCCACCTGCAGAGCACATGGCCACAATTCAAAATGACGAGTACACACTGGATCCAAGAATTCAAAATGAGTCCCAGACAACTTCAGCTCTAAGCCCAGGGGATGGGAGGAGACTGAGTCACCCGAGAAGCCCACCTGCTAGTGGAGGTGACCACACATCTGCCATGGTGGACTACTCATCAATGCCCCCATTTCCAAATTTTCAGGAGGTTAACCAGCTCTAGAGGAAAGAACGTCATCCTAGAAGTTAGGTCACTTCTGTGTTGTTCTATTATGCAGAGACTAAGCACAGACCTTGGGAGTTTTAAAAGGATCCTAGAAACCCACCCTTCACCTGACTGGAACCTAAAGAGGGGGGGGGGGCGCTGGCAAGTCCAGGATGCTTGTGGTCTCAGAGTCTTAGTAGATGGTCTTCCCCATGCAGCGGTGAACCCAATAGGGAATCACCTGCCTAAATATGGCACCACTTGTACAGAGGCACTTGGGCAATTCCCTGGAAATATATACAAAGGATTGTATAGAAGGAAAAACAAAGTATGGTGATAAAAATTTACCCACTTGCTGAATGTCAAGATCAGACCCCATCTGGAGAATACAATTTGTAGAGGCCCCAGAGTGAACAAGTGATAAAGTAGAAATGTGCAAGAATAAAAGCCCTCCCTTTGTTCTTTTCTAGATTGTGACTTATAAAGGCCAGTAAGTCTCCCAGCTCAAACCACCTCTGCCCTTTCTTCCTCTATGAATTAGGGAAACAGGTTTTCAGCACAAAGAGGAGAGCTAAGAGGTGTTAAGACTCTCCAACATGACAAACACATCTTGTTTTATCCTCATGTTGGCCCTGTAAGGAAACAGTATAATTTACCTTTCTTTTAATAGGTGAACTGGGGCTCAAAGAAGCTACGCAATTTCCTAAAGGTCACAGAGTATGCCTGTCTGGTCCTAAAGCTTACAGGTTTCGCAGTGCTTCGCCTTCTATGCTCCCCAGGTAGAAGGCCCTGAGGAGGGTTATGGGTGGGATTAAAGTGTTCTTTTAAGAAAATCTTAAAGATGCACTGTTCAGGGCCTGTGAGTCATTTCAGAATGCCAGCTCCACAGTGAGCCAAGCCAGTCATCCCTTCCTACTTCATGGTTCAACAAGGTGTGTTTCTTCAAAGGCACAGAGCTTGCTTTTATTTCTCTCTGGTTTCTTAGATTCTCCTCAGTATCTCTAATCAATCTTAAATAATGATTTAGTGACTTAAAAAAAACCTCTTGAGCCCAAAAAGTCTCTGTTTGGAGTTTTGAATGGAATTTGTCTCAGCACAGAACACTTTAGCCAGAGGAGCTAAAAGCAAGGAGCAAAATTAGTCTTTAAAAATAATGACATTTTTATTTTCTCTGGATCTCAGCCATGTTCCCTGCTATATAACTTTTACAACACATTTGTCTCCTCAATGGAATTTCTAAATACTTAGGCCCATTTTGTCTCTGCTCATCCCTCATTCTTTCTGTGTATAACTCTCTCTCTCTCTCTCTCTCTCTCTCTCTCTCTCTCTCTCTCACTCTCCCTCACTCACTCTCATTAACAGATACCTTCAGATATATGGCAGTGACATTCAGGGATGTCAATGTAAATCAAAACTGAACACTGAAGAGAAATGTTGAAGAAAAGACATTAATATGTCACTACTTGGAAGGCAATTTCTTTTTTCTTTCTTTCTTTTTTTTTTTTTTTTGTACTAAAGATTGAATTCAGGGCTGCTTAACCACTGAGCTGTATTCCCAGTCCCTTTTATTTTTTATTTTGGAAACAACATCTCATTAAGTTGCTTAGGGCCTCTCAGTATGTTGCTGAGGCTGATCTTGAACCTGCAATCCTCCTGCATCAGCCTCCCAAGTTGCTGGGATAATAGGTGTGCTCTACCGTACCCTGCTTGGATGGCAATTTCAAGCACATTCCTTTGGAAAAAAGCAAAGGAAATCAAGTTTTATTTTTGAAGATAGAAAAAATGTCAGCTTTAAAAGACAGTATTTTGAATATCACAACAGATTTCAGGAGATTCAATGTTGAGAAATATTGACATAGAGTCTAGGGATAAATCGTTTTGACAGCAACCACTAACATGTAAGGAATTTGCCACATGGTGGGAATTTTGACATACACACTTGTCTGCCTTCACAATTTCATGCTATTGTTAAACCCATATTGCATATGTGAACACTGAGGCTCAGAGAGGTTGAGTAAATTGCCTTAAAACGGCCTTGTCTGAGAAGCTTGTCCATGACTCACCTGCAGTGCTTTTTATTAAATTTAAATGAAGGACAGGAATCGGTATTTCAGTAAGTTACAGAAATACATCCAACCGTCTTGACTTCCGGTGGCCTCCTCCACCCTCTTTCAGAACTGGTGTGTGACTCCATCTGGTCAACCCTTCACTGGAAATGACAGCCTCAATTTGTGCAAGAGGATTATCCAAACAGGAATGGGTCAAATCTTTCTGACAGGAAGAAAAGGCCAGCCTTAGCATCCTGTCTCTGGAAGAGTCACTCAGAGAGAGATCCAGCCTTTTGCACAATCCCCAAATGCCAGGGAAATCGGGTCTTTGGCCAGCAAAGAGGACCCATGTGAATGTCTGGCTTCGTCCGGTCTTTCCCACACTGGACGAAGCAGCAAGAACAGATCCAGCACTGTGTCCTCCTTGCTGTGAAAGACACATTACCTTCCCCTGGAGAACAATGGGTGTGTTGATGGACAAAGCTCATTAATAATTCACTTCTGAATAATTCACAAGAGAGGGTTTTGCTGCCATGGTAACCACTGAAGGGCCTATTTGTTTGTTTTTTAAATGTGTTTGGGTCATTTTTTTTTCCGTGAATGTTGAATTCCTGACAGATACTGTATATGTGTAGGAGTGAGACGTGAATGGGCGAAGGAAAAATATCTTACAAATGCAGCCTGTGAATCTTTAAAATCAGGACATTGAAATCAGGGAAGCCAAGTGCCTTTCTCGTCCTCACACTGCACCCTTCTGGAAGGAAGAGGAAATGAAGAAAACTCATCCCATGTCTAGACTCTGTAGCCTGTTATTATGAAACTTACTCATATTGATAACTCATATAATAAAGCAATCTGCACACAAAACACTCTTAACATATGTTCTCCAATTTAATCTTGACTGCACCCTTCTGAAGTCAACATTATCATCCCATTTTGTAGTTGAGGAAGCTGATCTCAGAGCATGATGGAGGCAGGATTTAGACCCAGCAGTCCCCTGTGTTCTGGGACCCATCTGAGTGTAGACTGCCTTCTGTACCCATGTTTCCATCACAGGACACCCAGGGCCCACAGTACATGTCTTTCCAGCACAGAGACTCTCAGATACTCAGAAATATTTGCAGAAGAATCCATAAGAGAATGAATGATTTAAAGCAATACCTCTTTAACTTTGGTCTCACGCATTCAAATATTCCAAGCAACACTGACTCATGACAACTAAACCACTGACCCAGTTTCCCATTCATATGTACAGGTAGAGAGTGCCAGCCAATGGCTGTTCCCCAAGGTGCACGCACACAGTTCCTCATCCTTCTCCAAATGTTCCTTCCCAGATCTCCGGGTCTCCATAAAGCCTTTCACCTCTCCAGGTTTCAGTTTGCTCTCTAAAAAATGAGGGTTCTCCCAGACCCCATATAGAGAGAATGAAGTTTAAAGTTTGCAATTTCAATTTGTATTGCTCAGGGGTAACCATGATTCAGTAACTGGTTTGGCTGGTTTTAGACAGTCAATCGGTCAATAGATAACTCTGGCACAGTGTCAGCACAGTCTGTGTGAGGAAGAAGTGAAGCATCTCAGCCTGATTTAAAACACAAAAACCAAAGAAAAGAAATTCCTTGACTTGAGAGCACAAGCCGTGAATTTCAAACATGTATGACCATCTCCTGCAGGAAGAAAGATTTGTCTTCTGTTTCTTGTCATGATCCAGCATGCACGCTCACATGCACACACACACACACATACACACACACACACACACACACATGCACACTCAGATGCACACACTTGCATGCACACACAAAAAGAACCACCGGAAACAAATCTATATCCTTTTTGCACACAGTGTGCAATGGTTTCCCTGATCTAAGGGGCATATCTCCAAGATCCCTGATGGATACAGGTGGCACCATATATTCTGAATACATTCAGCATCCTGTATGTACTGTATTTTCTCTCATATATGTACCTGTGTTAAAGTCTAATTTATAGACTTTGCACGGTAAGATTAGCAATAGAAACTAATAATAAAACAGAACTGTAATAATATACTATAATAACAGTTATGCGAATCTAACCATTTTTTTCTCTCTCTCAAAAGATGATACTACAGTCACCCTCCTTCTGGTTGACCACAGGTAACAAAGCACAGAGAGCAAATGTGATCCTGCAATCTATACACGTGGAAAAATAAGATTAAGATTACGTACCCCATTTGAATCAAATGTATGATATGTCAAGATCATTGTAATGTTTTGAGCAACTAATAGAAAAATTAAAAAAAAAATAAGGGGGGAAATTATTGTATTCTGAATTTCTATTTGTCTCCATTCCATTTTTTAAAATTTTTTTTTAGTTGTAGATGGACACAATATCTTTATTTCTTTATTTTTTTTGTGGTGCTGAGGATCAAACTCAGTGCCTCACACGTGCAAGGCAGATGCTCTACCACTGAGCTACAGCCCCGGCCCTCCATTCCATTTTAAAAATCAGACCATTTTCTCATAAATGGATGTCCCAGCAAACTGAATAGTTAGGTCCTGCACTTTGAGAAGCACTAACTAGAGCTCTGTATCCCACACTGTTATTGAGCATGAAATGCAATGTGACCTAAGTATAAACTATACAGCAAATTTTGAAAATAATACCAAAAATAACATTAAATGCCTCAGTAAAGACTTTTCATATCAATTACATGTTGGAGCAATAATAGTTTGAGTACACTGAAATAAATAAACTATACCCTGTTTCTCCTTCCTTCTTTAGTGTGACTGTGAGAAAATGGACTATTATGGATGTGATATTCAGTATGTCTCTCTTGGGCAATGCAGACTGAGAGCAGTGTGGACCTGCTGCAGCCACAGGTCAAGTCCAGCACACCCTCTGTTTCTGTATGTAGAGTTTTACTGAAATGTATCCACGTAGAATCATTCACATATTGTCCGTGGCTGCTTTCATGCTGCAGGGACAGAGCTGAATAGTTGCAAGAGACAGTATTACCTGCGAACTTTAAATTATTCACCATCTAACTCTTTGGAAAAAAAAAGAGGCATCCCATAATAGAGCATGAGTACTTTTTATTGTCAGTCACTGTGCCAGGTCATCCAATCATCTCTCTGCGACTTCAAGACCCTGGTTCTAAAAGCCCCGTGGATGCCAAGATCAGTGGATGCATAAGTTCCTTATATCAAATGGGTTAGCACCTTGCATAACCAACACACACACTCCAGTGTACTTTAAATCATCACTACTTTACTTGTAATGCCTAAAACAATGTAAATGCCATGTGAATAGGTGCTGTGCTGTATTATTTTGGGAATAAAGATAAGAAACAGTCTATTCATGCTCATTACAGACCCAACTTTTCTCTTGAATATCTTAGATCTGCAATTGACTGAATCCATGGATGTGAAACCCCCAGACTAAGAGGGCTGATTGCATGTGCAAGAGACTTCCTACTGATGACAATCCTGCCAGAGGAGTTTTATTTCCACATCTTACAAATGATGCTCAAAGTAATTTGTCTGAGGTCACCCTGCTAAGTAGCAAGCAACAGAGCTGAAATTTGAAGCTTCATCAGTCTTGTAACAAAACACACACCACCATTTCTACTTTGCATATCCCCTCCCCTTCCCACAAACACCTAGTACCCAGAGAGAGTTCCAAGTTCCACCTGAGTAGCTGGGAGAACCCACCCCCACATGACTGCCAACCAGCCCAGAAGGAAATAGAAAATGTGCCCTAAGTATAAACTACACAGCAGATTGGGGAAGAAGGCATCCCGGGGATATGGACCGGTGTTGACATCTCTTCTCATCTTAGGGAAAATGACCTGTCTTCTACCCACCAGGCAAAAAAAAACTGCTGTTCAGATGCTGTTCCGGGAGTGGCCAAAATGAGAGCAATTTGCACTTTTCCCACTTCCATTAGGACTTTCCATGGAGATGTCTTGTTTTCATTTTCAACCCTCAAACCTTAGGGCTTCCAATCCAGGATTTGAAAATCTCAGATATCCAAAGTCACTTTGGAAAGCATATGTGGAAAAAAGCTCTCTGGGGCTAATTTTTAAGTGAAAGAGCACTTAACAAAGTAGTTTGTCAAGTGACACATTACCTTGAAAAATAAATAAATATCACAACAGTTCTATTCCGTGCATGTGGCTCATGCTCACACACGTGTATACAGGGTGTATACAGCCCTGAGCCCCTCAGGGTTCATCCAGGCTTGGCATCCTCAGGACCTCCTTTTCTTGGAAGGCAATAGCAGCGAGGTGCGTGTGAGTGTTGGGAGGGAGAGAGGTGCATAAATGGAATACTTTGAAATTATTCTACTTCTAGAAGGCCCACTGGAGGGTGTATGGGGGTCTTTTTGCTTATACTGATTTTTAAAGTTTTGTATAAGTGACAAATGCATTACTTGAGTCATTTTCTGTTCCTGGTTGAAGAAGACAGGCAAAAAAATTGTTTTGTTTCCTTAAGTCACTGTCAACCTCCACTGATTTCCATATGGGAAGACACACAGAATGTGACCTCATGCGAGTACAATAGAAAACAATGATCTTTCAGGGTTGGGTCAGACGGGGAGGGCATCCTTCTGTCTTACCAGCAAAAGTGGAGCTGCAGCGCCTCCCTGTGTCCGGGACAATGGAAATCACAGGGGCAGGGAGAAGAAGTTGACTTCTTTGCTCCTCAGGGGCAGGGGCCTTGCTGGGCAATTCCTTACAGACTACTAGGAATTCCCAGGGCCAAACAGCAATTAAATGCTTATTGAGTTTGTTTTTCATACTCCTTCTTGCCAGAACAGAAATTTGAGAAAGCTGGGGCTCCCAAGGCCCACCCTTGGCTGCCTAGAGAAAGGGCCCGAGGTTCCCACACTGTCATTCCCAAGGGCAGCAGAGGGTCTTGAGAAAGCCCACCAGGGGAGTGCCCTGAACCCCTCAGGGTTCATCCAGCCTTGGCATCCTCAGGTCCTCCTTTTCTTGGAAGGCAACAGCAGCGAGGTGCGTGTGCATGTTGGGAGGGAGAGAGGTGCATAAATGGAACATTTTGAAATTATTCTACTTCTAGAAGGCTCAATTTTAGGTGTTCCAGGGAGCCAGAAGCACAACTGAGCTCAAATGGTAAAAGGTTTTAAATTAGCCAACTTTTGTTGAGCACCAAATGTCCCAGTCTCCGTCAAATGATAGATGACCACGATTACAACCCTCCAAGGTAGATGTTCTTATCCTCCATTTATAGCAGGAATAGTAAGGGACCTAAGCACCCAGAGGCCAAGGCATTTGTCCAGTAAGTAGCTGGTTCTAGATTCAAGCATCTCTGTGTTCCTTATTAGTGCCCCAAGTCCTGTACCAAGGTTGTGGTCAGCGTGTGATGCCATCAGGTAGCAGAGGCCCAGGATGCGGTATCTCCCAGGGCACTAGGCTGCTGGGCTCTGTATGGCTGCCAGAAGGTGGCTGTGTCTGTCTCCCAGAGGGCTGTCCTAATGCCCAACAGAGAGCCAGCCACTCTGTAAGCATCTGCTAAATGAATGACTGACACCATGTTTTATTGCCAATTGGCAATAAAATGAGCTGCCACATGACATTCCAGGAGACTCCTCTGAATTCTAGAACTGCCACGTTGAAGACAGAGGCCAGCCCAGTCACTGATCTCCACCCCCTTCCCACCCCAGTTGATAGAGGAGTCCCTTCCCTGGTCATTTAAAGGACAGATGGCTACAAATGAATCACAGCAGCCACGTCCCCCGTGAGGTGACACCCACCCTTCAGTTCTTTCTGCTGTCTTGCTGTCCTGGGCAGAGATGGCAAAAATAGTTCCCAAACTGGTATCCATTACCGAGCCTTGACTCAAACTAGGATTTGGCAACTAGCAAGAGACATTCAGATCAATGTGCAAGGACATTTCACAAATGTGGAAAACAAACTCGCCAACCACTTTCCCTCTGAGCTTTGAACATTTCCTTCTGTGGTTTTGTCTCCTTAAGGGAAATAACCAAATAAAAACATTAAAAATATGAAGAAAGTAAGTATCATTAACTAACACGTGAATATCAAAGGGACATTTCGGATGATCTTCAACTTACAATGGAGTTTCCCCCTCACAAACCCCTAGTAAATTGAAAACGCTGTAATTTGAAAAAAAAAAAAAAAAAAAAAATATATATATATATATATATATATATATATATATATATATATATATATATATATGTTTAATACACCTAACCTATGAAAGAGACTAGCTTAGTTTAGCTTACCTTAAACATGCTCGGAACACTGTGACTGGGCAAACTCATCGAACACAAAGCCAATTGTATAATGAGTAGTTGGAAACCTGATGCAATTTACTGAATATTATACTGAAAGTGAGTAGCAGGCTGGTTGTACAGCTGCCTGCAACATCAGAAAGTCAAAAAGTTGTAAGTCAAAAATCATTGTGTGGGGACAATGTTTACCCCAAATGCCCAGGTTTTAATGGACAGAAGAGAACAGACTCTCTGTTCACCATGCATTGCTTTCACACATTTCCTCTTCCTGGCTTTCTTTTGGAAATGGTTGGAAAAGCTCCCATGGGCTCTTGTAGCTGTGATGGATTATCCTCCAGTCCAATCAGAAAGGAAGCCAGACTGCCAGTCCCACCTACACACACACCTCAGTGCCCTCAAGTTCACTCTCTACCAACTTCTCCTGCTCCTGGAACAAACATTACCCCATCCCAGGGTTGAACATTAATAAAAGGTAAACTCCCACCCCTCTCTGCTACAAGAGGCCTCCCATCTTAGTTTTCTCATGAAGCTGCAGCCTACATCTGAGATGCATACCCTGTCCCCCAGTGTTTCTTTGGCCAGGTGTGGAGGGACCAGAGACACATCCATCTGGGTCTCCAAAGCCTCAACCTGCTGCTCAGGTCAAGAAATTGCTCCACTCTCTGGGCATCTGTGCCATGGGTGCCCAACAGTAGTGGACCCGCAGCCTGCCCCAAAGAAGCTGGAGTGAAAGGTCACTTTTCCAATATATGGAAGAGCAAATAGCTAATTTAAAAACTCTCCTGATAGAAAAAGAAAATTCCCTAACTTCACAACAAGGAACGAACATGAACTTTGGCCTTCAGAAAATTACTAGGTGACCCAGCAGAAAGAGCCAGGACAAGCCAGGGGCCCACACCCTTCTGCTTTTCTCTGGAGTGTTCACTGTATGGCCTTACCTTCAGCTCCTCCTTCACAGCTGCAAGACCCCCATTCTACCAGCCAAAGAGGATGCCAACCAAGGTCAACTGAAGGCTTTAGATCTCATCCAGCTAGTAGGACTGAGCAGCTACGCATGGCATTGGATCTAGAGGAGGCAGAGGACTGAATCCCATTCCTGTTTCATGGCTGAGCCACTAGACATTCCATGGAAGCTGAAAGACGAGGAGAGGACTGTGCATAATCAAGTCCAGGGTTCTCCCTGTGACCGATGGAGGATATAGATGACAATCATACTGTTTTTGAGAAAAATTTTTTCTCTCCTTGGTACGTATGGAAGTCTTCTCCAATGGAAGGGGCGAGACAGCTGCCTCGGCCAACTGTCCTCAAAGCCTGGGCACTCCCTATGCTGAGTGACAGTCATGGGCTACAGTTACCCAACGGATCCCAGAGATCAGGAGGAAGTGGGCTCTCACGACGATTGAGACAGCATTGTCCCTGGGCGTGCCGCTGACCGTGCTGTCCACAGTGACGAGTTCTGACTTCAAGAACACCTCATGGTGAGCGACTACGGGCTATCCTTGTGCAGGGAGGGGCTCCAGGGGTCATGCCACTTCCCTGTGGGCAGCATGTGATTTGCCCAGTGAAGGACTGAAAGAGAAGTGCTTCCTCTGAGGAAGACAGGCACCTGGTCCGAGTTTCCTCTCGCGAGATCTCTTGTCAAACCCTGAGCGTAGCCATTTTATGGTTAATTTTCAATTTTATTTTATTTTTAGTCTTTGATCAAGTCCGAACAGTGACCACCTCCTTTTATGTGCGAGGCTCTGGAAAACTCGAGGACAGGGCAGCAAAGGGACATTTGCCTTTCCCCGCCTCTCCCCACCACCAAGAGCCACTAGACATTCCATGGAAGGAGCAGAGGGAGCAGCAGCAAGCCATGGTGAACCCAGAGGCTCCAGCCAGGCCAGAATCTGGGAAGGGGTTGTCCAAGGTGAAGTCCAGGTCACAGGTCAAGTAGGTGATATGTCTTCTAAAGCATATGTCATGGGCAGAAAGAGGGAAAGCTTGTAACATGCCAGAGCCAGAGTCTTGGGACTTAGGCTGGATGGCCAAGGTCAGCAAACTTGTGTCCTTCCACAGTTCTCATGTTGAAATCCTAACCCCCGAGGTGATGGTGTCAGGAGGTGGGTCTTTGAGAAGTGATTCTTACCTCTTGAGGCTAGAGCCTTTGGGAGTGGGATCAATGTTCTCATCTAAGAGGCCAAGGCAGCTCTCTCTCCCTTTCCATTAGAGATGACACCCGCCCTTCCCAGACACTGAATGTGACACTACTTGGATCATGAACTTCCCAGCCTCCAGAACTGAGAAAAATAAATTTCTATTATTATAAGCCACCCAGTGTATAGACCTCTGTTATAGGAGCACAAATGGCCTAAGACAAGGTGAACCTCTTTTCTATCTTTCTTCCAGACTTTCAAACTCCCAGAGCGTAGTTTGAGATACAGTAGAAGGAATTCTGATCCAGCGACCACTGACCAGAGCTAGAATTAAAACCCAGACTCCCTACTCATTTCAATCCTGGACCTCAGGAATAGTGGGGGGACTGGGCCAAATGTCCTGGAACATTCTGCATCCACAGTGACAAGCAGAAACACCATATTATCCCTAAAACAATACTGCATGCCAATTTGCCATTCTTTTCCAACTTTCATCCCCTGATCACTCTTTTTTGAAGGGGAAAAAAAGCCAGATAGATGGTCTGAGCTTGTCCAAGGAAACACAGCCCGAATTTGAAGCCCTACCCACATTGTATAGTCCATTTAAAGATATTAAGCCTACAGCTACACAACCCTGCTTTACCTTAAGGCTGCTCACACAGATATTTGGGGTCCCCAGTTTACCTGGAAATAGAAAGTATGCCACAGTCTGACTGGGTTAGAAAGATGATATGAGTTACTTAATCTTAGGAGTGCTAAATACAGGCAAAATCTTACCCTAAGCTGCAGAAGGCTTAGCCTCCTCTTTATATACCAACTGTCTGGCACTGTGGGAACAGGAAGAGGGCATTTCAGAGGAGCCCATAGCAGCCTCCTGTTTGGGGGCACTGCATCAACTGCCCACAGCCAGGCCACCAGTCCATGCTGGGACATACTTCATTTGAGTTTATTTGCATCAGCCCAAAAGTTACTTCCAGAATAAAAATGTTTGGCTTGCAATCTGTTCCTATCCACATTTTCTTTTAGCACATCCTGAGTGCTCTTCTTCCTCCTCTCCTTGCCCCACCGCATCTTGCCATCTGCCCAGTTTAGCTCTCCTTTCTCCCCAGGGTAGTCAAGTGTTACTTTAAACAGAGACTTGGCTCCCTGTAATGACCTCCTAACTCATAGGAGAAATTAAAGCAGGTACCTTTAATTACTTGTTCCAAACACCTTCCCTTTGAACTACACAGACAATTAAGCCAGACTGGATGATGTTCCCTGTTCAGTTTATCCAGAAGAGCCCTCAATTCTCTGTCTCCCTTCACGGTGTAGATGGCACCACCGGAGAGCTCAGATATACACTCTGGATGACCACCGCAGCAGGTAGTGAGGTGCCCTGGGACAGGGCAGGACTAGGTCTTGATACAGGATGGTTATAAACAAGAGAAGCAAACCCAGCAGCCAAGAGACCTTTTCCAGTTACATGTAGCCTGTTAGTTTACCCATTCCTACTCCAAATATAGAGGATGCTCAGTTCTTTCCATCTGTGGCAAAAAGATAGGGTCAAAAGGAAGGACCCAGCCCTGAATAAGTCAGGAGCTGCTCTGCTCTGGTTTGGGTGAGGTTTGTCCCCCTAAAATTCCTATAGGGTTGGAATAGTGTCTCGGCGGTACAGCACTTGCCTAGCATGTGTGAGGTACTGGGTTTGATTCTCAGCACTGCATATAAATAAATAAAATACAGGCCCAGAGGTTTGGTTCTCAGTGTGGTGGTGTGGAGATGGTGGAAACTTCAAGAGGCAGGGCCTAAGGGTCCTTAGGTCATGGGGGGTGCCACCCTCACCAATGGATTAATCCTGGCTTCAGAGTGGGGTTGGCCTTGGGGAGACAGGTCTCTCAAGAACAGATTGCTATAAAGCAAACCCACCCTGCATGCCTGGTCTCTGAGGCATGCCATCATTTCACTTCCCAATTCAACATGGAGTAAGGCAGCCAGTGGAGCACTTGCCAAAGCATTGGTGCTAGGCTCTTTGGAAACTCCAACTCACAGACTCATGAGCCAAACAAACTACTTTGTTAGTTACCCATTTTGAGTATTCTATTAACAGCAACACAAAATGGACGAATTCTCTTCTTCATTTTTTTACAGCAAGCACTCAATAGACGAGAGCAAACCCTTAGAATACAGAGCAATCTCTACATAATTATAGATAAATACTTCAGAGAATGTCCCACAATTTGTATAAAATCCCCATTCAGAAGGATGTGACCATCAGTTTCAAGTGAAACTGATAAGGGATGTCAGAGAGGATATGTAAAATATGAGGTCATCATAGGAAAAAACCCAAACTTACCAAGTTTAGGGAAACACATTACTTAGCCTAAACCTGGCTCAGGTTTTTGCCACCTGATGAAGAATTCAAAGTTAACCCCACAGCCATTCCATTTTGCAATTCACTGCAGTGAGTGGACTCAAAAAGCAATTGCTTTTGGGAACCTCCAGACCCTCAGGCTCTGCATAATTGGGCAGTATGTGTCAAAATGAGAAATGTGTGCAATGATTTCACTTCTAGCAATAAGCCCTAGGGAGATAATGAGACGGGCAACCATAGGTATATATATACAAGATGTTTATAATAGAGAAAGATTAGAAACAAGCTAAATATCCAACAACAGGAAAACAAAATGAATAGCCTGTATGGCCATTAAGCAAGCATATAAATTAATTTATTAACCTGTGTTCACAACACATTCATGTCAAGTGAAAAAAATGAGGTTATAAGACAATTTGTAAGCTATACTCCTATTTTTATATAAAAAGTATCAACATTTAAAAATATGCATCACTATTGAAATATTCCAATATTAAAGACATTTATTTGCTGGTTAGCAAGAGAGTCAGTGTTAAGGCTTTTAAAATCTTGGTTGTATCTACTTAATATGTCTACCTTAAAACTGAATATGGATAAACTTTAATAATAGTATAATATTTATAAAATATTCCTTAATATGACTTATCCCTGTGATATATAGGTACAACCCTAAAAAAATCAGAGTATCATAAAATTTAGCTGAGAGATAACATTGAAAATGAGAATAATAACAGCAAAAGCAGATGTCTTTCTAACTACTTGATTTCTCTGAAAAATAATGGTCTTGAAATCTTTCAGTGCCTACCTGCTTGCTATTTTTTATGCTTTAAGAAAAGGCATGCATTCTTTTTCTAAAGACATACAGGTTTCACTGACCCCATGCCCTAATCACTTAGTAACTGTAACACTCACGTTTCTCAGTTAAACTCAGTTATCTTCACCGGAATTACTAAGCAAATATCCCTTGAGGTACATTAAGGTGTTGGAAATCTTTAACCTATTGAGATAGGTGGCCATAACTTCACAGAAAGGAAGCCATAGCCCTTTAGTGTTAAAAACAAGAGTCATTCAAGCCATCTCCTCCCAAGGCTTAGGTCCCTCTATGGTGCCCCTGCCTCATGGCCACCTGACCAAAGCCTGAATGTAACTCTTCTGTTCCTTGTCCCTCTACCCAACCTCTCCCTATACAATCAGTTGTATTTTTAGTCTAGGAATGAATGAACGAGTGGGGCAGAGGGAACTCCTTGCTTGGGTAAACCTGATATTACAGGCTTATAATATAATCAAGACTAAATATTTGGTTTTAGTCCCACATTCCTGGCACGCACACAGCTCCTAAAATCCTTGGAATCCCACTGTACTGATAAGAGTGTCACCAATTTGGATACTGATAGCTGGTTTTTATGCTAATGAGATGACCAGTGGCTGGAGGTCTGCAGAAAGTTTCAGAATGGGGACTGGTCACCACAAAAATCAAGGGTTGAAATTTTCAGCCCCACCCCAAATTCTCCAGGGAGGAAAGAAGGGCTAGATATGGGGTTAGTCAGTCACCAATGGCCCATGATTTAATCCATCATGCCTGCGTGTTGTAACCTCCAAAAAATCTCTAAATGATGGGGTTTGAGGGGTTTCTAAGTAAGGCCTGCTCCCTTCCCCCATTCTTCACTCTGTGCATCTCTCCTAGACTGTTCCTGAGTTTGCATCCCTTAGAATCAACTATCAAACACAGGTAAAGCATTTCAGTCCATTCTGTGAGCTGTTCTCCTGACTTATGGAACATGAGGAGGGGAGTCCTGGGAACCCCTGATTTAGAGTGAGACAGTCAGAAGAACCAGAGACATACTGTGACTTTGGACTAGCATCTGAAGTGGGAACAGACTTGTGGGACTGAGCCCTGAATTTGTGAGAGCAGATGCTAATACCAGGTATCTAATGCCTGAGGGAAATTTGAGATGTAGGATACCTTTCTGGTGTTGAGGGGGGCATCCCATTTATTTGAAGTCAGAAGTATGGCAATTCAAAAACAGTTGAGTGGTTAAAAGCACATAAGAGAAGAATCTTGGAACAGCCCTTCACTAATGCAAAGACATCACTCATATGACCAAAGGCAGCTAGGAGCTCCTTTCTAATCTTATCACCTGCGGCTCTATGAGAGAGACTGAGCAAACATACCTTTCAATATGCACCAAGCAACCTAATTTGCAGTCATGAGGCTCATGAAAAACCAAACCCAGTTCAGCCAACTAAAAGGAATATGGCAGTACAATTCCAAGAATGATAATCACCATCACGGGGAACCTTCCCTGTTCAGGAACTATGCTGAGAGCTTCACACCTGTCTTGCTTAATTCCTTCCAAAATCCTGTCAGGTAGATGATAGTGTTCATGTTTAATAAGGAAACTGAGTCTCAGGGAGGCCATTTAACTTCTCTGAAGTCATACAGTTAGTGAATGACAGAACAGGAAGTGTGTGTTTGGGTCTTCTGAGTATACAACACATCCTTTTAACGTCTGTGCAACACTGGTTTTCAGAAGCTGTTTGGTGCTAAGCAGCTCATTACTAGAACATTCTAGTGCACACATTCTCAAGGTCATCTCATCTTTATCAAGTTCATAGTCACCAGACTATTTCATTCATGTGTGGCTTTGCAATAGAACCAGCCACAGAATTTTTGTGGTCATGTGCAAAATGAAAACTCAAAGCCTCTTGTTACGAAAAATTCCAACATGACAACAGCCAAACATTAAACCACAGACTGCCTAAGTCACATGCCCATGAAAACATCAATGTGTTCCACGTGTTCCTCTGTTTATGCCCAAATAATCTAAGACTGTCTTGAAGGAGAAACCAGAAACTCTTCTGGTAAAGAACTCATCCAGTGAGCTCTTGAACAAATAATAGCCTGTGATCCAGTGACGCTGAGAACCTCCAAGGTTAATTTTAAAATGCCTCCTGGTGAAGCACTGAAACCACAGTTGGACAGAATCATGATTTCTCTTCTCCCTGAAAATGCACATGCTATCCTCTCCCTGGCCTTAGCAGGTTAGCTCAAGGCAAAGAGAAAAGACCTCCTTAGGCAAACATATGGACACATAATTCAACCCCGAAATCCTGAGGAACAGTGTCCTTTAACAAAAACGTGGCATTTTCCTGCCTATTTTAATTTTGTTGCCAATTGGATTGAAACACAAGCTGGACTTCTAGGGTTGCTGGTTGGTCATTTTGAAAAGAATATCTGTTTTCCTGCTTCCATTCTTGTGTGTTTATTCTGGGACTCTTCCAACCCTTTCATAAGATTCTCTTTAATCCCTCAAGTACCTTTCCCTCCTGCTTTTAAAGACCCCCCACCTTTTACGTAGTTGTCCCTTCACCTTAAAAAGTTTGTCAATAATCCAGATGAAACCAGTTTGGACCTACCTTAGCTGTAGAACCAGCAAATCTTGCTCCAACCCTGCTGCTGACTCCCAGGGAAAGGCCAGGAGGAAGAGGAGGACAAGGCTGAGGAAGAGATTCCAGGGCTAAGGTGGTAACTGCTGTCTACCCGCACGTCCAGCCTCACTTGGCCCAGGTGTCCCAGTGTGGCCTTGGCCTCCAGAGAGCTCTGGGCCTCTGGTTGATTTAACAACTCCAGGTCACTTGGTATGTAAATAATCAAAGTGGTAGGGCTTCCCTTCTTAAAATTCCAGGCAACAGCTGGTGCTGGTCTGGGAAAGAACGATTCACCTACTGGCTCTTGCTTCAGAGCTGCATGGGGGGGGGGGACTCCCCATTGCCCAGCTGCTGGTAGACTGTGGCTCCACTGTGCCCCCTGCTGGAGAAATTGGTTTGGCCTTCCCCATTGCTGAACAATCACATAGGCATTGTGTTGAGATCTGGAGCCCGTGGAGAAGCCCACAGAGAGTCTTCAGAGGGAGGGAGAAAGCAAAGGAAGTACAAACAAAATCGTGTAAGCCATCACTCTTGAAGGACATCACTGCCAATGACATTGATAACCGAGAAGACCAGACAATGCAGAATCTCGGTTTTGAGTCTACTTTTTCCTTCAAATGTAGCAGTGTGAGTGCCTGGATTCTCAATCCAAGAGGACTGGCTATAAGCTCAGGAAAGGGGTGCCATACACTGGCCTTTCTTCCCTGCATAGAACCCACACAGTAAGGGCCTCAGAGTCCAAAAGGAGAATATCTGACATTGTTTTATTCTCTCATCCCAACAGAACCCAACAAGTACCTCCCCAATCATGTCCAGTCACCATAAAACTATGGGGGACAGGGGGAGGGGACTTCCCTTCTTCAAAAAATAGAAGTATCTATCATTTTTATTTTGATTACCAGAAAATACACATACCAACTTTCAGACATTACTCCTAGACCTATAGAAAGCCACAGTAAGGGAACTCTATTGGGAATGATTCAATGCACTAAAAATCCTCTATAAACGTTAAAAGCAAAGATTTAAAAACAATGTTGTCAGCTCGGTAACTTTTCTTTTTCTAAATCAGTTTTTATAAGTAGTTAAACTGTCAAGTCCTGGGTTTTATTCACTGATGCAATGTGAAAATCATCTTTGACTTAGATTGCTTCTTTTGTAATTGAATGTCAAATCCATTCTAGCATCTCCTCACTTAGTTATTTTTTTAACAAAGAACAAGGAAAAAAATAGAGAGGTGATTCTGGGAGGAGGCAAGTGGTCTTGGGAAAGCTTGGGGGCTCAGAGATGCACATCTGATGGATTATGCTTCTTTGCATTTTAAAAAAACCACAGGTATAGGACTTGGAAATCTTTCTCAGGCAGCAGGACAGAGACATGATGGATTATGACAACTGCATGTTTGGCTTCACAAGAGGAGTTGTCACCCAATTGATTGCTCTTATAACTTCCTTGAATCCTGTTAACACTTAGCAATCAAAAAGCTGGTTACTAGGGCTGAGATTGTAGCACAGTGGTAGAGCACTTGCCTAGCACATGTGAGGCACTGGGTTCAATCCTCAGTACCACATAAAAATAAATAAATAAACAAAGGTATTGTGTCCATCTACAACCAAAAAAAAAATTTTTTAACAAAAAGCTGGATACTGACTATGGGCAGAAATGTTCCACTGGCCACCAGAACCTTATAAAGATGACCATGTCTCCAAAAGCATCAGAATATGTTTTCTCAATTTTGGCCATACTGCCTGCTTAAACCTGTTCCCTCTGTCCTCTCTGTGCCCTTCTTTGTCTCTTCCTAAAGTAGACAATCCAATTACACTCACATTCATTGTAACAATGATAATAAGTTGAGGCACAAATAAATTACTGTAGTTCTGATCCTCAGAGAGATACCAGAACAGGGCACAGACACAATAACACTTAGCATTCTCTATTCTAATGAATTACTGAAAGAGAGGTCTGAACAAAGCGTAATGAGGACAGATTCCCTGGAAGAGGTCCAGCTCAAATGTCACCTCTTTTGAGACTCCATCCCTCCTTCCCTAGGCTGATGGGCTGAGAATTCAATTGGCAAATGTTTACTGAGTATAGCCTGGCGGATGGGAGGCAGGGGTTTCTGCCATGGTGAACTGGCCCTCGGAGTGCTCAGATTCCAGCGAGGGAGGAGATGAATAAAAGGATAAACAAGGAAAATATTTAAAAGCTGTCATTGGTGCAAATGAGGGGAATGAGGTAGGATTCAGAAAGGGAGGCCTATTTAGATGAAGTGGGGAGAGACGGCCTCTCTGAGAAGTGACATGTAAGCTGAGAAGGGAAGGACGCTGTGACAAGAGAACACTAGCCATCTGAAGAATGGTGAGAGATGGAGAACAGGAAAGATTCAGGAGAGACAACCACCCTGAGCTGGGCGAGGCCACCACATTTGAAGAACTGAAAGGTAGGAAGCTGTGTGGCTTCCAGGAGAGCATTAACAGTTGCCTGGGCTAACGTGGTGGCTATGGCAATAGAAAGGGCCAGACATGAGGAATCCTATGGAGAGAAGACTGAAAAAAAAAGACTTGTAGGTTGGGCAAATGGGAGGGCAAAAAAGCCAGGACCAATATTTATATTTCTGACTTTGAATATCTAGATGGATGGCAGTGCCATTTACAAAGATAGGGAAAACTTGGGAGGAAGTAAGGATGACCCGTTCTATAGAGAGATCCAATGATGAAGTATTGCAAAATGATCATGGATTAATCAATTTTAAGGTCACCACTGAAACAAACAGAGACATTGATTAGGCCATAGGATTTATTGATCTTGAGGTGTAAAAAGAGATCTGAGCTAGAGATGCATGTTTGAGAGTTATCAGGACACATGTGGGGTGTAAATGCCCAGGAAGGGATCCAAAGAGAAAATAGAGGCCAAAAGGAGATTGAGAGAAAGACAGTCCAGGGAAGTTTCACAAGCTACAGAGCAACACACAAGGGTTAAAGGGAGAGAGGGAAGAGTTTCAGCCAGGGAGACCCAGGAAGCCAGAGGAAGACGAATCTTAAAGAAAATAGCAGCCACCATGGAACTATACCCAACTCTAGGTTGCCAACTAATGAGGCTAGAGATGTAAGAAGCACAGACTGCCCCGTCTGTCACTGCATTGACAGTGTGGACCTGGCAACTGGGCAGGTGACCTTTCCCTTCCTCTGCATTCTGAGTTGTCTTCCCCAACATTCTGGGATCAAAGAGGAAGATTGCAAGATGCTTTGAACAAGTGTTGCCTGCCCACTCTGCCCTCCCCTTCAGGAATCACCAAAGCAAACAATGAGTTACCTCTGGTTTCTATTATTTCCTTCATCGGCATCTTCCACAGAGTATTCAAGACCTCAGTTTTATTAATCCAGCCTTCCCCTGAGCATATGAATGTGCTTAGATCACACACACACACACACACATCCTAAAACTAAGAAAAATAAACCAAATGTAATCCTGGTGTCCCCTGTATCTAATTTCCTATCCCCATCCTGCCCTTGACTACTTGAGTCCTAGGAAATGTACAGGAAAGACAATAGCCCTGAGCTGGGCAAGGCCACCACATTTGAAAAATTGTACATGTACATGCACATGTACAAATATGACATAATGCATCCCACTTTTATGTACAATTATAATGCACCAATAAAATTAATTTTTTAAAAAAAATATTTTCATTTTCTCTCCACCCACTTCTGAATCTATACCAACATGGTGACAGAAGACATCGGTTTTGCTGACCCTGCTCTGAGAAAGGCCAATAATGGTCTTAAAATTGATGAATCCAATGATCATTTTGCAACAGGGACTTTTTTACTCTCTCTATATCATGTGGTACTGGCAGCCACTCCAGGACACCTGCTCTGTTCTGACTCTCCTCCTTATGTCTCCGCGTGCTACACATCCTGACTCACCTCCCTCTGCTCATCTTCATAGCCACAGAGCTCCCCTGGAGCCTTCCCTCAGCCCAGTTCTTTCTTCCAGCCTTCATGATTTGTCTGAGTGAGCTTATTTACTTCTACAATTATAACTGCCATTCTACCAACATTCCAGCCTCTCACATGAACATCTCCACCTCCTATCCCACATACACAAAAATCCCAACCCAGCCTACTGGACCAAATCCATTATCTCTTTCTTCTTCAAAGGTGCCATTTTGCTCCTGAATTAGTTTTCTGCACTCACCTCACCCCCTATTTACTTGAGCCAGCAACCTGTGAGATGGTGCTACTCCCTCCCTCTTGCTCACCTCACATGCTCTTGGGCCCTGAGTCCTTCTAATACCCCTGATATCTGGTAATGCATGTTGGTCACTGTCTCTAGTTCATACCACTAACTTGCAGTTAAATTATTGCTGCTATCTTTGGAACATATGCACCCCACCCCCTCTCCATCCATATTCTACCCAACATCATTATAATAATGAAGACTCGGTGATAACTTAAATCAAGGACTAATTAAGTCAATCACGAACTCTTTGAATCAATTATAATATACCCATACATATATGTTTTAGGTGTTACAAGTTCTACATATAAAATATATATGTTTAAATATTTATGCACATATTTATGCCACATGCTTATATACATAAAAGCATTAAGTGAAAGGCAAATTGTTAGGGTAGTCTATTGGAAGATGCAATTTGCATATTGAGATTACAATGTTTACATGTGCATAGAAAAATGTTTCACAGTGCAGACAAAACAAGAACAGGATTTCAGAAGAGGATCTGGTAGGAGACTGTGTGTGTGCATGGTACCTGTGGTACTGGGGATGGAACTCAGGCACATTCTACCACTGATTTACACTTCCAGCCTATGTTTTTATTTTTTATTTTGAGACAGGGTCTTGCTTAGTTGCCAGAGTTGACCTTGAACTGGCAATCCTCCCACCTCCACTTCCACAGTCACTGGAATTACAAGTGTGCACTACTACGTATGGCAGGAGACAGTCTTTTACTTCTTTCTGCCATTCCATAATGTAATAGGTTTATATTTTTATTTTTAAAAATGCCATGTTTTGTGTTATGGGAAGAGTCACCGGTCTAAAAGACATAAGGTTAAAACTTTTGTTAACAATTTTCTTCCAGTGAATAACAAATCCTTTAGAGTTTTTTAGTTGGCTGACAGTTATATTCTACGTGCAAAATGTATTTTCTAAATACAATTGAAAATAATCAGTAATATCATTATACAAATACTGGAAATAAGCACAACATTCATCTGCCAAAACAATATCATATTTCAATTATTAAAAACTGGTAAAGAAAGGAAAGAAAAGAAATTTTAATGAAACTTTGGTTGGCTTGCTTTATCTTCTATTTCTCTACCTGAGCCTCTTGAAATATATTGTGCTAATAAAAACACAAACAACGGTAATTAGTGACCTGGTCTCAGAAAGCAGACTAAAGTGACAAGAGAAAATGAGGTGAAAGAACGTATAGAAGTATGATCTACAAGGCCTTGGATTAGGTACAAAAGTGTTCTTTCATCTCTGAACATACCTTAATATTTACCAATGAAATAGAGCAGAGAAATGTCAACATGTGAGAGCACTGTTGGCCAGAGGCTGACAGAATGCCTGACTTCTCGAATCACAGAACAATACAATGGATATTCCAGAAAGGGCCATCCAGTCATTGCCAACTTTCCTCCCAGGTAAGGATTCCATGGAAAATAATACTGGAATATAAATAGAGCTGGAATACAAAAACAGGTGCTTTGGACACCAGAAATATCAATAATAGCTATGGTCTGATTCCCTCGTATTTATCTCCTGGACTTTCTGACCCCTCCCATTAACTTCACCACACCAGATAGAAATCAAGAGTTGACTTTACTCACTAAGGTTAAAACCATCTTCTCTTTTAGACCAGGCATCCTCAGAAGGACTGAAGCAGAAAGAAGGAAGGGCTTCTGTCACCTGTCCTTATTTGCTCTGAGTCACAACTAAACTGGAGGAAGATGGTAATCCCTAATTCTTCCCCTCTTGCCTACAAGAATCTTACTTCCCTTTTTATTTTTTTCATACAACACCATTATTTTAAGGTATAGCCTTATTTATTATTAATGTATAGAACTATGTATTTTTGATATACAACACAATGCATACAATATATGTATACAGTGGAATAGCCAAATCAAGATAATTAATATATCTATTACCTTGAATACTGTGTGTGTGTGTGTGTGTGTGTAAACAACACTTAAAACGTACTCTCTAGCATATTCAAATATATAACATGTTATTATTAACTATAATCCCTGGTTGTACAATAGGCCATCTAACTGAAATTTTGTATCCTGTAAATCATAAGGTATAGTACTTGTTACAGATGGTAACTTTGTGGCGGCCTCCTATTCAGATGGAAGGCAACTGTATTCCTTATTTTGTTGTCTTGCAAACATTGAATTTGGAGTCTGTGGATGGTGTGGTAGGCTGCCTAGAACCCCAAACCTCCACACTTATGACAGAAAGAATCACTGCCTTCATGGCTGGGAGTGTTAGTAAGTGACAGCTCTTAAGAACACTCTCTCCAAATCCTTGCCTTATACTCACTTGGGCCACGGTCCCTGACTGAGCAGAGCTGCATCCAATGCCTGGTAAACACAAGGGTAGAAAGGCCACACACTTTTCCTCTACCAGGCACCATCTGAAGAACCATCCTTGCTCCAGGTCCTACTGTGGGTGGATTGTGACCTTTGCTGTGACTGTCCACCACTGCTTCCTTCCCTCCTTCGCAGCACTTTATATCGAGTGCATAAACTGTCAAGATACTTCATACACACAAGTATCCATTTCAGAATCAAGTTTCCTGGGACCAACCAGCCGTAATGCCCCAAGCCCAATGTATTAATGTCTACAAAAAAGGATCCAAATCTGAGTGTTTTCAGATGGATAAACTCCTACAAACGATTAGCTCTTCACTTGAAATGTTAGCAATTAATCATGATCTAAAACTCAATGATTCTTTCAGTGCTATAATTCCATAATGATTTTACAAATGTGTGCTGATTGATGACTCTGATTTCCAGAAAGACACTGGAGAAATAGATTCAATCTATGATCGCATTACTCTCTAATCCATTCTTAGAAATTAGACCAATATTTATTTTTGACACTTTTTCTAGGCCATATGGGTTGCATATAAGTATAAAAAAATAACAGCTAAACCAATCCCCTGGGGACCATCAGTCCCTTTGGGGTGTGAAGGTGAGTGCTGTCAGTCAATGCCCATTCATTTCACAGGTATATCCAGCTGTGCGAGTTCATGTTAAGTTCCATCTACTCTCTCAATGAAGCTGGCTGTCAGATCCCAACTGTCCTTTTAAGTCAAGACCAAGGTGAAAACAAAAAACCAGGTTGGTCTGTAACAGTGGGTTTTCCCTGACACTAATAGAGAAGAATGCATCTCTTGTTTTATCTGTCCTCTTTTTCCTTGTTCTCCTTCATGCACAGCTGACCCTTCCATCTGAAGTTCTCTGATTTGAAGTCAACAAACTGAGCGATGACAATCCCTCTCTGCTGCCTAAATTTACTCCACCTTTTTTTCTTTTTTTTTTTTTTTTGGTGGTATTTTCTTTTCAATGGCCCATCTCTGTTCAAAGATTAACATCCTTATGTAGCCATTGCTTTCCATCTTATATGTCACCTCTTCAATTCCTCATACCCTTTTCTCACCAAGGACAGGCTACCTTGCCTTCTCTGATCAAAATGATTGGAGGCACTCACTGGAGCAAAGACAACAAAAATAAAAGAAAGGTCTGTGAGAGTTTCAGGAAATGAGGATAAATTGCAAAACTTACACAATATGAATGAAGGACCACAGGATTAGATGGCACAGAAAAGTAAAGAACCCAGTAATGGCACAAAATCAAACATAGACTCTAAGTTTCAGTCTCTCCATCTATAAAATGAGCAAAATATCCCCTAGGAGTTTTCCAAGAATTGAATGATGTCACATATGTATTGTCACATATCCTTGGCATAAGTTCAAATAAATGGTCCTATTTATATCTGTGCATGGTGATATTAATGAACACTGTTGATGTACTGCAATTATCTTCCTATTTCCAAATTACATATTTGGTGAAAAAACAAAAAAAAATATTTAAAAAAAAACGCTGTGGAACCTGGGATTCCCTAAAAATGTCAGACCACCAGTGCCCACATTTACTGCCCCCTGTTGGGTGGTCAGCAAACTGTGCTACTCTTCAATAGACAAATATGGCCTCTGAAAGATTTCTTCCTCCATTCAAAAGGTATCCTTAGGTCATGACTGTTTGCATCTGTTACAAAACAAACAATATCAGCCCAACTCCCAGAAGGACAGGGTCAGTAGCTGTTTCAGAAGGATGGGTAAGTTAAATCACAACCCTAAAGAACTGAACTTGAAGACTGCAAAAGCATAAGTTCCAGGGGTGGCTGTATTCCCAGCCACATATGCCACCAAGAACACATACCCACAAGTCAATATTCCAAAGACTGGCCCATGTGGTCAGGCCTTGGCCTGTTTAAAAACACTACATCAAGATGAGACAATGCTATTAGCTTCCTGACAATCAATAATTATGAAAGAACTCTCTATTAAGAACAACCCACAGCAAAGATAAAGGAAACAACAAGAAGTGGTTACAAGGATACAAAGAAACAATTGCAATGAATTACCTTTCATTACATAGAAATGGGGTTTTGAATAAGTCTTCAATCTAAAACCACCAGGCAGTGGCATACCCTAAGCATGGAATCCAAGCTCTCAGAACATCTGCCTTGGGGAAATAGTGGGTTAAATAAATAACACAACTGGAATGGTCCCAATGACAGTGCCCAACCTGGAAAGTGTGTGCCCTGCCCCCAGACACAGCCATTCCTTAGCCTCAGCTACATGCTGCCCCATGAAACTAAAAGGCACAGCCAGTGGTTAGAAGCATAACCCCAACAGTCAGCATCCAGAATTAAAGGCCAGACTTTGCCACTCACTGGCTGTGAAATCTTGGGTAAGCTACTTAATCAGTCTGTGCCTTGGTTTCTATTCCTGTAAATGGGACTAATAATAGCACTTACTGTTTCTCAATGTTGCTGGGACTAAATAAATTAATGCACGCAGTGTACTTTTAAAGATCCTGGGCTGTGTAATTACTCAATAAATGGTACTAAGACAAAAAGGCAGGTTCTTGGTCATCAATTGTCCCAATTTTTAAGAAAATTCAGAATCAGAATTTCTTTTTAGGTGAAATATTTTTAAGTTAGTAAAAAATCTGAACATTTCAAAATCCTCTGAAAGCCAAAAAAAAAAAAATTAAAATGTTTAAAAAAGAATGTTTCTGTGCCACCCTCCCCCCCCCGGCTTCCAACTCTGTCCCCAGCAATGGGATCCCAAGAGCACAGTGACTGAGAATTAGGAGTAGCAGTAGAACCTGATGGAAATGCCAAATTGCAAACAGCCAGTGACAGATGGCCCTCCTGGCCAAATGTAACAGAAGAGAGCACTCTCCACAATTTAAATGAAGTCTGTAATATACAGTGGAGTATGGGGACAATGTCTCCATCTCTGTCCCCATGGACTTCATTCAAGGTCTTTAACATTTGCCATCATCCATCCTAGACAGGAACCATGTTGACACAGATCAAGTCTATCTGCCAAAATGGCATTCATTTCCTTCCTTCCATTTTCGAAGGACAGTTCTTGCTCAACAAGTCTATAATCCACAGCAGCTGGCAAGGTTACCGAGACACCAGACAGTGGATCAGCAGGCAGCAGTCACAGCTGCCCATCTAAGTGAGACATTAAATAAATAAATGAAAGAAAAAATGAGTAAATATCAACATTGTTGAAAAACACCTTGAAAACGCACCCCCCCACACACACACACAGAGCATTAAGAAAACGAGTTCTTCTCTTTAAAAGACTAAATGTCTACCCTTCGTTCTCCATTAATACTGTTGATCCATTGTCTTTTCTGCCATTACTTAAAGTCAAACAGACAGGTTTATAATGCAATGCCAGTTCTTTTCTATTCTACTAGTGAATATGCAGCCATCTGCCTCCAATCAATGATGGGGCACATGGAGATGGAGCAATGAGATATTTTTAAATTAGAATTAATTAATATTTTTAAATTAATTAATTCATGCCAAGGACTTGGCATTTGGAGTATTGCAGGGTGAGGGGCGGACAGAGGGAGGGGAGAGCAAGCTTACAATCCTGGTAAATAAAGAGATTTGCCATAATTTGGATTCTAAAACCCTTTCTATGAATCATCCTGTCTGCCCCCAACAAGCTGTTAAGGGCATGAAAGCAAAAATTGCAAGGAAGATGATGTCTGGCTTTTGTTAATTATTTTTCCAGACTGTGAGGACATGTTCTTAAAATGCAAACAAAACTAAAATTTTACCTTGAGAATGATGTCTACAATTGATAGAGGATTTTAAATTATTAGTGCTTTATTAGATTAAAATAATTATAGCAGGTGACTGAAATAAAGAGGAGATTTGGTTCATTCTGAGAGGTAAGCCAGTCCATTGGGGAAGAAAATTCGATATGGAGAACAATTTAGTTTTCCTGTAAAAGGAGGAAAACAGACATGTGGGCATTGTATGGGTACAGCCATGAGGGAAATGTCAGAAGGGAATTTTCATTGAAATCAACCTGTGTTGAGCTTCAGACTGTGAAAGAGATTTGCAATTCTGGAACTGTAGGATTTATGGCTTACTGACCCAGTAATCTCACACTTAGATGTTAAATATTGCTTATTTTTGCAGCCACAGTGTCATCTCTAGAGGAATTCTCCTTGTCTTACACATCCCTCAAAGCTAAAGCCAAAAGGAAGACATCTAATTGTGTTGCATAAAAGAGGAAAATAAGCAACCATTGATATTAATGTGCAGACATGTGTTTTGGATTTTAATAACCTGGTGTTTACACTTTGCAAGTTTCATTTGGATTTAGAAATTATTTCTTGATAATTAAGCTTTCAATTGCTCACAAGAGACTGTCTTGGTAAACATGAAATGGCTTTCTTATAGCTCTACTAATATCTGTTTTACCTAAGGAGACCAATTTCTATATTTCTAAAATGAGAAATGAAATCCTAGTGCAGCCTGAGACATACAATATGGAAACCCCTCTAGAACTGAAGCCCCATGTCCTCTACTCACCCCCGAAATAAGCCCACTTCATGGGCTCTTCCCCCAGCTGACCTCAACTTCATTCCCCAAGGAAAAAGGGAGAAAGCAACTGTTACATTGTGTTTTCTTTTGCTCCAAATAATAAATTCAGGGGTCTCTTCCACCAGGGTCTTTGCTATCAGCAGTTTTCTGTTTCACTCGCTCTCTGAGTCAAACTGAAACCCAAGCCCTCGTGACTGACTGTCTTTCGCCCTGACCCCTTGGCTCCTGGGAGCTGATCAGAAGACAGATCGCATTGAGTCTCTGATATATGTAGTGACCTAGCTGTCCCCCACTCCTAAGAATGTATTTCTAAAATGCCTTTCTCTTCAGCATCTGAACACTCCACTGTGACCCAGTCAATAAAGGACTTGAGCCTGTCTGCCACCAACTACTTGCAATCTCTTTGCAATTTGGGTCAGGGACCTAAAAGCCATCTCAGTAATTCTAACCATGACATGGGACTCAGGGAGAGAAAAAAAAAGTTAAACTATCAAATTAGACCATGCTATGTAGGAAAGTACTTCTTAGTGCCATCAAAGAGTCACTGTTAGTTTTTATAGACACTAGATGCTAAAAAAAATCTCAATTCCAAATAATCAGAAAACTTGAAATACCAGACAGTGGTGAGGATGCTCCCCAAAAGACAAGTGCAAGTTATAAAAAGAACATTCTAAAAGTTAACTCACAGGACATGCATGCCAAAGATTTGATAGAAAGCCAATAATTAGCACAGCCATGCCTACACACTCCTTAAGGAAAACATTTGAAGATAATATTCCATGTGATAACTCCAAAGCTCTGCCACATCCTAGAATCTTCCTGGAAAGATAGCATTATATTCCTTATAGTTTTATTCTATTTTCTTTGGACTACCTACTTCATAGAGTTATTAGAGGAATCAAACCCGATGATGTACAAGAATGATCTTTGAAAGTGGAGTGATAAACATTAGATGTCACTGGTTCTAATAAGTCTTTAAAATTTAGTAATCAACATATGTTGTTGATGGCAACTACATCAACGCCTAAGCGTTAACCAGAAACGTCAGCTTACCATATTGCCCCATTCCCCAGGCATTCCGGGTTAGAGTTGAACTGAAAATACATACATTGAAAGCGTATAATTATATCGCTATTTTCACATCCTTCTCAGCAATGTGTGTTTCAAGGAAACAGCTTTAATATTGTTAGGGGGCAAAAGCTAACAAAGGAGACCAGCCCAGGGATTCTTCCTGAATTTTCCTTTACAAATGCATTAACCAAATGTATCAGGAGGAGGAAAGAATTGCATCACTCCTCATGAACAATTTAGTACTGAAAGTTCTCTGCTGGAACCAACCTTCTATAAGCCAGCTCCCAGTCTGTTCCCCCTCCCCCACTCCCAGAGATCCTAGGGTGTATGTTCTAACATGAAGGACTCAGGAAATGCTCCTAGAGTAAAGCAGAAGGACTTTGAGAATGTCTCCTGCCCATCAGTTACTGCTCTTAAATAACAATGGATCATAGATCTTTCTACATTTGTTTCCCAGCCTTTCCATTTTTTTTCAATTCTTTCACTTCTTACATACAAGTACTTTTAGCCAATCTTTTCTTAAATACATACAACACATAAAGATAACATTTGTTATATATCATTTTTTAAGGCTAAAAATCTCTTCTGCTCTATATTTAATGTACAATCATTTGGCAGCTCTCATTTAAGACATAGGTGAGATAATCACCCTTAGTTTGGGGAGTTTTGTTGTTATCTTAACCTCTATCTCTTCTATCTGGCCATCAAAACCAGAAGAGAGCAGGATTCAGAAGACTACCATCACCCACCTACTACCAATATCATCCCAGGTATTTTCCAACCTCACCTTTAGAAGCAGGGGTAAGTCTAGAGGGGCCCTGGAGGCAGCCAGAAATGCCTTCACAGCTTTTCTAATATGAAAACCTTTTAAATTAAACATGGGGAGGCACTGATGTTGAATGATACAGGCTCTTAATATTTAATTCTAGAAATATGTTTTAGCACAAGATCCACCCTTCTTGTACACAGGTGTCTTTCCAAAGCATATTTTTAGCAATATAATAATGATGATGATGATGACAATGATAATAATAATAATAATGAGGAGGAGGAGGAGGAGGAGGAGGAGGAGGAGGAGGAGGAGAAATCATCCATGCTGTTAAACCTTTAGATAAAAAAGAAAGAAAAAAATGCCATGCCATGCAAGATGCCAGACCCCTTTGGAAGAACTCCAAAGGACAGAAAAAGGGTGAATTCCTTCACCTGGACACCGACTGACAGTTTTAGAAATATTTTCTCTTCATTGGAGTCTAGAGATCTCTCTTAGGACACCAGCTTTTCACTTCTGCTCAGAGATCCATTGCCCAAAATAAGATTGTCAAGTTGGTTAGATTTATTACAGAAACTCTGAAAAGGACCAGCACCAATGTCTTTTCTACTTGGGTCCAAAGGAGCCCCTGATATTTTCTTTTTACATAATATGGAATCAGTGATCTCTTGCAAGTGGCTGGTACCATTTTTTTAATTAATCCAAGGGCTGAGTTCCCCAACTAGTCTTTTTATTCCCACTTGGACTCCAGCAAACCTCAAAAGTTTTCTGGGAGATAAAGATTCAAGACCCTTCCTTTGACATGTTAACAGGCCCTTCTGTCCCTTGCAGCCCCATCTATCTCACAGGAAAGACAACTGCCCTTATTTATCACTGGAAGCTTCCTCCAGGCACATGTAGCCTCAGGAGACAAGGGGAGACTCCAGGGCTGCAGGCAGAATAGAAAAACCAACATTGATCTGGAGAGAGTCTGGGGACTCCTGCTCTGCCCCAAACCACAGGTTTTCCCGCCTTCCCCGGGAATCACCCAAATCTTTCCACTCTTCCTTAGAGCTGGCCAGGGAGATTCCGGTATCCAGAGACAAGGAGTGATCCGAGGGGTCCCAGCACCTCCGCCGAGACTGCAAATCTGGAGTTCAAGGCCGCGTGCGCTGATCCTCGCCACTAAGCGTAACAATCGAATGTTTCAACGTTCTGGAGCTCTCTGCTTAATGAAATGGTTTCTGCCTGAAGAGATTATATTTAGACCAAGTTCTCAGTCTGAATTGAGATTTCTATGAAGTAACATCTCTCTTTTTTTCATCACTTAGAAAGTGGGGTAAAAATAGAACATCCTTACTTTTCTTTTGCTAATGCATCTTAACAAGAAAAGAGTGAATGAACTCACCTTATATCTTAAAGCTCCAAACACACATGACATGGATGATTTCCTTTATTCCTATTCAGTGACCACAAGCAGACAAATGGGTACAGGCTGGCTAATGCCTAGCTGTACTATGTGGTTGTGAGCAAAGCAGTGCCACCAGTCATCTGAGAGAAGGTGGTGGTAGCCCTGGGTTCAATCCTCAGCACCACATAAAAATAAATAAATAAATAAATAAAACAAAGGTATTGTGTCCAACTACAACTAAAAACTAAATATTAAAAAAAAGAAAGAAAGAAAACTTATAAGGCTGTGGGGTAAAATGTGACCTCCTCAGTGGACTGAGGTTGGAGATGGAGCCACTGATGAAGGTGGCCTTTCTTCTTCTCCTCTCCTTCCTCACTGGGAAAACCAGATGAGAAGGCACTGCTAGGACCACACTGTGCATATCAAACCCTGTGAATTCCTAGAATGTCACTAGGAATTATTAGTGAGGCCATCAAGTCATCAAGGATAGCCCTTGGCTTTGACCTTGGGTTCTGCTATTGTCTAACCTGGAACATGAATGAAGACCACCAAGACTCCTTGCATCGACCCAAATGCATGTTGTTCTAACAGGGAATTATCTTAAATGAAGCAGAGAGGAGAGACAGGAAGAAAGCCAAGGGTCAATGTCAGATGCAAAGTAAGACACTTATCTTCACTCCTGCCTGCATTTTTTTTCTCCTTCTTTAGGATCCTGTGAAAATTTTGAGTGAAATACTTTGAATCCCTAGGGCTTGGGGAAGTTTATTTTTTCAGGGCTGTTGGAAAGATGAGAACATTTTGGAGTGGTTTGGTAGCAATTTGTGGTCTCTCTTTGCTTTTCTTGGCAGCAGGGCTTGCTTTCCCTGGCAGAGCTCTGCCCGGATGTGCAGCGGAGGCCCAGCATTTTAAGAAGACTGTCTCAATGGCTAAGTTTTTAGGGCTCACTTCACGTTTGTATCCCAATTCACTCAGTGTTTATCCAGTGGCTTGGGCTAGGTTTGATGGAGACCTTTGTCAATAAAAAAAAAAAAGGAATCAGTAGATAAAATTAGGGAACAACTTCTCAGGTGAAGAATAAAATAAAAGACTGAATTATTGGGGGACACAAAAACTGCTGTTATATTCCTGCACTTAGGGCTTCTAGAACCAGGTGATTTCACACAAAAGAGAAAGAATGCTATTAATCTTTAAATATGCCTAGTTCAGGAAAAGCTGTTTATTTTCAGTGGAAAGGGAGTCAGAGCATTACAAATAAAATACTGTTCAGGTGCTAATAAATGATACTTTGAAGTGAATTGGGATAAGTTCCTACTTACTGGGATAAATTCTGATTTACATAACTATTTACTGTAGTTATGTAAATACAAGCTTCAATTCTTCAGCCTTTGATTTTAAAAGAATCTCTGATTCTATAATCTCAATTTAGAACTAAATTGACTGGCTTCTTCCTCCGTTTTTTATTAAAGAAAATAACTTTATAAGGATGATCCTTTTGTGATTGGATACATAATCTCTATGGATATCACCAAGTCATCTTATAAAGAAGTGAACAGAGAATGAACAAGGATCATGTCATTGGTTTTTCTGAGGTCAACAGAGCCTGGTTTGGGTCCTTGATTCAGTCTTCTATCCAAATATCCTAGCATTTAACAGTGAGCTATTGTCAAACAAAGGAATCCCCCCCCCAAGATAAACCATCCACCCTTTTGTTCATCATGAGGATGTCACTAACTAATACTGTGATGTTCCGATGGGACAAAGGGAAGAGGAAAGAAGGATGCTTAACCAATAATGGTTGCTATGATGAGGAGGAAATAGGGGTACTTATTAAAATGCCAGCAACAACACTCATCCCACATTATATAAGAATTAAGCTACTGTAAAAAAGACACTCTAATTCAAAATGCTGTGGTTTTTTTATGGCGGGCTTAAAGAATTTGCGTTAACCATGACATCAAACCTCAAGCCATCTTGTACTAGAAATGCTGACGTATGGAATGATCGGCTGAGAATTCACAATTCATCTTTTCCCATTGTCTCCTCTCCTCCCTCATCTAAACTGAGTAAATGAAACGAATCCACACTCTATTAGAATTAATCAGCCACTCTGCCGTGCAGATGTCCGAAGGGGCCCTGGAGTCCTGGCTGGCACAGAACATGTTGTCGGTGACACTCACGGGGATGCCGTGGTCTTCATGCTGCTTCTCACACAGCAGTGAGTCCACCACGCTGACCACCCCAGAGCGCAGCGTGTCGTTCTTGAAGCCAGGGCTCCTCACATCTGCCAAGATGTTCCAGCCAGCCACAGTGAGGTGGGACTCCTGGAAGGAGATGCTGAGGTCCGTAGTGGCAGCGAGGCAGATGGGCTGGACACGGGTGCTGATGCGGGCCTTGTCCAGGAGCTTCAAGATGGCGATGTCAGCATCCAGCAGTATGGGGTCATAGTTGGGATGCAGAATGATGGCAGAAATCTATCAATACAAGGAATGGATAGCAATGGTGAGCATCCAGCTCCATGGTGAACAAGGACAGTCAAGTTTGGGGGCAAAATTATTGGGAGAAATTGTTCAAAAACCAGGTACCATTATTTGACATACTTTGCTCAAGAAATCTTAAAAAGTAATTGCTCTGTTTCCAGCACTGCAAACTGAAATGACTACTGAAGTCTGTTAGATGACATTAAATAAGTGGAGTATTCAGGTGAAGCTACAGAGACCGGGAGCACACACACACCCTATCTAAAGTGGACAGAAAGCTGGGTGCAGTGACCTGTGATCCCAGTGACTCAGGAGGCTGAGGCAGGAGGATTGCAAATTCAAGGTCAGCCTCAGCCATTTAGCAAGACCTGTCCCAAAATAAAAAATGAAAAGGACTGAGAATGTATTTTTGTGGTAAAATATCACTGGAATCAATCTCCAGTATGTATAAATGAATAATAAATTAAAAATAAATAAAATAAATGGGCAGAGGCCACTTCATTCCAGCTGATCGCTGCCGTACAGAAATGGGCCAGCATTCTACTTTTGCCAGAGCATGGACTCCAGATCTTTAATTGAAACATCTTAATTTTTTAATGGTGGTAAGTAACTAATGAAGAAAATATACATCAGCATCATCATGTTCTGTTACTGGAACTGTGTTTGAGCACATTTCCGTGAGAAACTCATGTCACACTCATCATGATATATGGGTCTCCCTCCCACTAGCCTGGACTCTTCAGAGTGGAAACCATACTTTGTTCTTTTTTGTATCTAGTTTCGGTGAAGGGCAAACTGTTGTATCCCCCAAATAGATGGATGGACAGATAGAAGGATAGGACAGATGGGTAGGTGGATAGATGGATGGATGAATGGACAGATAGATGGGTGAATAGAAGGCAGGGAGGGACGCAGGAAAGAGAAAAGCATTCTGTAAATTGATGAGGAATGTCTTGGATAGGATTTGTCTATGTCCTCAAAGCCTACCAGGTAGTGCCCAAATGCATTGGGTGATTAACTCTCTTTTATCCTCGAACTATTTGTTAATCTACTTTGAACTTGACTCTGTGCTAGGCTGTGAGGGTCTCGTGACATAGAATGTTTATGGAAAAGATGGTTTTAGGCCAAGCAGGTATTAAACAAATAATTTCACTAACTTTTAATTTATTATGAGCTACTAGACAAATTATATGTGTATTTTACTTGGAAGTAATTGAATTCTTTTTTTAAATATTTATTTTCTAGTAGTTGTAATTGGACACAATACCTTTATTTTATTTATTTATTTTTATGTGGCGCTGAGGATTGAACTCAGAGCCTCGCACGTGGTAGGTGAGCCCTCTACTGCTGAGCCACATCCCCAGCCCAGTAATTGACTTTTGATAACCATGATGATAGATGGAGCTTGTCTCTTACTTTTAAAAGAAGCAAAGTGGGGAAGGACAGGATGGCCTTTCTAAATGCCCCTGGTATGTGCCAGGCCCGGGACTGGTACTGACATGCTAAGTTGACAGGGCTGACATGGTCTTGCTCTCCTGTGCTTAGAACTGGTTGAGCCAAAGCCCTGGTTTCCAAGTTGAGCCCTCCTCTCTCACCCGTAAGCTTTGGATGGTCTTCTCATCCCGGTCATCATCCCGGTAAAACTTCCCCAAGACGATTTTGAGATCTGCTGTCTTGATGACGGTGACCTTCCCCAGGTCAGTAACCCAGTGGGGGGCCACCACCACGGTACGCTCGTTCACCAGGGCGCCGCTGCATACCAGAAACCATGCGCCCTTGTGCAGACCCCCATCGTGCACCCCACTGGTCCTCCTGTAGATAGCTGCTTGCCATGGCCAGCGTGTCCCTTGGGTCTTCAGAGAAGTGACGTTCTCGATTTTCCCACAGACTATGGAGAAAGCACCAGTTCAGTAATACCAACTTAGATATTTCCATCCAAAGGGGAATGCATCTCTCTGCCAGGAGAGCACCAACTGGAAAGGTGGTCCCATGGGTCCAATGACCACTAAGCCATCTCACCTGGATTTCTTCTCCCTTTAAATATTGATCTAAACACAGTTGGTTATAAAGTCAAAGGTTAAAATTGGAGGTTTTATAGTAAAATGAAACCCAGATTATGATCCCAGGCACTTACTATCAATAGGACTTGGGTCAAGTGACTTAATCTTTTAGAGTCTCAGTTTCCTCACCTGTAAAATGGATAGAGCAATAATAATGGTCTCATAGGGTTCCAGAAGACTGAATGAGATGATGTATACAGACCCTCAAAAATATCATGACCGTCATGATAAACGTGACCGCCATGATCTAAACCACGCTGTTCTCCTTTCACAAGGGGAGAATGGAGAAAGGAGCTGGGTCCTGTTCTAGACACTTCCATATATTGTCTCAGTAATCACCATCTTAACAGAGGAGGTAATTAATATTTTATTAATTAATAACAATTACCTAATTAAAATCACCGCAGGGTGGCTGTGAAATGGAGCTTAGGGTAGCCAAGATGACGTAACTAGAGGCTGCCTAGCACCTCTAACCCCCTCCCCACTTGCTGTTTAGTTCCTGCTCTCTTCCTCTTCTCCCAGTAAACATGATAGAGTTATCCACAGAAAGTATGCCCCTAGGAGTTCATGACTCTGCTTCTCCTGGGAAGTAAGTTCAAGGCAAAGGAAGACACTTCTAACCAAGGGGTTCCAGGTATCACCAAACTAGGGAAAGCCATGCAAGACCACTCCTTTGGACAATGGGACTATCCCCAGACAACAAGGTGAATGGCTTTACACAGGCCGCTTTGGAAACTGAAAGATACCGTCACTCAAATATGAGCCTTGACTCACTAGGGATGCAAGATGGGGCCCGCCCACTCCACTTCCCAGTCCTCAGACACATCCTCTGGCTGCTGCCCAGGCGGCGGTAGAAGGGTGAGAGGCACTCATACTGGAGCTGGGTGTGCAGGTGCTGGTACCCAGCGGGCAGGTCTCCAAAGGGAAGGGCTGGCTTCTTGGTAGGGGCACCCTGCAGCTTCTCCTTGCTGAAGGCCGATGAATAGAGCTGGTGTAATGGCATCTCCCTGGTTCAGAGCATATGGGGCCAGAGAAAGAGACTGTCACCCTGGTCCCTTTAGCATCCATGCCAGGTCCCATGTAGATATGTGGTTACAGAAGAAGAGGAAAATGTCCTGTCTCTGTCTCTATATCTCTGTTCTTTCGCTTCCTTTCTCCTCTCTCTCTCTCTCTCTCTCTCTCTCTCTCTCTCTCTCTCTCTCTCTCACACACACACACACACACACACACACACAGTACCCTTCACCTCTACCACTGAGCAAATTCTCTCGTACGCCGCAATCTTTTCATTCCTCCATTTCCATTTCTGGCATGCTTCCAACTGCCTCGGATTTTAACCAAAGAGAACTACATCTGACATAATAGCTGCTATGCAAAGACACTACACAGGCACACACACAAATTTAATTGCGAAACTAAATAGAAAAAGGAGTTAATTTGAATGAGAGAATTCAGGCGTACTTTTTTTTCCCCCTGCAAACATTATCATAATGGGGCAATATTAGGAATTGACTTGAACTAAACTGTGTTGATACAGTAGCTTGATTTAGCAATTAGCAGATGTAATTAGTTCACCTCGGAGAATAGAAATTTCTCTCAGGGTACATTGATTGGGAGAAATATGAAGTGTTGTGTGTAAATGTGGAAAGGGATATTAAATGATCCCTGAAGGTGAAGGCCCCAGAGACCACTCTGGGGTTCTTGGGGGAGATATACACACATTGTTCTGCTTTGTGTTCGTTTTATATTGGTGCCCACTGAGTGACAAGCTGAAATTCCTTTAGGAATCAATGTCTTCATTCCCATTTGATGAATGGAGAAGGGAAGCCCAGATAGGTAAGTGAGAGTGCTCACAGGCACACAAGAAAGGAAGATGGTTCCTGAGACCACCATGCTTAGCTGTCATGACTTCCATGTGGTGTCGCAACCACATCAATTTGATATCACTGTAAGAAATTATTTCATGCATCTCTATAGAACTTGGATCAGAGCAAATATTCCACCTATATTGATTTCACTCAACAAATATTCCTATCATGATTCTAACCAGGTCTATAATTCTGGGAGCTTCTGCGCTTGCAAATAAGTTTATCTCTAGGCCACTGAAGGTTCACACTGCCTTTGGGGGCTCCCCAGGTGAGCCTGGCTGTTGGAGATAAGTAGAACCCCCACCCCCCACTTCAGCAGCCTGCCTTCCAGAAAGGCAGAAAAACCGAATTTCAGGTTTGCTTCTCATTTACATGAGACAGCAGGCACGTTGCCACCTAACCTCCCATTAAAATTGTCTTAAAAACTGCATTCTTTTTGAGAGGGGTTCCTCCTCGAGATGTCTCTTTGGGAAGAACAGGGGGATTCCACTCATTGGAGAGTCCAGCCCAGGGAATCACAGAGACCTGAAGACAGGGCTGAGTTTGAATTCCATTGCCACCATTCCAAAAAAAATGTCTTGCCTAAAAGGAAAAGACTTGAGAGAGAAAGAGGAAGGGTCAGATGCTGGTGGGCATCCTCACCAAGGAACACTCCAGGGCGAGCCTGGTCACTCGAACTCATTATTACTAACCCTGACAATAGCTGCCTTTAACAGGTGCTTGTATGTGCAAGGTGCTTTGCTAAAGGTTAGTCTAGTGCATAAGGGAGCAGACCCTGGAGCCAGATGCTGAGTTTATGTCCTGGTTTTGCCACTTCTAGCAGTGTGACCTGGGGCAAGTTACTTAACTTCTCTGAGCCTCAGTTTACCCATCTATAATAAAAACGGTAATAAAAATCTGTAATAAAAAGAATAATGCCTTCCTCAGAGGCTATAGTGAGAATTAAATGAGCCTAGACATGTGAAGTACTCAGAAGAGCAGCTGTACACAGAAAACATGCAATAAGTGTTAGCTATTCGTGTTGGATTTAATCCTTACAACAATTCCCAGAGACTGCTATGATTATTCTTGCTTTTCAAGAGAAGGAAAAAAATAAAAGGCTCAGCAGGCTTAGGAACTTTCCTAGGCATACGTAGAACTAAAGAGGGGCAGAACCAGCTCAGGAACCCTTGACTGTCAGTCACTCCAATGTTTTCATTCAGTAAATATTTATTGAGTGTCTTCCACATGGCAGGCACTGTCTCAGGCACTAGAACAAAGCAGACAATGCTCCTGTACTTGTAACTTCTGTATTTGGAATGGGGAGACAGAAATTGAACACATGAACCAAGACAACCGGTAGAGCGGGAGTTGAGATGAACATGGCCAGAGAACACCAGGTAAAGGAGTTGGAGGGCAGCCGGGGGTGGTAAACTTGATAGTTTTAAAAGGGAAGCCAAGGGAGGCCTCTCTGTCAGGTAAAAACTGAGCAGAGAACTGAAAGAAGGGAGGCAGCGAGCCTTGATGGGATCCTGTGGAAGAAGTTTCCAGATCAAAGGAGGCACAAGAATAAAGTTGTACAGCAGAACTGTGCTTGGAGAGAGAGAGAGGAAGCCTTCCTTATTGGAGCAGACACAGTGAAAAAGAGGTGAATAGAACTGGGCCTACTGCCCCTGCACCCCAAGGTGGTCTTCAGAGCTCACATCCCTGATGGCGACTGGCCATGCATCTCTAGTTTCTGGACTCCACCATCTCCTCTCTCCACTACAAGAACCTCTGACTGCCAGCTGGGGTGTAGGAAGGTGTTCTTCCTGATGCCAGCGCCTAGAAGCTGCCACAATGCATACATAGTAATTTAGAGAAGACTCAAGAATGACAACCCAGTTCCTCAAAGACCATCTGAGTGTCTTCTCACCAATCATCTACTTTCCCACGATCCAATAAAATTTGTCCATCTTCCAACCTTTGCTACCTCTTGGCCAAAGGCAGCTGGCTAATGAGCTTCCATGGAACAAGCCCTATTCTTTCATTACCATTTAGCACTAAATGTCCCTAAGAAACCACAACACAAAGTAGAGAAAGGGAATAGGAGAGGAAATCTCCATTACCCTTCCTGACAGAGTCTCACCTTGACTGGACCTGCATTGGAAGAACTCTCCTTCTCACCAGGTCTGAGACCTTTGGCTCTTGGCAGGCTGGGAAAAAAAAAAAAACAGACAGGGTCGCATCATCTGTTTTCAGACTCACTGTTCACATGGCTCAGTTCAGATTCATCCCTAACCCCCTTTCTGGATACCACGTGCTCATTCCCCAGACTCAGAAGCAAGACATGTCAGCCAAGCTAGAACAGTTCGTTTAGCAAAAAAGCATGCTGGCTTTCTCCTAAATTGACAGCTTTCTCTGAAGAACTCTGATGCCTCTGAAAAACTCCTCCACCTAGGTGATTTGGGGCCTTGATGATTAAAAGATAGGACTATCTGCTTATGCATCTAGCATTAGCACACTTGATCAGAATGGAATAAAATTCAAATGGAGTCTTAATATATTGCCCATACTGGGAATGAGAAGGTTCTCATTTAAAACCAGGCAGCAATGTCAATCATAGATAAGTCTTGTGTAATTGATTTTTCCCAAGTCCTTTCTCTGCTATTAAGGACCCCAAAAAATCTCTAGGAGACAACTCAAAGCTCAGTTTAATTTTTCTGAAGTCTCATTTTTTTTTCCACAAGTGAAAAGGAGTCCTTCCCGTCTCACTTTCCCAATCAAGAGCAGCCAACATTTGTCTAATTAGTGACTTAGAGTACTTTAGTTGTATTAATTTGTAAGAGTTGACAAAAATCTCCAAGGACATATGTAACGCCGTTCCCATACTTAATGAAATAAAACATCAGAAATCTATGCTGGTGGGGATGAAAGTCGTTTCTGGCTAAAGTCTAAAGTGATTTATTCCTTTCACAAATTATTCCCTTTCATTCCTTTTCCCATGATTCAGGTTGTTGACAAACACCCAGAAGGGAAAGTAGAGGACTGAGGCAATTATCTGGATAATCTAGGACAAGAACCCGCTTTTTTTCCCAGTAAACAGCCAGATCATTGTGACTGTCCCCCAAAACAGAGGTGCCGCTAACCAGAAGCAGCTAGAAACTATGCACCCCCACTGCAACAGAATTGGTTCCAACCGCTCTCTATAACATTTCATTTCTCTGCCTCCAACTTACATTTTGCAGTTTACTGCCTGGGTTGCCTTCCTTTGCATTTACCAATGCCTGGTAAGTTACGCCTCTGTAATTTCCTTCTGTCTTCCATCTGAAATGTCATCCCGACTCCCCTTCACATCCTCAAATCCTCTCCAGCCTTCCAGACAGGCCCCAATTTTACCTGCTTCATGCAATTATCTCTCTTTCAAGAAACTCCCTCTCTCCTTTTCCTGAACTATCCGTTTAGTTCCTACAGCTGTCTGTTGAGTGTTCAAAGATCTACTATGTTAGTCTTGAAACATCTTTACGGGTCCAACTTCTCCCAACATAGGCAGCCAGGGAAGATGAGTCCATTCAGTTTTGACCTTGGATCTGCATATATAAACCTCAGCCCTATTGTTTTTCCTGAACTGTTCTGATAACTATATCACTCTCCTCCATCACCTCAAGATGCTGTGATTACAGTAAGCATGTCCTCCCTAAGTCCAGAAAAAAAGAAGCAAATATTTTTAGGGATGGTTTTCAATCTAAGAGATAATGTGGTTCGGGAGAAAACTTAAGAGAGGAAGGGACCCCCCACCCTCCAACACACACATAGGGGCTTAAAAGAATGTATTGAAGCTATCAAAAAGCACAGTAGCTCCATCTACCCCTATAGGATCCTGACATACCCATAAGTTACCTTTTATGCAGATGGGCTGTTTCCATGACCACTCTCCATTCTGTTGGCAAGTTCTCTTCTCATTGCCACTAAGAACATAGGAGTTATTACAAAAGAATGACACCACAGTGCCGATTTTACAGATCGCCCATTGAGCAGTCCAGGACCTCCTGTTATATTCTTGTACCCATTGACTGGTCCCCCAAGATCTGAGCAGTTTCTTTCTTCAAGGACTAAAAGTGAAAAACAAGAGAAAAGAAGAACTGCTAAAAGTCTGAGTCATTTAACTTTAGAATAGAATATTTTCATTATTTCATTGAATTAAAAATACAGTGATATCAAGCCTGCTAACAGTGTGCGCAAAAGAATTACCAAGAGAAATCTCATAATAGCAAATGCATGTATTAGACACGTCTTTCCTTGTTTTAATGATTTATTCTCAGATGGAGAAATATTTCATTCTAAATGTAAACAACTTTGACACAAATCTGACTCTTACATGATATAGTTCTTTTTTTATTTCAAATTATAGGAGCTGGGCAAGACTGGACAAGAAAAATATTTCACCTAGATTTTATAATCAGGATACAGGCATTATTAGTTTTCAATGTTGTATTATCTCCCTCATTTCCTATTGCTTGAGCAATTAAATTAGACTGTTCAGTTTCCTATTTATGTTGTATACAAAAAAGTAGAACTGCTTAACAACAAGAATACATATATGAAATAAATTTAAATCTTATATTTCATATCAAGAAAAAAGTGTTTCAAGTTTTAGTTAAAACTACTAGAGGACAATATCATTGCAAAAATATTACAAATTCCCCCTGATGCCCAAATGTAACTTTTTATCTGTATACTTAATATTCTTAATATTCTTAATGACTTAAAGTAAAAATGGCATCCCCAGCCTTTCTGAGCACTGAACAGGATTTTAGATTTAATCTGGAAAAATTCTGTTAAATAGGTAACATATTTTTCTCATACAGATTATGTCACGATACTGAACATGACCTGTCAAAGGAAAGAGAATGAGTTCTCCAAAGAATTCAACTGAATTTGGGCACTAATCTATCAGTTTCCCTGGTTTCTTTTTAATCATTTCTTCTAAGACACAGGCTCATTCCTATAAAACAGTTCTTGGGCAATGCAGTTATGCATTTGATGTACTTTCCTTCCCATAACTGTCCCAATTATCTTCCAAGCAACTTAACTTGCTTGCCTCCAGGCAAGAAAAGAATCTTCTTTCAAATAGCGCTTTTAAAACATTCAAGAATTAAAAATAAACAACATTACCGGGTGCAACTTGGCAAGATTGCTGCAATTAGCCAACTGACTGGTTTGTCTCCTCTAGGATTATCCATAGCCCATGTGGCAGATGATCAATAACACTCTGTGTGCTTTGGGGGATTATGTAATATGAGTGATTTCCCTGGTGGGTGAATTCAAAACTCCTATTTTTAAGTGTTACAAAAAGGGACCTCACTGAGCAAGACTGTTTAAAATACTAAAATGGTATAAAGAGGGCAATGTGGCTTTTTTATGCTTCAAGTGGTCTCAGAAAACCCTAGTACTTGTATTTTCAGGAATCCCTCTCTGATGGGAGGGGGAGGGAGAGGAAGCAGTACATGTCACCTCCGTGATGGTGCCAGCTTCTTTTAGGAGATGCATTCAGTCTGAACATATATCCCAGAGGGTGACCACTGGAGCTCAGAGACCACAATAAAAAACGTAGTGTATCCTGCCTGTACGTTTAAAATAATGGAACTAGTTGCCAACATAAAACTTGGGAGAATTCATACAAAAATAGGTGTCACTGGGTTCTCACACAATTCGGATCTTCAGTCTCCCAGCCTGCCTCCCCCAGAGCGACAATCACCTGGAGCTGAGAAATGGCTCTCTGCTCACCTGGGAGCTGCATTCTTCACCAGGCTGCCTGGCTCTGGCAAGTGTTTGAATCTGTGGCCAGTTGCCTATTGAGAGGCTATGATTTATGCACTTAAAGCATAGGTCCTTGTTTGTTTTGAGCTTTACTACAGCTCGTGGTCAAAAAAGATTGGGTGATATTTAAGGCCATTCCTGGAATACTGGGAGAAAATGAATGAGACTACAGCTACATCAGCCTCAGCAAAAGATAAATCTTTTCTACTGATGGTTTTGATAGGTGAGCCTGATTGTGGGGTTGTCTTCCCCTTGAAAGGAAGCTCTTCCATGGTTTGCTAGTCTCTCATGCCCTGGGCTGCCACAGCAGGGTTCTCATGAAACACACACACACACACACACACACACACACACACACACACACAGTATTTAATGTGGGCTTAAATACTAGGAATTTGGGAAAGTTCTTGAGCCCTTGGAGATAAAGATTTAGGACAATCCAGGTCCTTTGTTTCTCTTACTCAGGAGGCTATAAAAGAAGACTTAAAGAGAAATTAACTTGGAATACACAAATACCTCTGTTCAAGGGTAAAGGATGCCACTAAACATCTGCAATTCTTAAATGCAAACAATTTTATAACTTGACATTTTTGAAATCAGCTCATACGTGTACTTTTCACACAGAAATTTCTGTACAACTTAAATTCAATATCTTAGAATGGAGAAATATGATTTGGTTTTAAGTTATTGGTTTTAAGTTATTGCTTGTGGAATGTCACCATTAGGATAGAGCAAGTAATGCTTCTATGTTAGGATCCAATGGAGTGTTCAGGGGACTGAATGCTTGTTTCCCCCTCAAATTCATATGTCGAAATCCTAAGCCCCGATATCATGGTATTAGGGAGAGGGAGTCTTTGGGAAGTGATCAGGTCGTGAAAACTGAGCCCTGGTGTGTGAGATTTTTGCCCTTATTGAAGGCAACTCAGAGAGTTCTCTCTCCCTCCTCCTCCATGTGAGGATACAGCAAGAAGACAGCCCTCTATAAACCAGAAAGCAGCCCTCACCAGACAGTGAGTCTTCCAGCGCCTTGATCTTGGACTTCCCAGCCTCCAGAACTGTGAGAAATAAATGCTTGTTGTTTAAATCACTCAGTCTATGGTATTGTCTTGTAGCAGCCCCAACTGACAAAGACAGAAGGCAAGACTACGGCTGAAAATCAAGGGAAATATAGACAACAGAATCAGATTTATAAAGGGTCCAGCAAAGTGGTCATCTGACACTACTTAAGAATATACTTTGTATACAACCAGGGATATGAAAAATGGTGCTCTATATGTGTAATAAGAATGGTAATGCATTCCGCTGTCATATATAAATTAAAAAAATGAATTAAAAATGTAAAAAATAAATAACTCCGCTGATACATTCCAGAAATAAAAGACAAGATTGAGAACTTCAGCAGAAAACCAGGAATGCTGAAAAAAAATAACCTAAGAAAAATATCAAAAAGTGAAAAATTTAGTAACAGAACTCAGTGGATGGATTTAACAGCAAACTAAATAGAACTGAAAGATAGCTTACAAGAAAACTTTCAGAATGAAGTTGAAAGCGACAAGAAGGTGAAAATGTACTCAAAAATCTAAGAGGTTCATAGGACACAGTGAGAAGGTAAAGAAATACATAATTAACATTCTGGGAAAGGAGTCAGAGGGGAGAGGGAGGTGGGGGGAGAGGGAGGTGGGGGGGAGAGGGAGGTGGGGGGGAGAGGAAGGTGGGGGGAGAGAGAGGGAGGGAGAGTAGGACCGAGGAAGAAGAAAAAGAAAAAGAGGAGGAGGAAGAGAAGGAGAAGAAGGGGAAGAGGAAGAAGATGATGGAGGAGGAGGAAGAGAGATGACAATGGTCAGAAACAATGTGCTAGGAGATAATAGATGAATATTTTCCTGTACTCATGGAAGAATTTGTCCTTCAGATTCATAAAGCGCCAAACCAGACAAAAATGAAAAAATAGATACATGGGAATGTTTTAAAGCAACCAAAGTGGAGACAGACCAAGGGATTTGAAAACCATACTTTCTGATATTTGAAGTCATTGCTGGGCATGATGGCACACAGGTGTAATCCCAGAGACTCAGAAGTCTGAGGCAGGAGGATCATTGGCTCAGCAACTTAGTGAGGCCCAAACTAACTTAGCAAGACCCTGTCTCAAAATTTTTAAAAAGGGAAGAGGGGGTGTGGCTAGCAATGTAGCTCAGTGGTAAAGCACCTCTAGGTTAAATCTCTAGTCCCCAAAAAAGTGAAAATTAAAATAAAATAACAATTGTAGTCATTATCTTTAATGATTTTGCTTCTTTATACTTTTATCAAGTTTTACAATCATAAAGTAAAATCATAAAAGTTTGTTTTTTATTATTTTTTTGTTGTTTCTGTTTTTATTATTTTTTAAATATTTTATTTTTTAGTTATAGTTGGACAAAATACCTTTATTTTATTTATTTATTTATTTATTTATTTATTTATTTATTTATTTATTTTTAGGTGATGTGGAGGATCGAACCCAGGGCCTCACACATACTAGGCAAGCACTCTACTGCTGAGCCACAGCCCAAGCCCCGGTTATTATTGTTTTAAAAAATCAAACAAAATATTTTTGAGTGCTGTCCATTAAACATCTAAATCTAGCATACAGTGTTTATGCCTTGTTTTTTGGTCCAATTGTCTCTCAGTCCATGCAAATCTCTTTAATATTTTGTATAATCACATTATAAAATTTCGCATGAAATCTCTTAAGTAAGTCTTGTAACTAGATTCTTGTAGAAAAAATACTGGCCTCTAAGATCAGATAGATATGAGTTCAAATATTCATCTGGTTCCCCAGAGTCTACAACAGCAGGCACTTAATAAATATTTGTTAGGGGTAGAAGGAACAAAGAGTGAAAGTTTTTCAATCTTGTACTTAAGAAACTAAGAGCTGGGAACCATTTAACCTCCCCAATCATTGCTTTTCTTAACTATAAAATAAAATAATAACACTTACCTGGCTGGGCTGGTTTTGAGGAGTCACAGAAATAACACAAAGTTTCCTTTTTCCTCATTTGCCTTTGTTTACAAAGCACTCAATGTCTTTAAAAGCTAGTTCCCCAAATTTAATACACCTTAAAGAGCACTCCAGAGATAAATCTTAATAGCTCATTATTAGACCTATTCAAGCACAACACAGTCTTTCGCTCTATTTCCTGGGCTTTTGGTAATGTTTACCCGTGATGAACTTCCAAAACTGTGTTGATTCAGACTTCTGGGTACCAACCAGGGTGTCTGTTCATTTATTTTGTTTAATCTTACACAATAAAGCCTTAAAATTATGTTCCTATATCAAACAACCCGCGAGGGTTATTCTTTCTCTTTAATTTTCTGTACTTTCCAAAGCTTGCATACTCCCTTGTGATGTTTTTTTTAAGAGAATTCTAAAACTTTCTCCATCCTTCCTTCTCTCTCTTAGTTGACATCTACCTGGTGGGTACATAGACTATCTGCATCTCATCAGAGCTCCTCCCTGCGGTTAGGTTTCAAAATGATTTTTTTCCCCCTATGTGTTCTCTTTTTAGAAACCTTTGTATATCCCTATTGAACAGATTCATGATTCTTTCTGTTTGATTTTTCAAGGACTTTAGGTTTCATTTCTCCTCAGCGGGATGGATATTTTCAGGCAAAGCCAATTGAGAATTTAAAATATCTGCATCCCTGGCCCTGAAGGAGCACCAAACTCCTGCTTTGTGAAATAAAAGATTGCATGATTAGTAATAAATAGCACATTGCCCTGTTACTTTTGGAACTCAGCCTGGGGACATTAACACACTAAGTTTAGCATGCCCCCACATGCCACTGCATGAACAACAGCAGTCATCAGAGGTACATTTCTCTGGGGTCTTGTTTCAAATAAGCATTTCAAGAAAGCCTTCTCTCTCCCTCTTTTCTTTCCCAGGGCCACGGAATGAGGAAGTTCTCTGAGTTCACTTCCCACGTGATTTCACACGTGACTGCTACGTGAAGGTTTTGTGATGGCTCTTGTCATGACCATTACTGGTGTCCCAGCCACGTTCCCTCATACTCACAAGTCACCCATCCCTCACCTTCGACATGTGATAGCTGGGGCCTACAGCCTTCAGAGGGTGTCCTTGGGCATGGCCATCTGCTTATCCAGATGGGGGGGCACTAAAAAAATACCTAGAGTTCTGTCCTCCTCCCAGGCCCACCCCAGGCTCACCTGTAGCCAATATGTGGAAATAGAAGAACCCAATCCCTGTTCTTTGAGGTTTGATTTACATTCCCAGAACCCCCATGGGGGATGGGCTGTGTAGAAGATTACTTGAAAATATTCTTGCTTGATGTCTTCCTCTTTCTTATCTTGATTCTTCCACTCCTTGCTGGTTAATCACAGAGTAATCCCTTTAGTGAATCACCTGGGCCCATAGGCTTGACTCAGGTTCTGTTTGAGGGAGAAACTAACCCAATACCTCTCTGTTAATTTCTTAGCTAGGCATCAGGGCCTCTCAGGTTTCTTCTCCATGGCACAGGTGTCTGTGATGAGGCCCCAGAGAGGCAGTGGGCTCAGCCCCAATATGGAGCCTACATGCCTTTCAGCATTCCTGGGTGGTGACGAAGCCTTAAGAAGGCTGTTGGGCCAGGCAGCTACAGGCTGGTCCTTAAGACAGCCCCCAGCTTCCATGCTTGCTCCTGGGCTCCAGCCCAGCCCCACATCAGCCAATCTGCTGTACCTGAAGGGAATAGGTGATCTGAGGCAATGAGATTCCTCAGACCAAACAGTGCAGACCAGAATCTACCATCAGAAGAGTCTCCTTGAGGATCTGGCATGATCCATGTTCAAGACTCTTTTCACAATCCTGGGGTACCAAAGAAGATTCAACAATAATTGAAATTGAATCTCTCATGCTTCCCTGAATTATGGGGCTTAGAGTTGGATTTAAGATGATTTAAAGCAAATAAAATGTTATCTTTTTCTCCCTGAATGGAACAGTGAGAGGCAATACCTGTTACAAAGGCACCAAGTGAGAAGGCTAGGTCCAGAGGTCGGTGAGCAGGGGACATGGCGATGGAGACCTCAGAAGGCCTGTCAGATCAACATGCAGATGTCTTCAGGAAAAGTGGTTCTTCAGGGCACACTAATAATTTAGCTTTTCTGTACCCTCTAGTCAGAAAAGTAATATTGAATGTGACAAAAGGAAGTCCACATTTTTCATCCCTAACCCAGGGAGTGGACCCACCTTCTGGCTGTGGAAAGACAATAGACCTCTTTTTCCATGATGTCTCTGTTCACCAGTATATTCCCGTCCATAAAAGTGATACATTTTCCTAAATGAATCTAAAATCTTAATATGATACACTAGCCCCCCACCCGCAAGGCATATTTGTTTTCTCCTTTTGCTTAGGTCTGCAAGCTGTAAGATTATATTTGGAGACAGGAGCTGTTTATAACCTCTTAGGAACTAAAGAATCCAGTTGCTGCTTTGCCTTTTGGAAGCCAGCAGGTCCACCTTTCAGAGAAGGACTGGGAAGGTGCTGCTGCCTATTGATTTGACTGATCCCTTTGCTTTCACATGAAATGTTTAATGAGTACCTCCTCTATTCCCGGCAGAACAGGACATGGGAAGAGGTTTTTCTTTATCTTGAACATAGGACTTTTTCATTTAAACCCAGAAATACAAGTGACATCAGTCCAGGATGATTACACTAAAGTACTTTAGATATCTCAAGGCTTTCCTTGGCCTCCTGTAGGCAGTTATAGACAAAAATGGTTGGATACTTTCCTTCCAGCAACTTATTCCTCAGATCAGAATCTTACCAGACAATCTTTCTCAATCAGCCAGGTACGGTGGTGCACACCTGTAATCCCAGCAGCTCAGGAGGCTGAGGCAGGAGGATCACAAATTCAAAGTCAGCTTCAGCAACTTAGTGAGGCCCTAAGCAACTTAGTGAGACCTTGTCTTAAAATAAAACGATAAAACAGGCTCGGGATGTGGCTCAGTGGTTGAGCACCCTGGGTTCAATCCCTGGTCCAAAAAAACAAATCTTTTTTTTTTTTTTCTTTCTTTTTTTTTTTTTTTTGGTTATTCAAAACATTACAAAGATTGCAGAATCACATCGGTTACACATCCACATTTTTACATAATACCATAATAGTAACTGTTGTATTCTGCTACCTTTCCTATCCTCTACTATCCCCCCTCCCCTCCTCTCCCATCTTCTCTCTTTACCCCATCTACTGTAATTCATTCCTCGCCTTATTTTTTTCCCATTCCCCTCACAAACTCTTATATGTAATTTTGTATAACAATGAGGGTCTCCTTCCATTTCCAAGCAATTTCCCTTTTCTCTCCCTTTCCCTCCCACTTCATGACTCTGCTTAATGTTAATATTTTCCTCCTGCTCTTCCTCCCTGCTCTGTTCTTGGTTGCTCTCATTATATCAAAGAAGACATTTGGCATTTGTTTTTTAGGGATTGGCTAGCTTCACTTAGCATAATCTGCTCTAGTGCCATCCATTTCCCTGCAAATTCCATGATTTTGTCATTTCTTAGTGCTGCATAGTACTCCATTGTGTATAAATGCCACATTTTTTTTTATCCATTCATCTATTGAGGGGCATCAGGGTTGGTTCCACAGTCTAGCTATTGTGAATTGTGCTGCTATGAACATCGATGTGGCAGTATCCCTGTAGTACGCTCTTTTGAGGTCTTCAGGGAATAGTCCGAGAAGGGCAATAGCTGGGTCAAATGGTGGTTCCATTCCCAGCTTTCCCAGGAATCTCCATACTGCTTTCCATATTGGCCTCACCATTTTGCAGTCCCACCAGCAATGTATAAGAGTACCCTTTTCCCCACATCCTCGCCAGCACTTGTTATTGTTCGACTTCATAATGGGTGCCAATCTTACTGGAGTGAGATGGTATCTTAGGGTGGTTTTGATTTGCATTTCTCTGACTGCTAGAGATGATGAGCATTTTTTCATGTACTTGTTGATTGATTGTATGTCCTCCTCTGAGAAGTGTCTGTTCAGGTCTTTGGCCCATTTGTTGATTGGGTTATTTGTTTTCTTATTGTTTAATTTTTTGAGTTCTTTGTATACTCTGGATATTAGGGCTCTATCTGAAGTGTGAGGAGTAAAAATTTGTTCCCATGATGTAGGCTCCCTATTTACCTCTCTTATTGTTTCTCTTGCTGAGAAAAAACTTTTTAGTTTAAGTAAGTCCCATTTGTTGATTCTTGAAAAACAAATCTTAATCAAATAAATTCCTCATGGTTTAATTAGAATTTTAAGGAATGTTATTATAAGAAATCCAGTTTTATTTCCTCAGGCTGACTCAACTCACTCTGACACACACACAAAAAAGAGAGAACCCACAGGGTGGGGGTGGGGAATGTACATAATGTTTTTCATTAGCATTAATTTATCCTTACTAGTGCCTTTCTTACCTGTGCTTCTAAAAGTACATCAGAAGATAGGACCCTAACCAAGGAATAAAATAAAGGTGATCACAGGGTCCTTAAATAAATTAAAATAGGGTAAGGGGGGTCTCAGCAAATACTAGTCAAGCGTGAAATTTGACTGTGGCCTTGGTCGCAATGAAGATGTCCCTGGGTGTGATTGATTGAACTGTCTGATCCTGCTGTGTGGTGTGACAGAAAACCACTTATCTATAGATAGGAAGCCTGGTGAAGTGGAACCAGGTTCTAATCTAGACGCTTCTGCTGAGATTAACCATGGGGGCCTTGTTGGAATTGGAGTTCCCAGTTTTTTATCACATTTGTGTTCTCCCCGAGTCACTAGACAGAGAGCACCCCTCCAGGGCACATGGTGAAGCTATGGCAGTGTGGCCAGTACATCAGGGCATAAAGCCAAAGATGAGACAATTAGAAGAGAGATGCTTCTTCATGATGGAAGCAGCCATGCTCCAATTGCTGTCTAAAAGGGCTAAATGAGCATTCAAACAAATCTTTATTATTGGCTTCTCTCCAAACATCCCTGGTATCTCCACTCACTCCCTGACCCTAGAGAAGAGGTGTGTGTGTGTGTGTGTGTGTGTGTGTGTGTGTGTGTGTGTGTGTGGCGGGGGTGTATACAGATTATAAATAAATTCCTGAGTCTAACACTGTTTTTTTTTAATCAGAAATGCAAATGATTCATATTTTGAGAAACCTTCAGATAAGGCTAACCCTTAAAATTTATGTTATTCATCATTGATCAAAGATTTATCTAGAACTTTAGAGAAGCCACCAAATAGTGATTTAGCTGAATGTGATCACTGATCTTCTGGGAGAACATGACTAGATCCTGGGCTCCCCAACACCTGCCTAAGCATTATATCTGGACGTGTCTCCCAAGATGTTTCCAGAAGAGACCAGTGTTTGAATTGGTATAATGAGTACAGGGCTTACCCTCTCCAATGTGGGTAGGCAGCATGCAATCCACTGAGGGCCTGAATAGAACAAAGGAATGAGATGGAGGAAGGGAACATTGTGTTCTCTCTCTGCTTGGCTGGCTGAGCAGGATATCCACACTCGGTCCTCAGGACTCCTGACTCCCAGGCCTTCATGCCTGAACTGGAAACTACACCACTGACTCTCTACATTAGAGCCTTCAAATTACTAGCTCTCCTGCATCTCAGTTATGGGGGTTCTCAGCCTCCATAATCAGGTGAGCCTATACATAGATGAATCTCCTATTGGTTCTACTTCTCTGGAGAACCAGGGCTAACAGAGCTCTCGAGGCTCTACTAAGTTAACTCTTCAAGAAATACACTTTCAGAGAGGTGTCTGAGGTTAAGTTCCCCCAGCAGTAGCATGTGAGACTAGGTTTTGAGTACAAGCAGTATATCTTGGTGGCAATCCCAGGAAGGGCCAACAGTGGACTAGGGAAAATAAAGACCGTGAATTTCTTAAGTTATCAAGCAAGTTATCACTGGGGGGCAACTGAGAATCAGTGCCATTTAGCAACTCTGGGAAACAATGGGACATGCCTCATTGTTATCCCACTCAAGGAGCAAGATACCAGTTCTCACCTATGGAGCACCATCAATCCTTTGTTGAAGGATGATGGGATAAGTACTAACTCTACATGCCTCCAGGATGCCCATAGGCCAGAGGATCTTCCCAGCTGGAGAAGGTCTCAGGCAGGGTTGAAGGAACGTGAGGGCAAGAGCCAGTTGAGCTGGCACCCACTGGAATAGTGCAAGCATAAACAAGACCAGTCACTTTTTTTTTGTATGAGAAGGGGAATGATCTAGTTTTTAGAAATATCTAGCAACAAAGCATATTAATATTTCTGTAACTTACAAAAAAGAAATGTTCAGCGTTTCCCCAGTACTCACCCTTAGACACAGGAGAGCAAGGGAGAGGTCAGAATAAAATTAACAATCTTTGCAACTCTAAATGGGGCCTGTGTTTGCTTTCTTTCAATCTCTATTCCATCTGCTGGTCTTCTCTTTGGGATTGTCCTATTTCTGCTTCTAAATAATTTTAACCTAGTTATGATTGCTTATGTCCTCTTGGACTTTGGAAATGGTTTAGCAGCGATTTACGAAACTGTGAGTAAAAAGCATACATTTCTGTGGGCAAATTGTATGTTGATGAAATTTTTATGTCAGCCTGATAACCAGCTGAGCGGAAAAAGTAAGTCAGGATCCTATTCTGCTTTTTTAGAAAGATCTGAGTTTCGGAGCTGTAAGATTATCTGAGAATTAGCTATGGAAACAGGGCCAAAGTCAACAGAGCCCATCACCCCACGATGGAGCTGGTGTCAGGGGCTGGGGACGGAGGGACATTCGTCTCTATTCTTAGCATACTCTTGGGATCTACTCATTCTCACTCATCACCCAAATCAAGGGAACCACTTGTGACAGAATTTTGGTTCTGTTTGGAAAAGGCATTAACTTTCTCATTGGGGCTTTGTCCTTTCTGGAAACCTGATTGAATGTGAGGCCAGTGCTCAGAGACAACCTTCAGATGGCCTTTTAACTCTTCCTCACTTTCTCCTGTTCAAATTATATTTGAGTTCAAATTGTATCTAGACAAAACCAAATACTTTTTACTCACAAGAAGGTCTTCACCCACTGATGATGTCGTCTGCACTGAAATCTCTTTTCATCCCTTTCCAGCCAATGGCATCCTGCCTCTGTGATGCTTTCAAGCCCTTTGCGGGTGTGAATGAGACACTACCCATGTGAAATTATGCTTGGATTGCACACACTGCTATTTATTCATCCGGCAGCAATTTGGAGGCTGAGGCTTACAATGAGCTATTTGATCTTAATCAGGATTGTCTTGGGCCTCTAGTACACTGTGTCTTTCGACCACTACTTTTCCGGTCTTTGGATGGCCTATTTAATTGGATAGCTAACACTGCCTGTGCCTAAGAGATAGGTCAACTTTGACAACTTTTCAGAAAGCTCTAGTCATTTTATTCCTTGGTCCCAGTCAACCTGGCACATCCCTGTTTGACAGAGTGAATGGGTAGGATAGGTAACATACCTGAGTGTTAGAAACCTAGTGGTTCTCCACCTACTACATCTGCTTGGTAATAATAGTGATCCTGGGGTTTCTTCAAATCTCAGAAGGTTTCTGAGTCAGCTCCAGGGTAGAGGGCAACTCTAAACTACCGAAGAAATGTCCCTCTGTGGTAATCATAGTTAACATTTTGAAATATAAGAAATGTTCGCTATGGAAATGGTTGTGGCTCAGTGGTAGGGCGCTTGCCTGGCACGTGTGAGGCACTGGGTTCAATCTTCATCACCACATAAAAATAATAAACAAATAAAAGCATTGGGTCCATCTACAACTAAAAAAAAATGGCCTGAGCTACACAACTCTGTCTGTTTCAATTTGAGGTTCCTTGGCTGCTGGGCACATCCAAGTCCTTTGAGGAGATTCTTCTGAATGTCTGGCTTACAAGATGCACTCAGTAATCCTCACCACCCCTGTTGCCACCACCAAAGGCCTTCACTTCAGGAAGTTATAGCCAGAAACTATGCAACATGTGACCCTTTCCTCTACTAAAAATGGGCTAAGATTAGGCTAGTTTTATGGCTTTGCCCAAAGGCAGAGAAAATATAGGCCATGCAGCTCTGCCATGTTTCCTCAGGGCCTGGTACACTTCATGGACACTCAGAAGTGTTTGGCTGGATGCATCTGTACAGTGGAGATGACAGAAGTACCTATCATGCAGGAAGTTGACAAACTGAGCAGGCAATGTCCCATGAAGCACGGAGCCTGGTCTATATTAGGAATGGAGAGAATAATGACTATTGCTGTTCTTTGTACATGGATACCAGCAAGAACATCCTGTTCTTAAAGAGGAAGCTTTTGCCTTCTGGAGCAAGAGAAAGAGAAGTAGTGAAGGATCCAGGAGGCAGGAGCCTTTAAGGAAAACTGGGGGATCCCTAGCCTCTGTCAAAGGGCTGGGGTTCATCTCAGGGCCAGTGGTGACTGGAATGTGTTATGGTTTGGATGTGAGGTGTCCCCCAAAAGCTCAAGTGTGAGAGAAATTAAAGAAGGTTCAAAGGAGAGATGATTGGGTTATGAGAGTCATACCCCAATCCATGAATTAATTACCTGATGGGATTAACTGGGCGGTGACTGAAGGCAGGTGGGGTGTGGCTGGAACTTGGCTTTGGGGTATATATTTGTATTGGCAAATGGTGATATCTCTCCCCCCCCCCCGCCGTCTTTCTGGTCATCATGTGAGCTGCTTCCTTCCACCACACTCTTCCGCCATGTTATTCTGCCTCACCTCAAGCCTGTAGAAATGGAGCTGGCTGTCTATGGACCGAGATTTCTGAAATTGTGAGCCCCCAAATAAACTTCTTCTCTTCTACAATTGAGCTGGCTGGGTCTTACAGTCACAGTGGCAAAAAACAACTAAAGCAGGATGTTTGTTTCCATCAGAAGTTAATTCTGCAATGCTCTCATCCTTCATCTATAACTTGTGCCCTCTTCCCAGCCTGAGGTGGGCACACAGCCCCTCCCAGCTCTAATGGATTACCTCTTAACCTGGGACCCAAATAAAATAGGCCTCCTCCATTAAGCCGTGCCTCAGTGACCTCATCTGCTAAAGCAAAGCCAAGAAGGCCTTGACCAGGAGCAGCATATGAACACAAAACTGAGTAGAATTATGGAGGCTCTGGCCCTTCCATGCTCCAGGGGGCTCCCTCCCATGCTCTGAGAGGCATGCAGGCTAGAGAACAGTTTACATGGCCTCTCCTGCCTTCTTGTTATTTGGGAGAAATGCTGCTATGCTAAAATACTCACTGACTAGCCAAATGCACCCTTGACAAGACAACCCCAAGCACCTTACCCTGCATGCAACAGCAATGCTTTGGTTAAGAGGCCACAGAGTCTCTGCAGCCCAGCAGAGTTCATAACTTAGATGTCACTTGGTCTGTGTAGACTTAGGAACAAGCATTGATCCAAAAAAAAGAAAACTTTCCCTCTGAGCTACACACACACACACACACACACACACACACACACACACACACCTTGACAATTGTTAAAGGGCAGCTTCTACTGTGTTCAGTAACAGTTCTTATGTTTTGGATCTAAATCCAAATGGATGGTGTCCCTCTGAATATACCAAAAGGAGTTCAGAGGTTCATTGCCTTGTTAGGAAGAATGAGTGGGTGGGAGCCCCAGGTACTGTGTACGAAGTCAGCAGTCTATCAGCTAATAGTCTTCCTGGGGCTTCTCCAGTCTCAAGGCTCTGGATCATTAAGTGCTTATGAATAATAACTATGGATCCCTGAGACCATTCTCCATAGAATTACACTCATAACTCTTATACCCTCTTATGCCAGGTTATTCATTTCCTTTTTCTTCCCCATCCCTCTAACAAAACTGATGCTCTAAAACCCAGGTCTCCAAAATAACCACAGGGACAGGCACACATCCCACCGTGTGTTAAATGATGACTACCAAAACCCCATGAGAGAACAGAGGCTGGTCAGATAACACAATGCTTTGGGTGACCTTCCTCGGAGTATCCAAATTCAGTTCCTTCATGACATTCTTGCATTTATCATGTCTGAAAATCCCCTCTTCAGGCTATCCTGGTGGCAAAGGCTCCTCAGTCATCACACTCAATGGGCATATCTTCCCCTGGGACCCAGGATTTCTTATGACAATAACACCAGCAACATCTACTTGTCCTTTTAAAACCAGGTCTTTCTTGCCTGTGGGCTGATGCAGTGGTAGCAATATTAAGGGTCCAGCAATGTCTCGTGAAGGTCAACTCAAGAGGAAACTCAGAAAGTCTTTAGGGAATTTTCTTAAACCACTGGAGCAGGTGATGAATCCCTTGCTCTCCAGTTTTTCATAATCATCACCTTGTAGAAACTAGTGTTGTTGCCATAATGCCTTATCTGGAGAATCCTCTGCTTTCTGCCAGAATTTCAAACAACTTTAAGACAGGGCCAGAAGCAGTCATAAGATTCACAGCTCTTATTCCTCAACTCTGCCTTTTGTGGGTCCCACAAACACCCTAAGAGGTATTTGGTATTATTTTGATAAACTTTGTAAATGGGAAAATTGAGGCTCATGGAAGTTAAATGACTTGTTTAAGATCATCTGGCTGGTCAACTTCAGATTCAGTGTCAATCCAAGATCTTTCTGACTACACATTCCAAGCACCATCTAGCAGAAGTCAGAGATGCACCTGTCTTCCAGATACTGAGGCTAAGAGAGGTCTTTGGACCTGAGACAAAGGCAGTTTTTCAATACCTTATTGGAAAAATGTCAGAATTGTCTGCATTAATCCAGTGAGCACACAGCAACTTATTTACCTGTCAGTCGGGGAAGAGATGATTGCTACCCACTAGGGGTCTCCAAACAATCTCACTTGCATCAGCATTAATGTTTCCATGAAAATCTCAAAGTTCCCAAACACTTATTCCAATGAGAAATGCAGGGCACCTCTTTGAAGCACAAGGAGACAGTGTGCCTCTCATCCTGGGCTCCTTTCTTCTCAGTCCTTGGGACAGGCCAGTGGGAAACCTTCTGGGTCTCCAAAACCCAAATGAATCCAGATTCACCATTTTCCCTTAATTGGTGGAGCCCGGTTTGTTTTGTTCAAAGGCGCGTCAGAGCCTGCAGTGTGAGCATTGTGCCCCAAAGATTTAGCCCGTTTCATTGTCCTTCATTAGGATGCACAGGGGAAAGCCCGGCCTCGTCAACTGGGCCAGAGGAACAAAGACAACATGGAAACTGGAGCAGGCGATGAATCCCTTGCTCTCCACTTTTTCAAAACAAGACTCTGACCATCTTCTGGAGGACTTATTTTGTTGTTGTGTTCCATACAAAGAAACAGGAAACTTCAGAGGAAAGAAGGGGTCTCAGTCTCTTACATAGTGGCCCAGGGAGGCTGAAGGTCACTGAGGGTGTTGGCAGGGGGTAAGTCTGGCCTCAAGGCTGAGGAAGGGCCACTCCCCTTGTCAGGGTTCTGAGGAGGTCACTCAAGAGCAGAGGAAAGTTTTACCTCCTTGGAAAACATTTTAGGGAAGCTGAGGTTGGGGGGTGGGGGTGTAATAGCCCTTGATGAGTGTCCCAGGCCTTTCACACCCTCTTGACCACTGGGACGAGGCCAAACCTTGCTGATTGTTTCTCCTTTAATCCACCACTTCCCAAAGTCTGAACAAGAACTCTCTCTCCTCAGACAGTGGAACCCCCTGAAAACACACCCATTTCCATTTTGACAAGAGTAGACCTTTGTTTCTGAAATGCAGATCCCAATTCTTATTTCTAGGTCTGGTGCTTATAATGAATGGCTCATCTCATAGATTGGTAAAACCTTTTCATGACCTTCTTGGCAAGCATTCTCAAATCTTTAAATACATGTACCCCGACTCGTACATTGCTGATGGGACTGCAAATTGGTAAAACCACTCTGGAAAGCAGTATGGAGATTCTCAGAAAGCCTGGAATGGAACCACCATTCGACCCAGTTATACCACTCCTCAGCATATACCTAAAGGACTTAAAGGAAGCATACTATAATGGTGCAGCCACATCAATGTTTATAGCAGCTCAATTCAAAATAGCCAAGCTATGGAACCAACCTAGGTGCCCTTCACCAGATGAATGGATAAAGAGAGTGTGGTTTATGTACACAATGAAATATTATTCAACAATAAAGAAGAATTAAATTATGGCAATTGTGGTAAATGAATTGAAAACTATCATGCTAAGTGAAATAAGCCAATCCCCAAAACCAAAGGCCAAAATGTTCACTCTGATATGCAGATGCTAACACACAATAAAACAGGGTGGGAAGAGAGAATAGAAGTTTATAGGATTACACAAAGGGGAATGGAGGAAGGAAGAGGAAATGAGAATTGGAATGAAAGTAGAATGAATCATACATAATTTTCCTATGTTCATATTCGAACACATGACCAGTGTAACTCCATATTATGTACAACCACAAGAATGGAAAATTGTACTTCATGTATGTATAATGTCAAATACATTCTATTATCAAGTATATCTAAAAAGAACAAATAAATAAATACATGTACCAACAGTTTGAACCAACAGTTCAACATCTAGAAATTTATCTTACAAAAATTTTTTGTTCACATGTAGAGATATCCATTACAGTTCTCATCATAATAGCAAAAAAAAATTTAAACAATATCAAATCCATCAATCCATCATAAGAATGTGATGAATATTTGATAGCGCATTCATGCATACAATTAATACTCAGGAATCGTTTCATGGACCCATCTGGAAAAAATATCCATGACATGGGTATTGAAAATGAGTTGAATGATTGTATGTATTCTTGAATGCACTTTGGTAAAATGGTCTCTTGACCTTGGCACCACTGGCTCTGGGCTAGATAACTGTGGTGGGGCTGTCTTGGTTCGTATAGGATGTTTAGCAGCATACTGGCCTCCACCTTTTAGAGGCCAGCATTGTCTCCTTTAACCCCACAATTATAACCACCAGCATTGATTAAGGCATTGCCAAGTGCCACCCAGGGGTGGAGATGAAGGGCAAAATCACCCCTGGCTCAGAACCACTGGCTTAAAATAAGGATATATGAAATCATAGGTTGTAGCAACATAGAAAGAAGTTCACAGTTTCTACCAGTGGTTTCCCTGGAAACCAGGATTGGTCAGGGAAAATAGTATTCTCTTTTTATTTCACACACCTCTGTATTATTTGACCTTTGGTTTCTTCTTCAAGGAAGTAGAAAACCGATTTCTATTGGACCCTACTTAAGGGCATGCACATGTATAAAATTAGTTTATATCAAGGACTTTCCTGAGAATAGAGAGACTGATGAGCCATATCAGGAAGGAAAGACCTTTGAAATGACTTGATCATGGGAAACAGTGGTCACCAGAGCTCACCACTCTATCACCTGGAGTCCTACCAAGCCACGCTGCAAGAGCCACCATGAGACATGATGAATTACATGGGAAATGTGCAATTCTCACTTCTGGTTTTGTATCTGATGAGGAATGGTATCTTGCATCCTCTGCTTTGAATCTTTCATATGCAAAAAGGAGCATCTAATTTTCCACAAAGACTTGAGTGCAGCATCTAGAAGTGATTTCCTCTTATCAAATTTGATATCACATAAATCAAAGACAGAAATCTTGTGCATCCTGAGCTCGGTGCTCTTAAAACTAATTTTTAAAAATAATTGCCTAGTCCAATTTGGGCATTTGAGAGTTTGGGGGAATCTGAGAGTGCTTTGGTTTCTTCTTCACTTTGAAAGAATTCCTTCTAGAGAGATTGTTCCAGTACATTGATATCCTCATGAGGAAAACAGAATTAATATTTTTTCTCTTTTCTGCTTTTCTAACTGACAGATTGCTCTGAAAAAAAAAAATGACGAATATCTGTTCAAAAATTATAAGGTAAACTGCCACAGCTAATTTTTGTGATGTTTCCCCCACGGAGTGCATTAGAACTCATGCCAAACTTCCTAACAGGAAAAAAATAAACCTGCATCTTATAGAAAATAATAAACATTCAGACCCCCATAAGGATGCTAGCAAATGACATATCAGATTTCCACTGTGAATATCTTCACCCAGCTGTAACTGCGCCGTGCTGAGGAATTATGGTTTTTGAAATATATATGTATATATATATATATATATATATATATATATATATATATATATATATATATATATATATATATATATAAACTGGCAGGGGAGAATTCTCTAGCCCATCTATGCTGGTGTTTTAAAGTGATTTCAGATACTGTATGAATCAAGTTAAAAATCAGTACAAAATGCCTTATTTTACATTCATTTTTCATGATGTTTATTTTTTCTTGGTGGAATAATCATGCTGAGAAATCCATATTTGATTCACACACTATCCAGGCACATTTTAGTCATAACTTTGGGAAGAATTAAAACAGCTTCTTAAAGGCATCTGGTCTTATTTGGTGATGTTTCACTTCTTTGCAATTTTACCTGTTTATCAAAGCCCTCATATTGTGCAGTCAGTTCCTTGAATTCATTAAGCATTCCCTTTAAGCTACTCTAACTGCTACCATGTCCCTTTGAATCTAAAGGGTCAAGGTCCAGCACTGCCATGAGAAGAATCACACCACATGCAATTTCTTGATGTAAAGAGAAACACTTGGTTCCTTGATTTGCCTGCACACAACACAGCAGCCTCAAATGAGGCAGGGACCACGGAGCATCAGTTTCTAAGCCTCTCCCAGAGTCCCACTCAAACCCGCCGTGCCACTCCAGAGCAAGGGATGCTTTCAGCAGAACTCAGTGGCATAGTCAGGGACCCCTCCCCATTCTGCAATATTGTCTGCACCTGCTACTTTCAGAGAACTGCCCATAGGGATGAGAACCACATTATCCACCTGCACAGAAAGCCAGTGGACACAGTTCATGTCCCCTAGTTCCCCATGGAATTTAGCCAATGACTCACTGTTGTGTGGACAGGACAGCCCAGTCCCCTAGCCTGCACTTCCTTTATATTCCAGATCTCACTACCACTCAACACTGGGGCTGGGATTTCACCTGAAACCTCACACTTACTTAGCTTCATTCCCTTCCTGATTCCTTGTCCCCTCCCTTATGAGCTTCTCCAGGGCGCTTGACCTTGAAACCTCACTTGTACACTCATTCTCGTCTCAGGATCTGCTTGGAGGAAACCTGCCCAGGGTAGAAACTGTACTCCTTCAGCTCTTCCCCAAATTTTGACTTTTCTTGTTCTGCACCTCTCATCCCAGGGTGATGGTTTCAGTGCATGACACCAATTTTGGGTCTCAAACTTCTATTAGCACACAGGACATACACACAGTTTTAGTTATCAGATACCCCGACCAATTATTTCTGGTTACTGGGTTAAAATGTCACAGTCCTTGGCACCACACAGAGGGGCTGGTCATTCATGGTGCAGCCATCAGCATGACACTTCCTAAGGATAAAGATTAGATCTGTCAGAGGCTTGTTCACACTCAGCACATTCAAGTCTCTCTTCTCTCTTCTTGGGTCTAATAGTGGAGGAAAATCACATGCTGATTTCCTGTTTTGGAAGTGAATTATTTTCTTGAGTTGGTTTCTGCTGTTTGGATGACTGGGGGTTATTATTGCACAGCTATAAGACTAGAGAACTTGAGTGGTTCAATGTTACAGTCATGACATGACTCAGGAGCTGGGAGTATAGGTCAGTGGTAAATTGCATCCATGATATGCTGGAGACCCTAGGTTTTATCCTAGAACAAAGAGGAAGGGAGGGGAAGGGGAAAGGGAAGGGGTGAATTTGGCTCAGGCAGAAGGTTGGGCCAGGGCTTGAATGGTTGAGAACAAGGAGAGCTGTCCTGGATATAACCAGCTGGATCCTCCTCTCTTATGTCCCACCCCCTGTACCCCCTTTCTTTACAGGCCTGCCCAAGAACTACTAAAGGAGGTTGAAATGGGTCTCACCAACTCGGGAGAAGCTGCTTCAGAGAAAGACAAGGCATCCTCTTTCCCTGCCTCTCCACACTCCCAATGCACAGCAGTCCTTCAGAAAATGTTAGTTTGTGCCTCAACAAACCTCATCTCATCCTTATAGGATACCCATGTTATTTGCCGCCCAATTCAGGAAGCTTTAAGTGTGAGTGAGGATCTTATTATATTTAGACAAAATGCACACACTGAGACAGACTGTCCCCAGAAAACTGGAGCTTGTGGTCACCTTACATATTGACCATGCTCCATGTAGGGTTTCAGACTATCCCACACCACATCGGACCCATGAATGGTGCCCTGGAGGACAATTCCAAACTCCAGACCTTAGGATGGACAGGGAGCTCAAACCCTGAACCACAGGAGAGCTGACAACGGTGGCTTTCTACAGCTGGCTGTTTCCTCGGTGTTCCTGAGCTCTGAATAGTATGTGAGACTGCTGTGTCTTTTTTGAGAGGTATTTGCAATAGGTTTGGGCTAGAAATGTCAAGGGGCAAACGTTGGTACTCCAGCAGCCCTGCCCTTCTGAGGCCACTCAGTTGTATCCACACCCTGCGCCATCTTGGACAGAGAGTCCTAGACACCAAGAAACAGCAACCCCGAGAGCCCCAAAGCCCTCCCAGGCCCACCCACGAGACTCCTCAGCTCCACCCAGGAGGCATATTCACGGTTTTCACAGCGCTGCCCGGTGTAGCCTGCCAGGCAGGCACACTTATAAGATCCAGCTTTGTCAGGGAGGCAGGTGCTGTCATGGAAACAAGGGGACGAGGAGCACGCTGTAAGACATAAGGTGTCCTAAATGCCACTGTGCATCCCTAAGTGCCTCCTCTCCAGGCCTGGAGGCTTCTTGACATCTTGGTGGTTTTCTATTCCTTATATGGAATTCATGTTACCCTGACCTGCTAATGCCTAAAACACGTAGGTACTCGTTACATGTCAGAGGTTGCTGATATTATTCGATCTTTCTGAGGCCCCCAGAAGGCGACGCTAGTCTGAGGGGCATAAGACAAAAAATAAACAGGAGCACTGGGTTCTGTGGCTCAAGCCTGCAAACCCCAGTGACTAAGGAGGCTGAGGCAGGAGGATCCCCAAGTTCAAAACCAGCCTCAGCAACTTAGCAAGACCCTGTCTCAAGATAAAATCCAAAAGGGGCTGGGGATAGGGCTCAGTGGTTAAGCACTCTTGGGTTCAATACCTGGTACCAAAAAAATAAACTGGGGCATTAAATAAATGAAAGCAGAATCATGCTTTGCATCTCTTGGATGGGTAAGCATCCTTGGGTAGCTTTAGATCACCCTTAAAAAAAAAAAGAGACAGTCACTGGAAGATAATCTTTATGACACCATTAAAGGTGTACTTGAGAATCTCCAAACATATGTTCTGTAGCCATTAGTCCTTGTGATGTTGATATAAGTTCAACTCAATAAAGGTTCTGGCCTCAGATGTACTGGGGAACTGCTCCTGGCATTAATGGTAATTAACCAAACTGCTTTGCTGTAGAACCTCTCAGTTTAACGCCCTATGCATTATGAAGTTCTAAGAATGCACATAACATTCAGTATTCCCTAAGCTTATCCGACCTCATAACCTGCTCTTTACAGAGCACCTTAAGGACTATATTTTCTACAAAAAGACATTGAAAAACCCTATGCGTGTGTTATCACCATTCCTACGTTGACGGAAGAAATGCATCCCTCGATTCAGTGGAACAAATCTGTACTGAGAGCTTGCTCTGTGAAAGGTATCAGAGAGACACAAAGACAAATAGGGGATTCTATTTACCAGGTCAAGGTGATGTAAAGAAAAATATACAATTGTAACCTAAAGCATGGTGCAGTTAGTGTATTATCAAAAAAGAACGGAAAGTGCTACAGAGTGGTCATAAAAGGGCAAAGTCACAGCTCACTGAAGCAAGAGAAAGGGTTTAGCCAAGGATGGACAAGGTGATAGGGATTCTGAAGCATGGGTTGTGATATGCAGGTTTGAGACAGGTGACCCTAGCCAGAGGCAATAATGGATATAAACTGACAAATGGAGTATGTGAGGAGCAGAAATGGTGCTGGCTCTTTGCCAGGGCAGGCTAGTGTTTCCTAGATTCTTAGGGGAGCAGGGAGTCGAGGAGACCATTTCATAAGAGGGATACCCTCCCTCCATCACAGGCACAAAGGTTGGTGAGCCACCACTGCCCCCAACCAACCTCCCTTACAGCTGGCTCTGCCTGACAGACCACCTCACAGGGGACCAGCAGGGTGTCATCAGGGACAAGGACCGACCACCCACAGCAGCAAATCATTTGGAACTCCCAGGCCCTGCACAGCCCCATGGGGCCCGGCATGGACTGGAGACAGGAACAACTGCTGAGAGCTGCTGTGGGCATCCTGCTAAGGGACAGGCAGATGAATGGAGGGGACTGCAGAAACCCTGACTCTACCACCACTACCACTACCCCCCCACCCCACCCCTTTCCACCACCACCCCACTCCCCCACCCCACCCACACCCGCTTTCCTAAGACTCACATCAGAACTTTCATCCTAAGGGAGCCATGATGAGGAGAAGGCCATCGCTAGTTTGTTTTTATTATTATTCAGTATTTTTAAAAACTTAACCTTTTAGCCTGAGCTTATTTTGTAAAACCTGCTGCAATCTGATCTCAGAACAATGAGAACCAGGCTGATTCCTTAGGACTGAGTACTTCATCTTGGCCAAATCCTACTTCCAAATTCGCCAAAGAGAGCAGGATTTAAATTCAGGCTTGAGCTCCTCATCAAGTTTGCCAGATTAGTTTAAGACTTTCAAGACCTATTTTACAGATGGCTAATGGAGGCCAAGGGTACACTTGGGTTGGCAGCTACTGGTGCTTACTGTGCATTACACTGTGCTAACCACTTCCTCTATTCTAGAGTCTTCTTAAGGACCAGCATCTATTACCATCTCCTTAACAATAATTAGGAAACAGAAGCCCAGAGAGAGAGAGAAGAATTTTCCCAAAGTCACATGGCTTGATCTGCAAAGGATCCAAGGACAATATTCTTTACCATAGTGCCCCCCCCCCCCGTAAGCTCTAGGGTCAAACTGCTTGCGTACAAATTGCTGATTGCACCATTATAGCTGTGTGACCTGGACACATTATACAGTCTCTCTGTGCTCTACCCACATTATTTATATGAAGAAGATAAAAATTTCTAGTTCTGGTTTCGAAATACGCCTTGCCATTTCTCTCTCTCCCTTTTTTTTCTCAGTGTGTAGGTTGCTTCCAAGAATGCAACATGCTAGGTTTTAATAAGTCTGTGCAGGGAGAAAGGACTTACCTGGAGCAGATTTTACTGGAGCAAACCATAAAACGCTACACAGTTGTCTCTGTGGTCTTTACCTGTGATCTCCTCGTAGATGGCATGGAAGCCATCAAAATTCTTGGAGCCATCCGAATGGAAGAGGATATGGAGCAAGGAGCCCATGTTCCTGATGGGAGCCAGCCGCTCGTTGCCACAGAAACGCTTGATGATGGGGCTGTCGCGGCTGTCTCCATCACGGACCTCCACATAGTCATACTGGCACATGTAGTCAAACTCCAGGCTCAACATGACAAACCTGTGGGTGGAGAAGATGACAGAAGAAACAGGTGGGCCCTGGGCAGTGCTAAGATCCTGGGGCCTCTTCAAGACTTGCCCTTATGGAGATGGATCTCTGCTTTGGAAGACAGACAATAAGCAATGAGAGAGCAGAAAAAAACAAACAAACAAACAAACAAAAAAGGCAAATCCAGTGAATGCTAAGCGCCATGAATACAATGAACCAGATAAGAGCATGAAGTGAGAGTCTCATCTCTGACACTGTGGTCAAGGAAAACCTTTCCAAGGGACTTAGTAGACCCTAGTAGAGAGGAAGCAATGCGATGAAGCTAGACCTGTAAATGTCCTGTCTAAGAGTGGTCCAGCGAGGGAATCTGTGAGTGAACTTGGCATGAAGAACTGAAGGAGAATTCAGGATACCGCCAGGGGACATCCTTGAGTGAAGGGGACAGTAGCATGCTGCCTGGTGAGGGGTTCAGATTTGATTCCAAGCTCAAAAGGAAGCCGCAAGAAGGCTTCAACATGAAGGTGCTGTTGGAATTTAGGACCTTAAAAGACCACTCTAGCCACTCTGAGAGAAGGAGACGGTAGCAGGCAGAAGCAGAAGCAGGAACCCCAGTCAGGAGCCTGGACAGAATCCCAGTGAGACGCGTGGTCTGAGTAGAAGGGGGACTCTGGGGACAGAGGGAGATGGGTGGCCCCGAAATTATTTTACAGGCAAGAAAATAGATTTTGTGGTAGCCTGGAAGGTGACAGAAAGGGAATGACTGATGAGCTTTTAAGCTAAATATTGTGTATATGCTTCCAAGTGTTTTCATGATTATCATTATTTGGGGCCAGAAGGCCCAAGTTTAAATATGGAAAGAAATCAGGCCTCTCTCCTGGGCTGGTAATGTGCTTCTTAATCCTTCAACATTTTATTTTGGGGGCTATTTCTTTTTGGATCTTCTCCTGGATCTTGGAGAAGCTTTTTAGAGGCTCTGAGAGAACATCTATCTTGGTCTCTCAGCTGCTGAAATGTTAATATGCAGCATTTAACACCTGCCTTAGCATCCTGGGAGACCCAGTCCTGAGCCCCTTAAGCAGAAGACTGTGACCCCCTAAGTTCCTCCTAGAACCAGCCCTCCTCTGAGAAAGCCCAATTAATCAGCTCACTCCCAATCCCCAGGTCCTCATGGTGTGGGACACCAGCTACCAAGGCCTGCTTTGATAAGGATGGAGAAAGTTTTGCTGGGTCCTTCCAATTCAGGGAACCATGTTGCTCCTCCCGGATGGCAGAGCTGGCCTGCGGGAACTCAGGGTACATTCATCCCCCCAGAAAATGTTTGTTGAAAGTTGTACCCTACAGGATCAGGAATCTGAATCACCTCCGGCCTCACCACAACTAGAGAAGGGAAAAACTAAGTAGAAATCTTAGGGGTGATGCAGCCACTCTGCTACCCTGGAAGAAAAGAGGGAGGTATTTTTCAGGGGTGAAGAGTAAAGTGTTAATGGTGAACTTGGTCCATGCCACTATGGTCTCCTTGATGCTTCTCAATTGTGACCCCAACCCTTACCTCAGTTGGATGATAAACCCAGGTTTGGCATGAATGGTCCACTCGCAGTGAGCATTTAAGGGGTAACTCTCCAACAAAATCTGACCCTTTGGGACTCGAAGAACCTGGCCACATCCTGAGAAGAGAAAAAGGATTGGGATGGGGAGATTGGGGTCAACACAAAAGAGATGGAGGAAGGAGCCTTTGAACTCATCCCACACCCCTTAGAACAGAACAAAGAGGGAGAAGGGAGAGGGAAACCAATATTTTTTTAAGCATCTATCCATGTATGAGGCCAATTGCACAAATCAATTCATTTAATCCACCCAACAGCTTGGGAAGGGAAGTGCTATCATCCCAGTTCTCCAGTTGGGGAAATAGATCATCAGAGAGTTAAATCAATCACTACTCTAGTCTATAGGTGACTGAGTGGAAACTCAACTCTAACTGAATATAAAGTGCAAGCCACTGTATGGTACCACCTCTCCAAGACTGAGCCTGACCTACCGCCTAGCTGCCTCCGCTTCAAAAAGCAGACTCTCCCTCTACTCCTCTCCCTTGCCCCCTGCCATCCAGTTAGAAAATCTCTGTGAACCTCTCTATGACCATCTATGTAACAAGTGCCTCTGTAATAAACATGTGGAGGGAGAGATGATCTTCAACCACTTGGACAGTATTGATGGTTTTCAGGTTGGTTTTTCTCGCTCCCAAGTACTTTTGCTCAAACTCTTCTGAAGAATACCAATTTTAAAAATGAACATTGAAAACATGGATCAAAGAAGGGCTCCTGGCTTAAGAAGAAGCGGGGTCCCTAGGCCCTCCACCCTCACCTCCTCTAGTCCCTTGAATTACCTCAAAAAAGAATCCTTAAGATTTGAAAAACACTGATTTTCTTTTTTTAAAAAATTAATTTGTATTGTTGGTTGTTCAAAACATTACATAGTTCTAGATATATCATATTTCACACTTTGATTCAAGTGGGATATGTACTCCCATTTTTACCCTGTATACAGATTGCAGAATCACATCAGTTGCACATCCATTGATTTACATATTGCCATACTAGTGTCTGTTGTATTCTGCTGCCTTTCAGATAAGCACAGATATGGAAGATGCACTCTATTTTTACAAAAGAGTGAGGAAAATGTCTTCAAGTGATTTTATAGGAAAAAATTATTTGGGTCATGTGCATAAATTATATTCCTTAACTGAGGTTGGCAAACCGTGAGGGGGTCAAATCTGGCCTACTCCCTGTTTTTGTAATAATGTTTTATAAATAAAGTTTTATTGGAATACAGAATATCCATTCATTCATGCATTGCTTATGGCAGCTTTTGCTTTATAGCAGCAGAGCTGAGTACTTGTGACAAAAGGTAGGAGGCCCACAAAAATAATTTTTTTTTATCTAGACAATTACCAAAAAACAGTTTATCTATCCCAGTTCCATACAGAAATCCAGACTGATGTCATAAAATAGAGATATGCAGTTATATCCCAATACTTCCTCAAAAAGGTATAAAATCTCATAGCTAAAAAGAAACTGTTAATATCAGTGGACATTGCTCCATGTCAAGATGGCAGAAGAAACATGCCCACAGTGTCAGGCAGAGAGCCTACACTTCACTTTTGGAAAGCTGGAGCCCTGAGTAAGGCTTAGTACTTCTGTGAAAACTACCACTAGGTTGCATAACACAATAGCTAAACTGTGGAACCAACCTAGATGCCCTTCAATAGATGAATGGATTTTTTAAAATGTGGCATATATCCACATTGGAATTTTACTCAGCAATAAAAGAGAATAAAATCATGGTATTTGCTGGTAAATGATGGAGTTAGAGAAGATAATGATAAGTGAAGTTAGCCAATCCCCAAAAACCAAATGTTGAATGTTTTCTCTGATATAAGGAGGTCGATTCATAGTGGGATAGGGAGCAGGAGAATGGGGGGAATAGACAAACTCTAGATAGAGCAGGGGGTGGGAGGGGAAGGGAGGGGGTATGGGGTTAGAAATTATGATGGAATGTGAGGGACATTATTATCCAAAGTACATGTATAAAGACAGGAATTGGTGTGAACATACTTAGTATACAACTAGAGATAGGAAAAATGTGCTCTATATGTGTAATAAGAATTGTAATGCATTCCGCTGTCACATATAAATAAAAAAAATAATTAAAATTTTTAAAAATAAGAAAACCATCTGAAACCAAAGTGTGCATTTAGAGAAGTGTGGTTTTACTACTCTCTTCTGGCTCTAGCCTGCCCATCTCTCCCTATAATCCTGATCTTCTGGCGTCAATCCTTGCCCCCCAATTCTATTCCCCACACAGCAGCAAAAGCTGCAGGTAAGATAAATAAATGAATCAGGTGGCATTATGCTCTCTTGATCCAAGTCCTCCAAAGGACATCCCACACTGTCCACTGCCCTGCCCCATGGGCTACCCAGACCCACGCTGGGCTCAGTCCTGTCTACTACCCGCTTACTTGCTCTGCTCCCGTCACGCCAGCCTTCTTTCTGGTCCCAGCTTCAGGCTTTGAACTTGCTCTTCCCTTAAACTAGAAGACTCACGTTCTTTCACCTCCCCTCCCTCTGGGAATTAGACTCACTGCAACTTCTTCAATGAGACCTTCCACTTCCAGCTGAGGTAGGTCCTCAAGGTTCTACAGTCGCCCTCCTGACCCCTTGTGTTTTCTTTTTAACACACATCACTAGCTGAAATTATTTGAGACTATTTTCTTGCATCCTTTGGTAAAGCTAGCTTGTATATCTAGCATGGTACCTGGCATATAACAGGTGTTCAATAAATATTTATTAAATGAATGAGTGATGATCTTATTATAAGCCATTCACTGGCTAAAATCTTTACCAATGTCATTTCATTTAATCCTCCTTAGAAACCTGGGAAAACAACATTCGGTCTCCCCATTTCCCAGGTGCAGAACACTAAGGACAGAGGAGTTAGGTGACTTCCCCAAATTCAGATGGCCAAGAAGCCAGAAGATTCTATAAATTGCTGCACTTGTTGTAAAGTGAAGAACAGAATCTTTGGAGTCTGACTATCTGTTATGGCTTACATATGAGGTGTCCCCCGAAAGCTCACGTGTGATTCAATGCAAGAAAGTTTAGTGGTGAAATGTTGAATTCTGAGAGCCTTAACCTAATCAATGTATTAATCCCCTGATAGGGATTAACTGCATTGTGACTATAGGCAGGTAGGGTGTGGTTAGAGGAGGTGGTCATGGGGGACATGCCTTTGAGATTATATTTTGTGAGCTAAGCTTAGACTTTCTCTCTCTGTTTCATGATGGCCATGTCGCAAGCCACTTTCCTCCACTTTCCTCCACCTCCCGATATCTTCCGCCATGATATTCAGCTTCATCTCAAGCTCCGAGGAATCAAGTCAGCCAACCTCTGAAATCATGAGCTCCCCAATAAACCTTTCCTCCTCTAACTGTTCTTGTCAGTTCCTTTTGATCCCAGCAGCAACCAAGCTTATTAAAACACCACCCTCGGTTTGAAGCCCAGCTTTCTCTCCACTAGCTGTGCAGCCTTAGGCAAATTATTCTACCTCTCAGAATCTCACCTGAGTCACATGTGAATTGAAGTGGCACCTCCTTTCACATGATTTGCAAAGGGCTTGAATCAGAGTACGCATGAAAAACCCATTATAGAAAAATCAGTAGATGTTAGCTTTTGCTACAGGGTGCAGAGCAGGGGGCTGAACCTTGCTCTGTCTGGTCCTGATGCTGGGTCTTGGCTGGTACGATGAGCTGTCTCAGGGACTTGCTGACCAGCCCTCTCCCTCTCCACTGGGAAGCAGGAAGATTTTTCCTCCTCTTTCTAAAAGAGACACATGATATCTTGCACCCTCCCGGCTTCTGCTTCTTCCAGCACACCTCACGCGTTTCATCGCCCACATCTGCCCATCTAATGCAGGGCTATGGAAGTGCTACGCTGGGTGTGAGAGATGAAAAAAGAAGTCCTCCCGCACAGCCCCCACCCCTCCAGGACTGGCAGCTTCCCTGGTGGCAAGGTGTTAAAAAATTCCAGACCCCACCCCAAGCAAACCTCCCGCTGGGAACCCCAAGTTAGAACCAGCAGCCAATGCTGCCAGTCTGCTTCTGGTTTCTTCCCTCCATATGGGAGCTGGAATCAGTTAGCCATGTCCCTGGGTCCCTCCCCAAATTTAAGAGAAGCTGGTGGCCATCCATTCAGGTCTCCTTGGCAAGTTCATTGGGCTCAGTTCCAGGGTTCTGTGCCGTCTCTGGAAGGCTCAGAGCCCCCAGCCCCACCTGGGAGCCGGCCAAGTGAAAGGCTGGACCACGTGTCCCTTCAGAAGTAGCCAGGATTCTAGAACACAGGCTGCACCTCGGTGCTTCATCATATCATTTCTTCTCAGTCTGAAGAGGAGGGCTGAGTTGTCCCTGAGATGGGGAATCACTTCCAACTAAATGGGGACAAAGAGGCCACTTCTTGGAAATGGGCTTGGAGGAAGGGGTATTAGGCCCAAAGACAGAGGAGGAACAGCCCCCTGCTCCCCACATCAAGGGACTCCTTAGACCCCCACCTCCCCTCCACTCCTGCCTCTACTCGGGGAATTGGCGGGCCTGGGTGCAGAGAAGGCTCACTGCACCTCTCTGTCCAGGGCAGAACAGTGAACACAGCCCAATGTCCCTGCCAAGGAAATGCTACTGGCCAACCAAGCAGGTGGTCCTGAGTCAAAAGACGAGAGCAGGCAAAGGGCCCAGAAGATGTGCTTGGATTCCCTAAACAGTCTTGCTACAGGGAAAGGGGTGTGTGTGTGTTGTGGGTGGGTGGGTGTGTGTGTGTGTGTGTGTGTGTGTGTGTCCACACGCACACACGTGCATGCACAAGGGGATCTGTCCATCAATCCAGACCATCCCCCGGGGTCCTCAAGTCCAGGACTCAGTCTCCTATTCTTTTGCTACAGGACCAAACAGGAGGGCTAGCTAGATGAAGCCTGCTTCTACAGAGTTGAAAGGAAATCTTCATAATCTTCATTAATTTCTAAACTAATAATAGAGCTGGAAGGTTCCCAACAAAAATGAAGCCCCCCCCCCTCCACCTTCAGACACAAATCCCATTATCTCCAGCATCAGGGGTGGGAGGGGATGGCAGGAGAGAGGTACCCTATGCTTCTGGGAAGTGGTTTGGGTTTGTTTTTCTTTAATCTCTCTTAGAAAGAAAAGAAGGACTTTAAAAAGCCATTCAAAGGGAGAGCCATTTGCATTTTCTTTCCTCTTTCAAAGATGACTCAGGAAGCAGATTCAGTCTATGAAGCCAGACAGGGGCTGAACCTCAGGCCGTTGCTTCCTAGCTGTGTGACCCTAGATGAGTTCACTGGGATTTTTTTTTTTCTTTGAGCAAAGGTGTTTCATTTGGAAATGAGAATAACAGTAGGTCTCTGCCACGTGGCCTTATTTGCTTGTCTTAAGGATTAAATAAGATGCTCTATATAAAGTACTTCCCACAGAATGCTCAATAAATGACAAAAAATATTGTTATTGCTCTTGAATCTTGATCGGAGACTCGGATGATTTTGCACAGGAATCAAAGGGGATGGTCACTGCCCAGGCCCATCAGAGCAGTACCTCATCTCTGGCTGGAGGCCTAAACCCATCTGGCCCCACCGCCCAGACAGTACTGGTGAAGCCAAGGCCTGGACGATGACGTGGGATTGTCCCCTGCACAGGGCCAGGAGCAGGATGGAAGCCTGCCCTTCCACATGGTTTGGCTCGTCCTCCCATGACCTGCCAGCCCTCAGACAGGCACTCCGAGTGACCTAGGGGTGGTCCCACTGGGAGGGCAGAGAGGAGCCAGGGCTCAGCCTCTAAATGAGCACCTCGGCCCTGATGCTTACAAGCTGTGTGACAGCAGGAATGTCACTCAGCCCCAGTGTCACAGTGTCACCATTGTTAACAGGCTCTGACGGGGTTGCAGGGAGGGTTAGATGAGTCAGAAGGAAGGTACGGGAACCATGCTCATTTCCCAGTGAGCGCCAAGTGACAGCTCTTACCAGTTCCTTGCAGGGAATTAGCAGAGGTTCCGGAGTGACACAGTAAAAGGCTCACTCAAGGCTTGGCCTGAACCTCAATCAGTTGATTCTTTATAATGACTGATTATTAAACTGTTTACCTACCCCATGACACAGTTCTTAGGATATCAGGGACATTGTCTTGTTCAAATATATGTATGCATTAAACTGATGTTTCAATTGTTGATTGAATGAATAACTGTACCAAATAAAGATCTCCCTGCAATCAAACCTTTTTTTTTAACTGAACCCAGAAGCATTTTACCACTGAGCTACATCCCCAGTCCTTATTATTATTATTATTTTTTATTTTACTTTGAGATAGGGTCTCACCAAGTGGCAGAGGCTGGCCTTGCATTTGCAATCCTCCTGCCTCAGCCTCTCAGGTCACTGCCAATTGAACCATTTTTAAAGCCCCTCTTCCCTATGTCAAATGATCCATCCATTCAATTGAAACAAATTTCCACCAAGAATATTGTCTACCACTCTGCTGCAGAAAGTATTTACTCCCCAAAGTGTCTTCGCACGTACACACACACACACAAAAAAAAAAAAAAAACCACACACACACAAATGCACATTAAGACAACTCTGCTAATTAAGTTCAAAAGACAGGGTCTGGGCAAGGGTGGTACAAAATGTCTGGTCTGCTGACTATTTGCAGTCTCTTTGCTAGGCTTTAACTTGGCTGATTTCTATCATCCTGTATTTAGTTTTCTGATCCTTTCTTCTTTGGTAACCAATAGGTTCTTAATCCTTTCCATTTTTTTTAAAATCTCAGATCATATATTTATCAGTTCTAGGATTTCCATTTGGTTCTTTATAATACTTTTCAAATCTCTCCTGAAATTCATTGTGTCTTCATTCATTATATTCCTCTTGTCCTAGAGATTCTTTCATACATTTAGTTATCCAAAAGCCTTGGTCTGAAAATTCCAACATTTGGTCACAGAGGGTCTATTTCTTTGGACTGACTGTTCTCTGGGCGATTTGTGGATTATATTGTCTTGCTTTTTCACAGTAAAAAAAATGCATCTCTAACTTTCAACTTCTCCTCTCAGCAACTTCCTGCACTCCATGACCACAAGACTGGGAAACAGCGAGCTTTTGCAATTACAGAAGTGTGTAATTCTGTGGGGCCACAAGTTCTTGAAGCTGTAAGATAGTCTTTATGCCAAACCTAAGACCTGCTTTCTAGTCTTGCCCCCACCTCTGCTCAGAAAGATCCCATTTCAGAAAGTACGTGGTGGAAAGGATGGCTTTGCTGTGGGTTTCCTCTAGATTTCAGTTCCACAGGCCAGGCTAGAGGGGCAGCGAAAGTCCACTGGCTTCTCTGCCGGGAGGTGCCCTCCTTCCCTGGCTCTGCTGCTGAACCGCAGCAACTAAGCAGGGAGGAACCGTCTTGCTCCCTCGTGCACCTAGGAAGGACGCACACCCCTGGATTTTAGATTCTTTCTGATTCCATATTCACAGATATTTGATGGTTTTAAAGAAAATTGTGGTTTTCTTTGGTTTATGTAGTGATTTCTTACTATTGGAGCAGGAGGGGTCTGTCATGCCTCTACGTCCTCCCCAGAAACTGGGTTTTGACCCAGGAATTCTTTGACAATGTAGAATCTACAAAGCTCCAAAATTAATTCCCTGGAGTCAAAGAGTTTCTCAGACAGAAAACAAGGTATCACTTACCATATAATACTTGTCCTGGGAAGACTACCTCATCACGTTCATATTTAATTTTTCTTCCTTAGGTAGTTGTCTTTTCCTATCTTTCCTATCCAGCCCTATATTAATTTTTCCATCCCACCCCCCCCCTTGAGATAAAACTCACACCAGCAACAACAAAAGAGCAGCTCTGTTTTGGTAATAAGAACAGAATTCACCATTCGTTCAGCCTATTTAATAGGTAGTCTCACTACACACCAGACCCCATACTGGGAGACTTATAGACAGCACTCCTTCTAGACCTCACAGAAACCCTCTGTGGGGGCCACTATGATCATCCCCATCCTGCAAAGGAGGAAGTTGAGACTGACAAAGACTTAGTAAGTTCGTCCAGAGTCACAGAAGGCATAGAGATTCAAATGCAGGCCCTATGATTCCACACCCAACAGCCAAGGACCGCATATTATCATCCTCAATTTGGACCCAACTTTGTATTATTCTTTTCCTAGAAATCAGGTCACAAAAGGCTGGAGTGACATGAGCCGGTCTGCCTGACTTCACCCAGGTGGTTCCACAGTCTCCCTGGAGGATAGCCCCTTAGGTCTGTGACACACCACTCCCTGAGCCTTCAGCCCTCCCTCCCCTTCTCAAATTGGCTCTTCATCCTTCCCCAGGTTGCAGCTGGCACAAATCATCTTCTCTGATATTCTAACAACACAAACATTTGGGGGCTTGGCTTACAGCCAATTCCTCTTGCTCCTCTGCCTCTGTCCAAAATACGACTAAGAAGATAAACGTATTAAGGGCCCTGTAATCTCTCCCCCTAAATCCCTTCTCATCTGGGTTGCTTTCCTAACCTTCTTAGGTCCCCAACATCCTTCAGGGACTGAACGATTGGGACCACTGGGATGCCAGCTGTGAGTGCAGCATCCTGGGTGGCCCTGGACCCTCACCCTGCCCATCTCTTCTGTGGCTAAGGAACTCAGCCTGAAGGCCAAGTTAAATAAACACCCCTCCAGGGGTCAGCAGTGGAGGTCAGCAGAGGGGTTCACTTAAGAACTCAACTTTCCAGCCTGGGAAGCACTAAGAGGAAGCCTTGGTTTTCACTTCAGAGACCGGTACCTCTAACGGCCACATTTGGATCACAGACTCAGGAACCCAGATTTCATGAGGAAATGGCTGGTTCTAGAAGCTGGGAAACAGGGGAAAAGATGAACTTGCATTTCCAGGGAACAAGAAAACAGGGATGTGCTCAAAGAATGATGTGGTTGAGCCAACTTGGAGGCTCTTCACTGGCCAAATCTGGGACAATTTGAACATCAAGACAAAAAAAAAAAAAACTTATGATAACATGATGAAACGTAGAAAAATACGGTATAGTAAAAAAGAAAACCATACCTTGAAAACATGATAATCATTCATGAATCTAGATAGAGTATATGGATGTATACCTTCCTGGAATCTCTCTGTAGATAGGAAATTTTTCGAATGAAAAAATTTGGAAAGGAAAGAAAAAACAGTTCTTTCTTGTGATAATAAAATATCTCCAGCTCCTGGGTGTTTTGAGATCACTCAACCCACCCTTGCTGGGCGAGAAGATGTGATTGGTCCTCTGCTGGGCTCTGGCCTCAGGAACTCTGCCCATTTCCTTGAACTCGCTCTAAACTCCAATATAACTTGTGATCCTTTCTGGCCCTTGTCTGTCGCTCCTCCTTCCTAGTAAGTGAGGCTCTAAATGGTACTCAGGGAAAAAATGTCAGTGCCCTACAGGTAGACCTCAGCAAGGAGCCCACCTGCTTGCTACTGGGAAATGGAATTGACCAAATTATGTCATGTGCCTTTATGACTATGTCACATTATATCCCACTGCTATGTATAATTAAAATGCACCAATTAAAAATATTTTTAAAAATTAAACAAAAATAAATCTTCCTCCTTCAGGATAATGGGAGGCCTGAAAAGATTGCTTGGGTGCCATCTACTGGTCAAATGCTTGTACTGCCATGTGATCCTTGCTGTGACTGAGCCATGAGTCACCCACGTGCTCAGTTGTCTTTAACACAGAAGGCACCACAATGCCCAGCTCCAGGCAGACATTCAACAAATAGTGAAATGAATAACATCTTCCTATGAATTCTCATACTTAGGCAGTGCCCATAAGAACCTCATAACCTTATCACACTGATGTCTTCTTGGGGTCGACCTAGTTAGGTTTCCATGGATGGATTATACATTCCTTGAGGGTTCATCGTATTACTTGGTGACCATCCCAGTACTTCATAGGAAATTTTCCATAAGCACCATGACTGTGGCTTTTTATCTCCCATCTCTACCTTATTTATTTTTAAAGTTGCTTTTAAAAAAATTTTTTTAAGATATGAATCTTTATTTTATTCATTTACTTATACATGGTACTGACAATCGAACCCAGAGCCTCGCACATGCTAGGCAAGCACTCTACCACTGAGCCACAACCCCAGCCCCTTATTTTAAAAGTCTTAAAAAATGATTGTAAAACTTATTTTAAAGCTGTCTCTACCCTTGGCCTCCATTTCCTCCCCTTCCCAAGTCGCTACTGGTAAGGTCCCCAGTCACCTGCCAGCTGTTAAATATAAAAACCTCTTTCCTATCCATGTCCTGCTCTCCTTCTGTCTTATTTGGAAACTCTTCTCCCAGCTTCCAAAACACGGCTCCCTCTTGCTTCTCCCACCTTTCTGGCTGTTCTTTCTCACCTCTTCTTATTTCCCTTCCGTTGGTCTCTCTTTCCTCTGTCAATGGCTCTCTGCTGTCTGAGGCTCCAGGGTCCCTGGGGGATCTCAGCTAATTCCCATGAGTGTGTCTTCACCCTCCACGGTTCTCTTAAGCTCCAGGAACCTGTTTCTAAATGCCTGTGGGGTATCTTACAGATGCTCAGATTCCCACTGATCTCACATGGGACTCCCCTTCTCTCCCCCACACACTTCTTCTCCTCTATTACCCACTCAACAGCACCCACTTTGACAGAGTTGCTCAGACTAGGAAACTCATGACCCATCGAGGTGCTCCACTCTTCTCTCAGTATGTCAGTGAGTCCTGTTACTTCTTCCTTTAAGCTTCTCTCACATCTTGCCCCCCCCAACACCCCATGTCCAGAACCACTGAAATAGCACTGCTAACCACCACCTTTGACATGCTCTTGACTCCACCCCATGAACTCATTATGTGCTCTAATGTCACTTCCAGGTCAAACCATTCAATGCACACCACCCACCATCCTCACAATGAGCTCCAAGATCTGCGTCCAACATCCTATGCCCTTTGCATCTTGTCTCACCTACCTTTCCAGTCTCACTTCCCACCACTCCCTCATACTGCCACACAGATCTAGGCACAACTGACATCACAGGCTTCCCTGAAGACTCATTTCCACACCCTGACCATGCAGCTCCCTCTATCTGGAAATTGTCCCTTCTGCCAGCACCTGTGCAAAGGCATAGCCCAGAGCTTTCCCTGCCCCTCATTGTTCTCTGACTTTCTCAGAGCCCTTAATTCAAGCCTCCTTCACACCTCTTCCTAGGCTTCCAACTTCACCTGAACAACATCTAAATTCTTTACCTAACTTTTGTCCCTACAAGGCCATGTATGATTGGACCCCTGCTGATCACCTCAGCTCCTTCACATCCTCCTACCCCATTCATGCACAAAAACAAAGAGCAGTCTTCTATGGGATCCAAAGCAAGGAAAATCCTGAAGTTCTTAAAGACTCCAAAGATCAACAGAAAATCAAAAGCCAAAATAAACTCCTTTTGAAAGTATTTTTATTTTGGACCTCCTATTAACTCAATAACTAAGGAGCATATGGAAAATAATGATAAGTACATTGCATTCATGGAGTTTTTCCTATTGCTAGGAAGACAACTAATGTTTCACATGCATCTGTCTCATTGAATCCTTCAACCAGCCCTATTATTTCCCGTTTTTAGAGAGGACATTGCTATTACCAAGGTAACCTTTAGTATAGGCAAGGCTACTACTTAAGCCCAGGTCTGTGTCACTCAGATCTTGGGCTCTGATGGATGTTCTACATACACACCCAGAGCATCTGGCAGACGAAGACTAGGGTTAAATCTTACAGCTAACCTTTCTGGAAGATTGTCTACCAACTCCAAAATCAAGTTTCCTAAAACCACCTAAAATGGCTTCTAAGTTTTAAACCTGCACCTGAGATTAAATAGCACTTTGGTTTGGGGTTTTTTGTTTTGTTTTGTTTTGTTTTTTCAGAATTTCACTTTTTTAAATTAATTTTTTATGTTTTTATTTGTGCACTATAATTATGCAAAATAGTGGGGTTCATTGTGACATTCACATATGGTAGTCCTTAGCCTCCCTTGGAAGTCTCAATTCTGGTGTATGGACTGAGAGACCAGCACTTCAAAAGTTATCCATATTCTGGAATTCCCAAATACACCCTGACATTCTGACTAAGCCCTTTTCTTCTGACTGTGATTAAATTTTTCAGCCACAGACGGCATACTTCAACATTTGCCCTAGACACTTGAAACACATAGTATTCTACTATAGGTGGGATCAGGCAAAGAATATCAATCCCACTCCAACCAGCATCTCTATAAACTGGCAATATAAGTCCGGGAAGTACAACTACTCAAAAGGTAAGACCATCCTATCTGCTTCTAATTCAAATAGGTAGCACAAAAAACAGGCTCAATGGAAGCAATGTGCACATTGTTCCAGATACAGACTCTTAGACGGACGTTCAGCAAAGGGCACCATCGAGGGAATTTTGGACAGAGAGAGAGGCTAGCTTTCCAATCTATTTTCAAAGAATTATTGAAACTCAGAGGGAACTCTAATAAATATTAAGTAATTCTTTGAGATGAAGTAGCTTCCAGAAAGAATCCCTTTATTAGGACAAATATTATACTGGCAATTTGTTGGTAGATTCCAGGAATTTAGCCTGGGATTCAAAAAATTTACCAATGGAGAGACATATAGCCATCCCTCTCCTCGGTCTATACTCAAAGGACTTAAAAACATCATACTACAGAGACACAGCCACATCAGTGTTTATAGCAGCACAATTCACAATAGCTAAAGTGAGAAACCAACCTAGATGCCCTTCAGTAGATGAATGGATTTTAAAAAAATATGGCATATACACACAATGGAATATTACTCAGCGATAAAAGAGAAAAAAATCATGGCATTTGCAGGTAAATGGATGGCATTGGAGAAAATAATGCTAAGTGAAGTTAGCCAGTCTCAAAAAACTAAATGCCAAATGTTCTCTCTGATATAAGGAGGCTGATTCATGATGGGGTAGGGAGGGGGAGCGTGGGAGGAATAGGCAAACTCTAGATAGGGCAGAGGGGTTGGAGGGGAAGGGAGCGGGCAGGGGGTTAGCAAGGGTGGTAGAATGTGATGGACATCCAAAGTACATGTATAAAGACACAAATTGGTGTGAACATAGTTCATATACAACCAGAGAAATGAAAATTTGTGTTGTATATGTGTAATAAAAGTTGTAATGCATTCCACTGCCATTTCTTTTTAAAAGGTCAACTTAACTTAAAAAAATAAAATAAAATGCATTACATCCAGACAAAATAGTGCATGCCTGTAATCCAAGTGGCTTGGGAGGCTGAAGTAGGAGGATCACAAGTTCAAAGCCAGCCTCAGCAAAAGCCAGGTTCTAAGCAACTCAGTAAGCTCTTGACTCTAAATAAAATACAAAAAACCTCTCAGAGGTTGAGAGCCCATGAGTTTGATCTCTATACCCCTCCAAAAAAATGCATTACAGATAAATTTTTTTTTTTTGGTACCAGGGATTGAACGCAAGGGCACTGAGCCACATCTCCAGCCCTTTGAGACAGGGTCTCCCTAGTTTCTGAGGGCCTTGCATAGTTGCTGAGGCTGGCTTTGAACTCACAATCTTCCAGCCTCAGCCTCCCAAGCCATTGGGATTACAGGCATGCACCACCGCACCCAGCAAAAACAACATTTTTGAAGGCTTATTCACATTTGCTGGCCATTGCCACCACCACTGCCTCTGGAAGGGACATGGGTCATGCTGTGTGTGGATGGCCTGGGCTTCATCCAGGAGAGAGGAGAGCTCAAAGGGCAGATAGAAACCTCCCAGGGTCAACAATCCGGAATGAACAGATGTCCACAACCCAGCAGATGGAAACATAGCTTTGCTTTATAGTCTTGCCTAGAAAGCCCGCTGGCCCCACACCTTCCAAAACTCAGATTCCATCAAGATGAACTTTAGTCCCTTGTACAGTGAAACTGTAAAACCATGTGCATTAGTGACAGAGCTGGTTCCGGGTCTACTTACGCATGCAGTCTCCTCCATACCAGCCGGCTCTGCATTCTGCACAGAAGCCCTTCATGTAGAAGTCGTCCAGGGTGCCCCCCACGAGCCATTCCGGCAGCTCTTGCAGTTTTCAAAAATGGTACAACCTGAAACATTTCCAAGAAGATTCTCAGACTCCATGCTTGCAGGTTCTGATGGTCCGCATGAGAGATACACCTGCTCAGAGACTGGCTCTAGTGGGGCATTGGGACATAGAAAGGTAGCACAGTCCTTAGGAAAAGCTGGAAAATGCCAGGTTTATCAGGATTTAACTAGAGAGTTTAGGAGTGATCCCAACCGACTTCCCAGTTAGTGGCTGATGTTTAAGGTAACATGAAATCGCTTAGAGTAAAAGAGAATCAATCAATATAGTGTTATTTTTCGCCCTTGTATAAATACTTCACGTTTACTATGAAATATTTAGAAAATTATGACAAATAAAAAGAATTCAATAATAATAATAATAATAAAACCCTTAAAATCCTAATATCTAGCCAGGTGCAATGGCACATGCCTATAATCCCAACAACTCAGGAGGCTGAGGCAGCAGGATCACAAGTTCAAGGCTAACCTCAGCAATTTAGTGTGACTCAGGAAGCCGGGCATGGTGGCAGCACATGTTTATAATCCCAGCTGCTCCAGAGGCTGAGGCAGGAGGATGGCGAGTTCAAAGCCTCTAAATAAAAGTCTCTAAATAAAATATTTTTTAAAAGGACTGGAGATGTTGCTCAGGGGTTAAACACCCCTGGGTTCAATACCCAGTCCAAAAAAATAAAAATTACTAAGAGAGCTGAGGGATATAGCTTAGCGGTAAAGTGCCTCTTGGTTTAATCCCAGCAACACATACACACACACACACACACACACTCACCACACGCACACACACACACACACACACACACACACACACAAACAGATATCCCGTGACCTAGAGAATTCTACCGCTAATACTTTCTCTGCCTGCATACACATACATCATTTTAAAAGCTACACTTGTAACTACATACTGTCCATTCTCTTTTTATAACTCCCTTTTAATTGAATAACAGATAGTAAATGTCTATTGTGCCATTAGACACTCTTTCTTCTATCTTTCTATACCCAGAGTTTGCCCCCAGAAACACCCCAAGGCCTGACATAATTCTCACCCTCAAAAGTGCCAGGCAGCCCCACCAGCAAGCCACAGCACAGGGGCTGCGCAATTCCCAGGCATAAATCTTTTAAAATTATGGCCTGTTGAGTGGCTAGGGATAATGAGGAAAGGTATAAATAATTCCTACCCATTTATCAAAAACAGAGCTAATTTCTGAGTCTTCCATTGTCCAGCTTGGGGTTCTGGAGCCAATTCTTTAAGGTTCTCAGACCTTAGAGCCCTCTCTGTCAAACTGGGATTAAAACTGGATCTGCCTCTTAGAATTGTTTAAAAGTAAATGAGCACAGGTAAAGCACCTGGCATACAGTAAGAATTCCCAAGGTGAGACCATTACTATTCTGCTTCCCCATGACCCCACCTGGCTTATCCCTGTGATGGCCAATGTCAAGCTTAATTTTCACTTCCTGTGACCCGTCTTTCTATAACAGAGTCAAATCAAGATCATATCTTGCTCAATATTGTATCCTCAGCACCTAATACAGTGCTGGCACCTAGCAAGTGCTCAATGAATATTACTTGAGTGGCTGAGTGAACAAATGAATGCCTCATGAATTGTTCCCAGTAGCCAGCATGTCTTTCAGCATCCGTGAGCTTCTTTGCTGTCAACTGAAATCAGGTTTTTATTGACCTGTAATGTGTGTGTGTGTGTGTGTGGGTGTATGTGTGTATGTAAGTGTGTGTGTGTGTGTTCCACAGAAGAGACTTGTAGCCCTCTTTCCACACTATACTGAGTTTCCTTTCCCTCCTTCTTGAGAAGACGAATTGCTAATATGATTCATCAAATTCCAGTAAGTCATAAGGCACATGACGGAGTCCCATGGGTACCACTGTGCCTTCCAAAAGCCAACCCCCCCCTCACGTGCCAAGCTCCTCTTTAAATCCCTATTCACCATGCTACAGAGGAGGTAAATGGACTCAGAACCTCCCTCCTCAGTGGCTCTGCCAAGACTATTTCTTGGCACAGCAAGTCAGGGTCCTTAAGATACAAGCCACAAAAAAAAGTCTAGTGATTAACATGAACAAGGCCATGATCAAAGACAGGAGGTAGCACACAGATTGCCACAGGACCCACTGCAGGCTGCCCATCCTAGAACCACATAGGCCCACTGAGGACCATGGTGCTGCTAGATGCTGCTGGATGTCACAATGCCAACCCTAACATTGGTGTCCCTCAACCTTTATGGTCCTGCACCACCACCAGCAGCAGAGAGATGCTCACTGTCTACCATAATGGTAGAAATGCCAACTAAAGCCACACTGGATTCCGTGTTCCACCTATGAGACTGGCAAAAGTCCAAAATGACACATTTTGTTGTAAAGCTTTGAAAAAAAAGAAAAAAAAAACAGCACCCTCACACACTGCTGGAGTAAAGGCCAAATGTACAGAAAACTATTTGGCAAAGGCCGGAAAGTGACATATGCACTCCCAAGGGACCCACTGCTAGCAGAGGGGTAAGTGTACCTCCAAGATACACTTACATAATACTAACTGATGTGTGCAAAGTGTATTCACTGCCCATACAATGACCATCCCTAATCTGAAAACTGAGGTCCAAACTGCACTAAAATCCAAAATGTTTTATGCTTTGACATGGCACCACAAGCAGAAAATTCCACATCTGACCTCCTGTGACAGGCAGCAGCCAAAATGCGGGCATACTGAAAATATTTTGTAACATTACCTTCAGGCTGGGTAAAGGGTGTATACAAAACATAAATGAATTTCATGTTCAAATTTAAATCATGTTCAAGATATCTCATCATGTAGACCCAAGCATTACAAAATCAAAACAAATCAAGAATACTTCTGGTCCCAAGGGTTTTGGAGAAGGGATATACAACTTATAATAACAAAAGTTTAGGAACAACCCAAAAGTTCATAAATGATGGTCACCCATATAATGCAGTCATAGCAACTGTGAAAAAAAAAAGAAAAAGAAAGAAAGAAAGAAAAGAAAAGTGAAGATGGCTTTATATTGATATGGAGTAATCTCTAGCTTTTCATGAGAAAAGGAAGTTAGCATTGTTTATGGTAAAATATCTTTTGTGTGAAATGGGGAAAGATATATATATATATATATATATATATATATATATATATATATACACATACACACACACACACACACACACACAATATATATATATATATATATATATATATATATATATATATATATATATATATATGTTTTTTCAAACATGGAAAACAGTAAGCCACTCTATACATCAAATAGGTGGTGATACTAGAGATTGAATCCAGGACAGCTAGGACAGCTTCATGCATGCTAGACTAAGGCTCTACCACTGAGCTACACCCTGAGCCCCTTTTTTATTTTATGGGACAGGGTCTTGCTAAGTTGTCCAGGCTGGCTTCAAACTTGTGATTGTCTTTTTTCTGCCTCCCAAGTAGCTGGGATTACAGGCACGCCCCACCACGCCTAGCTACCTCAATTGATTTTGATTGGGAGGGCATCTAGAGATTGAACGCAGGGCCTCGCACATGCTAGGCAAGCACCACCAAGCATAAATCCCAAATCCAACATAGATTTTTAAATGTAGTATTTTTATGGCACATACTTCATGGGACATAGTCTAAGGTCAATAGTAACCATAAAGAAATCATAACTTCATTCGGTGATCCTATTGTTAGTATTAATAGTGCTATTGTTAACTTTGCACAATTCTATTGTCATAAGATAAAGCCAATAAGTAATTAGGTTAGTATCAATAAGAAATAAGACTTAAAATGAGAAAAAAATTAAAGACATTAATAATCTTGAATATCACATAGATTCATTCATTTATTTATTTACTAGTTTTAGGTGGACACAATATCTTTATTTTATTTTTATGTGGCACTGAGGATCAAACTCAGTGCTTCACGTGTACTGGATAAACACTCTGCCACTGAACCACAACTCCAGCCCCTCACATAGATCCATTTTTTAAAAAACAGATTTGTCTGGGCTGGGGTTCTGGCTCAGTGGTAACGTGCTTGCCTAGCATGCGTGACACACTGGGTTCGATTCTCAGCACCACACACAGATAAATTTAAAAAAAAAAGGTCCATCAACAACTAAAAAATATTAAAAAAAACAGATTTGTTAGCTCCATCCACTGGGGGAAAAAAACACCTATTAACAATGACAATCCAATTATCAGAAACACTCCTGAGGTTCCAGACTGTGGTCTCGGGTCAGAGTTCCTTGAAGAAATGACTAATTCCAGACCTGGGAAGAAAATGTACAAGTCTTCAATGCCTTGTCTTGGGAGAATCAAAGAAGCCCACAAGTGTGGTCATGTCAGAAGCATATAGAAGGACATGAGGGAGCGCCCAGTGTCCTAAGACTGGAGGTGCCTGGGTTAAAATGGGTACTGAATGACAATGATTCAATTGCACATATAAATAAAAATGGAGAATTTCTTAATGACACACAGAGAATCCCCTTTCATCAATGGTGACTGCCGAGGGCATTCACACTTACTCTTCTATAATTTAGTTTTAAAAGACGGCCTTTCTTCTTCATCTTTCCTTTCCTTTCAGGGTAACCAAATGGTTTATTTGGATAGTCTTTCATTGGTTAGAACCAGTGATCAGTCCCAGGGTCAAGGTTGCAGATTTGGGTGCCTCCTACCTGATGGGTCAGGAGCCCCGCTGCACCATCTATGCGGTTCTCTTGCCTATCAGACGGCTGACCTCAGGTCATCTTGTAACAGCAGAGTCCATGCTAGTGGTCAGCCAATAGTAACCACAAGGCTTTTGAAAATTGTTCAAAGACTCCCATATCACTGCCAAGGACACCTAGTAGAGAGACCCAGGCTTTACTCTCAAATTTTTCAAGAAAATTGGAAGGCTTTACTCAACCATTTCCCTACAAACCACACTCACCCATCAGGAAATTGGGGCAGTGGATTTCTTTTCTGGAAACAAATATACAAAAGTTATGGTGAAGTCACTCCAAATTTAAAGCCCAGCATGACTCTCTTCCAAGGAGAAAGGACTCAGAAGGATCATTTGCAGACTTGAGCCCCATTTTCTTTCTTCTTCCATGGTTTTGCATGAAACGAAGTCCCTGGCAGAAATGGGTATCATTCTCTGTTTTTGAAAGAAGTGGAAATGCAGAAATAAGAGAAATTCCCAAAGCCCCCCCCCTTTTTTTTGTATCCTTGCATTCATCAGCCTTTGGAAAGCTCATTTGAAAATCTCAATGTCCAAGTCGAGGTGTGGCTCAGTGGTGGAGCGCATGCGCAGCATGCATGGGGCACTGTGTTCCATCCCCAGCACCACATAAAAATAAAAATAAATAAAGGTATTGTGTCCATATACAACTAAAATTTTAAAAAAGAAAAAAATAGAAAAGAAAATCTCAAGGTCCTTATTCTGACCTGGCCTAAACAGGGAAAGGTGAAACTGCAGGAGGTGTCAGAAGCATAAGGCAGCAATACTTCCTTGCTTTTCAAGCATCAGGAAAATGCGCAATGAGGTTTCCAATCACATCAGAAACACTATGCACTATACGTTCAGTCCACCTTGGCCCCTACCCAGCTGAGAACTACAATGCAGTTATCAAATCTACAATCATTAAAAAGAACACCACACAGCCATAAAGAAAACTAAAATTATGGCATTTGCCAATAAATGGATGGAACTGGAGACGGTCATGCTAAGTAAAATAAGCCAATCCCCCAAAAAACCAAAGACCAAATGTTCTCTCTGATACTGCGGATCCTAACAGCCAATAAGAAGAGCGGGGAATAGAAGTTCCTTGGAATAAAAATTCAACGGGAATGAAGGGAAGGGAGGGGAACGGAATAGGAAAGACAGCAGAATGAATCCGACGTCACTTTTTTATGTTCACATATGAATACACGACCAGTGAAACTCCACATCACGCACTGCCACAAGAATGGGAAGTCATACTCCATGTACAGATATGTCAAAGTACACTCTACTGTCATGTACATCTAAATAGAACAAACAAACAAAAAGAACATATCAGTCCCCTCTATGGTGGGGGCAGGAGAGTGGTGGTACAAAAGTCAGGTTCAGCTTTATGTAAAGGCAAAAAAATGGGCAGGGGGGCATACACAAGGGCCTGGGAAGGTCCCATCCCATCCAAAGACACTCTCTTGTGACTGGACCACCTCCCAGCTGTCCCACTCAGAGCTAAGACCGTCCTCCTTGACTTCTGCTCTTTCCTTACCCTCTCTCCTTCTCTACCCAGCCAACCCAGGATGTAGTCAGCTCACTTCCTAATGACCCAAATCCCTCCGCCTCTCTCTACACATTGGACTTTTACCTTTATTAAGGTCCTCTTATTTCTCTCCTGCCTCAAGCCATATCCCACCTCTTCTCTTAGAGATCTCCAATGCTGGTCAGGAGCATGGTGCAAGCCTATAATCCCAGCAACTCAGGAGGCTGAGTCAGGAGGATCATGAGTTTGAGGCCAATCTCAACAACTTAGTGAGTACCCATCTTAAAATTTTTAAAATGTTCTCTTCTCTTCTTATTATTATTTGGGCCATGTAATTCAGTGGTAAAGCACCCCAGGTTCAATCCCTGGTTACCTCCCCCCAACACACACAAACCTCCAAAGCTAGCAAAATATCTTCAGGATTTAGCCTAAAATTCATAGCATGGCTTACAAAACCCTTCTGGATCTGGTCCCCGATTTTTCCTTCAGATTGCTTTCTCCTCTTGTTATCTGTCTCTCTCCCTCTCTCCACATCTCTCATCACACACCGTTTCTCCTGGCTGACCAAGCTAATTGCAATTCCTGAAACCTCATGCTTGCTCTTGCGTTCACAGATGCACAACGTTAACACTGAGAAGAGTAAGAACACCTCTACTCCCTTGCCCGTAGTGAGAACGGGCTGACTGGTGTCCTTTTTAATAATCCTGGCACCACCGAGGGCCGAGGGCTGCCTGCAGGACCCCGAAGGTCGCCTGGGCTCGTGGCTGGGCGCTCACCTGGGTGGATGAGGCAGGAGTCACATTCGTTCTCCTTGTTCCTGCAGCAGGGGATGGTGTAGCCCACGACCTCCTTCTTCCCAGGGCACACGCACTCGATCTGGTCATATTCGCAGCATTCGCGACACATGATATTCCACTCAGCTCCAGGGCAGGTTCGTTGATGACCGTGTATTCTGAAATGGAAAACCAACGCGCGACAGTGGGTCCAGGCAGGAAGGGACAGACGTGGGAACACTCGGCTGTCAGGAGGCCACCGTGTGCTGTGTGCAAGAAGACTGTGGCATTCTTCCTGGGCCAGAGTCTCGGAAGTGAGACCACCTGCCCCAGGGATCTTCAGAGCCATGCACTCAACACAGAGGAAACTTGCTATAACTGCTAATCAACTATTTTGATAGAATGGGGGGGAACAGGGTACTGGGGATTTTACTCAGGGAGACTCAAACACTGAGCCGCATCCCCATCCCTTTTTTGTATTTTATTCAAAGACAGAGTCTCACTGAGTTGCTAAAGCTGGCTTTGAACTTGTGATCCTCCTGCCTCAGCCTCCCCATCTGCGGGGATTATAGGTGTGGGCCACTATGCCTGGTTATTTTTATAGAATTTTTATTTCAAAAAATCATGTTCAGCAATATATAATCTAAATATATTGACAGTAGAACATGCATGCAATTTACAAAAACATACACATTTCTTAGGTGTCTGTGTTCATTTTATTTATTTATCTATTTTCCAGTGCTGGGGATGGAACCCGGGGCCTCATGCATGCTGGGCAAGCTCTCTACCCACTGAGCTACACCTCGTTTCTATTTTTGTTGGAGTATTTTCATAGTTGCGTAGATTGTGCACTGAACAACTCCAGGGGAAATCATTCAACTGCAGAACTATAGGATGCAGCGCAGTCATGGTGCCATCATAAAAATTTCGGAGACTACTTTGTAGATGAGGCCGTTCAAGTGCAAGGCTGATGGCCAAGTATAGACTATGTTATTGCTTCCAAACTTGGCTCTTCCATTTTGCAGCATGCCAAGTTTATAGTATCTTCAAAGCTAAAACCAACAGAAAAGACAAAAGTACCTTAATTAATATGTTTGGGAGAATTTCAATGTTTTACATGGGTGAACTCATTAACCCAACTTCATTCAATTCCCTGAGTACAACTGAGCATTCTTTCCCGTGAGAAAGCAATGTTCTCTTTGGGGTAGGATTTTTTTTTCCTTTCTTGTTTTTTATTTTCTCTTTTGATATTTATATACCTTAAGTAAAAAAGAAAACCATCTGGAAAAACCTTTCAGAGGAATCAGTTGGAGGTTGTGCAGAGGAAGTCAGACAAAAACCTTCTAGCTTTGATTTGCTTTGTTCCCCACTCTCCATTTCTAAAAAAAATCCTCGCACAAAGATGATGATTAAAGCAGAAAGGGGTCAGATATTTGGGGAAGATAGTGAATGTGGGCAAGGTCCTGTGAAGCCTTCCACAGAAGGATCAGGCAGAGATCCCTGAGATGCTTCACAGGCCCATAAAAACAAACCCTAGTGTCTGTGGGGACCTCTAAACCCTTTACTCCATAGTTTAGTTTTCTATTTCCCTCCCCTAAACTTGTAATTCTGACCCAAGGTTGATCACTCCTAAGTCTGCCAAGTGCAACCACTTTAAGAAACTATCACCATCAATCCTCAGTCTCGGGTCATAAGAAGATTCTAATAGCATGAAAAGGAACCACCCAGATGATGGACAGTTTCTTAAATTGGATGAATCTAGTTTTATGAAAAATTTACTTTCTTTCATCATTTTGGACAAATATCATTGAACCAGCAATGACCCTCACCCTGGCTTTAGATTGGCACAGGTCACCACAGCCTGGTCACTGTTGAGATTTTGCTTCCCTCTCCATTCCATGAGCAACCTCAGAGAGTCCCCTGTAGTCACAGGGGACTTACTAGCTGAGCTTACAGGCTTTGTTACCTGCCAAAGTGGATGACCTCGAAAATCTAGCAAGAACTGAATGTTTAAAAGAGAGAAAAACAGAATAAAAACACAGATGTGAGTTCCCACGAGTCTAGATGTGTCAATGGGTTTTTGGAAATGACACAGAAAGCAAGAACAACAACAAAAAATTACATAAATTCAACTTCATCAAAATTAAAACCCCTTTAGCATCAAAGACATTACTGAGAAAGTGAAAAGACAGACAACAGAATGAGAGAAAATATTTGCAGATCATTTATATGATAAGTTTAGCATTCAGAACATTGCAAAAAACAACTCTTACAACTCAGCCACAAAGAGACCAATTTAAAAATGGACAAGTGGCTGGAACAGAGATACAAGGGGTAAACCAGCCCAGAAGAAGATGTTAAAACTTAACAGGTCATTTAGGAAATGCAAATCAGTGCCACAATGAGATAATACTTACTGCGATGGCTATAATCCAAAAAAAAAAAAAAAAAAATTTTAAGTGTTGGCAAAGACATAGAGATACTAAAACTCTCCTATATTGCTGATAGAAATGTCAATGATCCGATTGCTGCGGAAAACAATGTAGTGGTTCCATTAAAAGTTAAATCACTACATGATCCATCAATTCCACTGCAAGGTATTTATCTAAAACAGTGAAAACAGGGACTCAAATATACTAGCATGCTGATATTTATTCACAACAGTCAAAAGGTAAAAACAACCCAAGGGTTCACCAAGAAACAAATGGAGAAACAAAATAAGGTATGTGTAGCTGATGGACTATTATTCGGCCACAAAAAGGGAATGCAGTATGTACACACTGCAACACAGAAGAACCTTGAAACCATTCAGCCAAGCGAAAGACGCCACACACAAAAGTCCAAATATTGTCCGATTCTATTTATATGAAATATTTATAATAAGCAAATTCAAAGAGACAAAATATATTAGAGGGGGATTAGATTGGGGGGCTAGGGGAAACGGGAGAATTATTGCTTAATAAAGAGTTTCTATTTGGGGTGATGGAAACATTTTGGAAATAGGTGTGATGTTTGTACAACAGAGTGAATATAATTAATGCTACTGAATTACACACTTAAAATGGATAAGGTGGCACCGTGTGTGTGTGTGTGTGTGTGTGTGTGTGTGTATGTGTGTGTTTGGAGAGCCGGCTCCCTCCACTCTGCTCCATCCTTCTCTTGGCCACTGTTTCCCACTTTCTATCAGCTTCTCAACCCACCAAGATTTTGCCTGCTCTAGGCAAAAGCATTTGCTTAGCCACAGCCTCTGTCCCAGCTGTTGGGCCCTCAGCATAAATGATACCTGTTCAGAGAGAGCCTCCCTGGCCTTCTCTTCTGAATGCACACCGCACACCCCCAACCCATGGTCTCTGTTATAACATCCTATTCACTGTCTTGTCGCCTTATCATAACAGACCATCATTTTCTGTGTTCCATTTATTAGAAGTACATTTGTGGAAAGGGCACGTTGGCCATTTGGCTTCAGCTGTACAAATTTCAGGGAATTTTAATATGGTGCTAAGGGCCAGTTCCAGAAACTAAGACAGAGAGAAACAACAACAGCTGTAAAAGTTATGGAATGTTTTCTGAAATGTATGCTAAAGCACTTTAATGTTTCGGTACAGAAAGTACTTTTTATTCTTTGTGCAATTTCATCTTCAAAATGATCCAATGAGGTTGGTAATACATTTTCTTCCCCATTAAAAGCATTCACTCTGACCCCTTCACTTTACCAGTGAGGAAAAGAGCTAAGTAGAAAAGAGCTGGACTTTTTTTTTTAATGGAGGCAAAGAGAAATGCCAATCTTTTTGAGGGAATTACTTCTGAGGGGAAAAAAATGGTCCCCAGAATTACCAGGGATATGGGGAGGTGAACAAGCTTGCTCCTAGCAGGGAAGAGGCTAGACCAGCCTGCAGTTGTGCCAGCCACAGGAGCCGAGCAAACTTGCTTTGCTTTCCACATTTAAAAACAGCCTTACAGACTGAAAAACAGCATACTGCAGGGACACAGCCACATCAATGCTTATGGCAGCACAATTCACAATAGCTAAACTGTGGGACCAACCTAGATGCCCTTCAGTAGAGTAATGGATAAAGAAAATGTGGCATATATACACAATGGAATATTACTCAGCCATAAAAGAGAATAATATCATGGCATTTTCAGGTAAATGGATGGAGTTGGAGAAGATAATGCTAAGTGAAGTTAGCCAATCACAAAAAAACAACTGCTGAATGTTCTCTCTGATATAAGGAGGCTGATTCATAGTGGGGTAGGGACGGGAAGCATGGGAGAAACAGACAAACTCTAGATAGGGCATAGGGGTGGGAGAGGAAAAGAAGGGGTATGGGGTGAAATGATGTTGGAATGTGATGGACATCATTATCCAAAGTACATGTATGAAGACATGAATTGGTGTGAACCTACTCTATATACAAGCAGATATGAAAAATTGTGCTGTATATGTGTAACAAGAATTGTAATGCATTCTGCTGTCATGTATTTAAAAAATAAAATCAATTAAAAATTAAAAATAAAACAGCCTCACAAAATCTGCCGGTGAGCCTTCTACTGTCAGGGCTTCCAGTAATACGAGCATAAATGAAACACAAAAGCCCATGAACCTCACCCTGGGATAAACTGAGGCACTGGGCCATGGAGCACATGCTGTGATCATGTAGCAAAATCAAGCTTACAGAGGGAGTGCTGGGTGCCGCACGGTCAACTCCTTGCCAACCTCTCCATTGGATAAAATATGTATTTCTTCTTTATCAAACACTCTAAGACCTCACTCACAGAGCCATTTTAGGTTTGTAACAAAATTAAGTGGAAGGCAGAGAGACTTAAAATATACGCTCTGTCCCCATCCATGGGCAACCTCCTCTGTTACCAACAGCCCCCTTCACAGTGCTGTGGTTGTTACTATTGATGAACCTGGAGCCACACAGGGTTTTCACCCCAAGGTCACAGATATTAGGCTTCAACCCCAGAGGTGCACATTCTGTGGGATTGGACACCAGTATGTGGCATGTGTCCACCGTTACAGTATTACACAGAATACATTCACTGCCTTAGAAATCCTCTGCGTTCTGCCTGTGCCTCTTACCCAACCAAAGCAATGCACTTTTGAGGAGGAGGAGGAGGAGGAGGTGAAGAAAGAATAAAAAAAAGAGTTTTTTGTGAAAGCTTTGGAAAATGAAAAAAAGCATCAATAAAGAAATAAAAAGTATTCACAAAAATAGCATTTTGGCATCTAACCTCAAGTCTTCTGTTTCCAGTGGACATAATATTTATCTGTGAGTATCAATGGATGTGTCAACCCAGAGTCTCCCAGCCTCTCAAAATTGGTAACATGTCTTGTTTTAGAAATTGTGCTTTTCTTTCCCCTTCACTTTCATCATAGGTTATTTTCTCTTGAGTTGGAAAGGTTTTCAAAAGTCTTTTTTTTTTTTTTTTGCAGAGAGGGGTGGGTACCAGGGATTGAACTCAGGGGCACTCAGCCACTGAGCCACATCCCCAGCCCTATTTTGTATTTTATTTAGAAACAGGGTCTCACGGAGTTGCTTAGCACCTCACTTTTGCTGAGGCTGGCTTTGAACTTCTGATCCTCCTGTCTCAGCCTCCCGAGCCACTGGGATTTCAGGTGTGCACTATTGTGCCGGCAAAAGTCAGTCATTCTAAATTGCTACATAATTACCCTGTACATGTGAGGGCTCCCCTAAACTCCCCTCTCCCACTTTTTTTTAAAATCAGGGTAAGCAAATAATCGAGAGCATTTGGGGCACCATAAGCTTCTTCACCCAAGCCCTGACTTCCATGCTCAGGAGCAGCCATCCTGATATCTCTCTATCCAGAATGGGGAATCTAGTTACATCAGTCCAGTCCTGGTTCTTCCAGAATTCACTTTGAAAAAAATGTAAATCACTTAACCTCTTAGCCCAGTCTTATCAATGAGAATACCAACTCAAGGAAACATGTCAAGGAGACATGCCAACGAATGGGCACGGGTTTCATGTACTTGATGAATGTACTTTGCTGTCACTGTCATTATTTTGCACACAGTTGAACTGCCCGGGGGACATGCAGGCAGTTCATTTCACGGCTCTCTGGCCCTGGTCTGTTTCAACTGTTCAGAGGATGCAGGGACAGTGCCTCCAACAGGGGGCTCACCGAGGCAGGGGCAGGAGGTGCCTCTGTGCCCCTTAGCATGGTCTCCAAGCCCAAGGTCTTCAATATTATATATTAAGAAATATACTGCCACAATGGCCAGTCATGTCCAGCTGGAAGACTCGGGATTCTCTATGAGAACAAGGGGCAGCCTCTTCCATACCTGATCGGAACATCCCTTGCCAGAGCAAAGGCCCAAGTCAAGACCACCCCTGAGGGTGGCAAAGAAGGGCACTTGTATCATGTACCAGATCCTCTTCCTTGATGTTAGACTCTGCTTTTGAATCCACACAAAATCCCAAGCCCTCCCACTTAACCTCATTTAATTAGAATTTCTACTGAGGGATTTTTTTTCTTTTTTAAACTATCTTGAATTTTATAAGTCGTCTGAGACCAGAGGGAGAGGAAAAAAGAGGCAAGAATCAGAGGGATATATAATTAGGCAGCTGGAGCTCCTCACTCATCCCTGCTCCCCCTGCCCCTCCTCCTGAGGCGTCTGAACTCACTGTATTGATGTCCAACAACACACAGCGGTCCTCACTGCTGGAGGGTCTCACCACCAGCTCAAAGGACTGATGAACACACAAAGCCCAGGACACACTCAAAAAGACTTGAGTCAGAGGTGATGGCATGCTTACTGGGGGCCCATCCTCCATCCTCCCCACTGAGACTTTGAGAGCCATCCTGTCACCAAGAGACCCTCAGCCCCAGCCTGGCTGGTTCTCACCCCTGGGTGATCTCAGTCTTGCCAATTATTATTTTAGCAAAATGACAACTAGAAAGCAAAGACCTTGTCACCCCACTTTAGACACCAGGACTGTCATTGGATTCCTTAAATATCTGGTGTTAAACATCCTGTACAAAAAGGATGGCGAGGGGAACAGGAATAGATTTGTGACTTTTTTTCTCCTTCCTCCTTTACCAAGCACACTGCACGGGGTGACTCTGCGTCACGCGCCTCTGCTCCCTGATCCCACCTCCTTCTCCAAGGGCCGTCTCTGAGTCCTAACCGTATTGGTGTCCAGCTCATTGGATCCTCACAACCAGTTGGAAGTGGGTTATTATTTTCTTCATTTAATTAATGAGGAAACAGAGTAAAACAAATGAATCCAGGTCACACAGCTTTCAGGTAAAAGAAGAAAGATCAGAACCCAGCTCTTACTGGGGCAAAAGCCTTATTCTTACCAATGCAAGGAAGGGCACTTGTATCATGTACCAGAGTTCACACTTCCAACTTGTAAGAAGAAAGTGGCACCCATGAAATAAAAATATTTGAGCATCAGATTCCCTGAATTTGAACCCTGGCTCTAGCAGTGACCATGTGACTTTGGATGAGCCACTGAATTTCTTTGTCTCGGTTTCCTCCTCTGGGAAATGTGGGCACTGATGGTACTTCTCTAGAGTTGCACTTCTTCATGGAACCCAAGAGTTTACAATAATCCGATAGTATAGGGACAATACCTGCCTCTATTTTATAGATGAGGAAACTGAGGTACAGAGAGGTAAGAAATATGCCCAAGACTGCACAGGTAGTAAAGTGTAGAGACAGGATTCAAATTGAGGCCATCTGTTTCCACAATCAGAGCATTAACCATCATCCTGGCCTTGTTCTCAGGGATATTATTGGTAATTCTAATTGGCAACTAACATCCATAAACACCCTGGGAGCTTGCTCTGAGCTGGCACCCAGCCAAGTGTTTCCCATACGTTCCAACGTGGTGGTGGTGGTGGTGGTGTCGTTTTAATTCACAATGGCATTAGGAATGTGCATTCTGTAGTTGAAGAAACTGAGGCACAGAAAGGTCAAGTATCTTGATTGATTTGCGCAGTAAGGGGTAGAGCTGACACTGTGTGCATCAGAAGCCCATGTTCTCCTCTAGATCACCATCTGCATGGAAACCACCTGAGATGCTTGTTAATGAGCCTATTCCCTTAGAATCCCTGCAGCTGGAGGCTAAGTCTCTGCCTTCTAAGCAAGCATCCTCCTTTGAGGAGCACAGTCCTGTCCTGCAGTTTAAGCCAGCCGCCCTCCAGGCCCTGGGAAGCTGGGCTTTGCATTGGTTCTCCCTTCCCACTTAATAACCCGCTGCCTTCTTGGCGGCTCTGAAAGGTACTCTGACCTTCTAGGCTCTACTCTGGACCCACATTGGAATCCGTCCCTCTCTGATGCTTCCAGAGAACCATAGACAAGAGACCTTGACGTGGTATTTCCCCAAAGCCTCAAGAGGAAGGAGACACAGTGATGAGATCATTGCTGCTGCTGCATTTGAATATGACAATAACCATAAAGGTCTTTGGAAGAAAGACTCCTATTTGTCAGGCATTATTTTCAGCAGAGACCATTATTCTCATCAGATTTTTTTTTTCTTTTAAATCACATCTTTGGCTAAGATGCAGATGGCTAAAAAAAAAAAATAAAAATGGGATGAGCAATAAATAATGTGTCCTCAGTGGCCCACACATCCAGAGAATTTTCAGATAGGCTGTTTGTGTTTCTATGGTGAAATTCTGGCTTCTTCCCATTTGTTCTTTGGGGTTCTAATTTCTTTTCTTTAATCCATCCTATCTTAGTCTGTTTACTGTTGCTATAACAAAATACCTGAGACCAGGTAATTTATAAAGAATGGATACTTATGGAGCTCCTGGTTCTAAAGGCTGGGAAGTTCAAGAGCAAGATTTTGGCATCTGCTCAGTATCTGGGTCTTCTTGCTGCATGACGTGGTGGAGGGCATCACGAGGCAGGACAGAATAAGAGTGCCAAAGAGAACTCACCTTTAAAACAAAGCTGCTCTCTCCATAACCCATCAATCTATTAATCCATGAATAGATCAATACATTCATGAGGGCAGAGCCAATGACCTTCCAAAGTCCCACTGCCACCTGACTGTGCATGTGGGGGTTAAGTTTCCAACACATATATTTGGGGAAGGGAGCTCAAACCTTAGCACTTCCTCTTCTGACACCATTTAATAGGACATACCTCACCTCCTGCTTCTTCTCTTCAGAAATAGACACACACCACATCAGTAGCCAAGGGGAACAAAACTCAAACTCTAGTGTCATGGAGGAGCCCCCAGTGGCTATTTTCTTTGACAGCTGCGGCACTGAAAATCCTTGAAGAACAGCTGTTTGTGAGTTATTTCAAATATGAGAACATGAACTTAATAGATCTTATTGTTACCAGTGCTAGCTGCTGAAAAAGTAATTGAATAATGCATCTCCACGTACGTTACAAGAGAACCCAGCAAACATTGCACCAAACAAAGAATGGTTACACTAAAAATAAGACCACTCTTAACATTAAACACCCAACCTAGATGTTCTCAGGCCCAAGCAGTCTGCAGATCATCCCACATGTTCCCAGTCTTCCACACTAGAATTTCCTCTGAGTCAGAGTACATCAGGGCTTCACTGGGGCCTGAGTCTACCAGGGACAACTTCTGCCAAGAGCTTCCAGAGTTTGCACTGCTTTCACATCCAGATTCTGCCAAGCAGAAACCAGATTCTCCTTCTCCTGAAAGCAGCTGGCCACAACAGATGTCAAGAGTGAAGGAATGCTCAGCAAGGGCTATGCACTTGCAATGGTATGTCCGTTAGGTCCCTAAACCCTGGACTGATGGCATCTTAGGTCAGGCAAGTCTTCCCCACTATTACCTCCCCCAGCTCTGCAGGCTAGGTCAGGATGAAGGGGAACTTCCTTTCACAGAGATTTCTGCTGGCTCCACCCTTGAAGCACAAGTGCACCATCATTAACAACATCTCCTCTGCAGACTTTTAAGGGGGCCTCAGTGTTCAGGTGGCAACTTCACTGTCCCAGAACCACCTCCACTGTCCCACAGGAGCCTGCAAAAGCCTGCCACCAGCCCCATCTCAAACACAGCAGGTGGAAAGCATTTACTCTAAGGCTGGAAGGCAGATGAATGATGTAACCAAGGGAAGGGAGCAAGCCTTGAGGGATAAACACAAGGTGAATCTTGAGGGTTGTCGATAGGATGGGACCCTAGACTGATGAAGTAAGCCTCAAGATCAAGTCCATTCTCCTGTGGATGAAACTCCTGGTACTGCTGCTGCTCAAATTCCTCGTAAAACGTGCTCGTAGGAAAAAACAGAAGAAGGAAGGAGAGTAGGAGACTTTAATTTCCTGAATACTCCCTTTCTATCAAGCTAAGTATTTTAAATGAATTGCCTCATTTAGTGCCTTCAATAAACCTGTGATGTAAACACGAATCGACTCAGCCTCCAGATTGGAATGTGATAAGGCTACATTAGAGAGGTCAATCAATTTGCCTCCGAGAAAACTCTCCATAAAAGACAGGTAGGATTCAAACCCTGGCCTGTCCCAGTACTCTATACCCCGTGCACACACACATTCATACATCTGCACAATATGTACACATTCACATCTGCACCTGTATTCTCCTGCACATGTAAACACAATTACATCCATACCAAGAGATCACATCCAAGACAGATCCCACACATAGGGAAAGTAGGGCTGAATCTTTGCAGAGAAGATCTTAGGTTCCCATATTCTACGTAGTCAAAACGTCCTTCATAGAAACTGCTGGTTTTATTCCTCACCCACAGTCATGTACTCATTCTATCTGAAATAAGACTAGGCAGAGAGACAAGGCAGGCCAAATGTGATGGCCAAGAGAGAAACTGTGATGCATGACAATGGAATGATATAAGTAAAGGCAGGAAGAAAGTTGGTCCCAGAGAGAGCAAACAGGGGCTCACTAAACACCTTTTTTTTTGGCAGCACTAGGAATTGAACCCAGGGCCTCATGCATGCTAGACAAGCAGACTGCCACGGAGCTGCATCCCCAGCCCTCGACTTAAACTCATGCACACCTCTATGAGATACAGACCATTTCTAGGTTGGGCAAATCAGGGTCATGGTGACTGAGATACACCAGAACTGACAGAATAAATAACAAGAGATTAGAGTCAAGCCTCTGTGTGTAGGGGGAGGGGGCTAATTGGTGATAAAGGGACCTTGGACTCAGTGTCCCCAGAGATTAGAAGGAGGATCAAATATTCTCATTTTTGAAGGGAGGATACATCTAAGTGGAAGTCAATACACAGCTCTTGCCTTAGAATGGCCATGTCACCATGAGCACACTTTATCAGTCACAACTTCATCTGCCCAATGGTCCCAGGCCAATCGTGTTACTTTAAGCAACTTGAATACAGGAAATGAGTCTTCTCTTTTTTTTTTAAGAGAGAGTGAGAGAGAGAGAAGGAGAGAAGAGAGAGAGAGAGAGAGAGAGAGAGAGAGAGAGAGAGAGAGAGAGAGAGAATTTTAACATTTTAACATTTATTTCTTAGTTTTCGGCTGACACAACATCTTTGTTTGTTTGTGATGCTGAGGATCGAACCCGGGCCGCACACATGCCAGGCCAGCGCGCTACTGCTTGAGCTACATCCCCAGCCCCGAAAAGAGTCTTCTCAATGACACATGCAGGTCAGTGCTGGCGAGGACTTGCACACGCACAGCAACAGGGATAAGCCATCGATTCTAGGGTCTTTCCAACATATTAGCGCATACTGAATGACAAGGACAGCAGACTTCCGGCCCATCTCTCAGCAAACATCTGAAGAGAAGCTCATGTTTTACAGATTCCCAAATGCCCTTCTTACCCAGTCCTGTGTCTTTGTGAGGTATTCTTCAATGGTTTAAGAGAAAGAGACCAGAGTTTGTAAAACCTTGTTCCATGGAGCACTAATTCCATTGGATAGTACAGTCTTATGTCAAAAAAAAAAAAAAAAAAGAAAAGAAAAGAAAAAAGAAAGTAAGAAAGAAAAGAAAAAGAAAGACTCTGTGATCAAATATCTTTGTAAAATGCTAATTACAGCTTTCTTTGTTGCAGAACTTTGCAGATCTATATATGCTTTGTGTATAGTCAATCTCCACATCTCCCAGACTTATTTCATCATTATATCCTGTTTTCTGTTTGTTTTTGATTAAAATCTCCCAGGATTAGCAATCCCCAAGGCCCACTTTGGGAGGGAGATGCCAGGCTGGGCCTTAAATTCTCTCAATTGATTGCAAGCGCTTAAGGAAAAGGACTTTGTCTTCTTTTCACCAAGGCAGTGCAGTCCCTGGAAACAAGTTGAGCACCTGACAGGTGCTTGGTAAATACTGCTGCATAGATACCTGGACATGGACTTGGGAGGCATGTGAAGCCAAGATGAAGGCTACCTGTGACGAAGACTGAGACGTGTGAGCATCCTCTCTTGCTGTGGCTTTTCAGTCTCAAGTGTGCAGAGTGAGCAGACCTTGGGGTTCATTATTGCTGGATTTTTTTTTTAGAGAGAGAGAGTTTTTTTTATATTTATATTTTTAGTTTTTGGTGAACATAACATCTTTATTTTATTTTTATGTGGTGCTGAGGATTGAACCCAGTGCCCCGTGCATGCCAGGCAAGTGTGTTACCACTTGAGCCACATCCCCAGCCCCTGGATATTTTTGTTTACTGCAGTTTGTAGCAAATTTCCACAAGGACTCAGGACCTACCCACTCTGTCCTACCACTGGATTTCCCAGGAGCCAGGCTTGCCATAAAGGAGGCTGAACACCATTTGGAAGCAAGCAGTTCACCCCCTAGTGGCAGAAAAACAGACCAAGCCTTTTGATCACCAGCAGTGTCTTTCCTTCTGAGGGCATCCAGGTGAGCCAGGAGCATCCAGGTGAGCAACGAGCAAGTTGGGAAACACAGGAGCAGATGTTTCCAACTAAAAGTTCAGGTCAGAAAACTTATCCTAAGTCACTTCAGGTGTTCTCCACCATCGCTGTCAACTCCTGAGGAGTGATCCCATGATGCTGGGGCTTATTGATAACTTTCAATGGAATCCTTTCAAGTACATGGAAGGGGAACTGGGTTTGAAAACATTTGACAGTTTAGTTTGTCAGAGTCCTCAAACAATTCATTTGATCTGAAGTAAATGCAGCCAACATCCCCCCCACACACGCACACACCCCACCATTCAGAGTTTTGGTGCTAACGTGGCTGGGATTTATTTTAAACCAAATGTGATTTCAGCTTATGAGGAAAATTGCAATCTCCCCATGAGCTCAACTTGGCAGTATGTGTTCCTCACTGTGTTCTGACAGCAGCAGTCCTGGTTTTCCAATCACCAAACCAACTGACCAGACTGCTACTTACCCAGATGCAGGCTGCCAAACCACTAACTCAATACTGAGACAGCCAGAACCTCAGAGTGGCGGTGATCACAACTCCAAGCCTGCAGGAGCTGAGGCATTGAGCCAACTCCAGAAACCAAAGGGTGGCAAAAAGAGGCATCTTCACTCACCACTCATCCAAGGGTGGCACTTATCTTACCTACTTGATATAAGACCCAGGTCATTGGTATCTGCAGATAGTAGGTCCTCATTCAAGGTTGAAATGAATTGGTTAAAACCCATCCTAGTACTAATGAAGGGAGATCGAGTCTGTTCTCTGCAATATCTATCAATATGCCAAAAAAAGAAGGAAGGGAATAGTTTTCTCTTATTCATTCCGGACCTGTTCCCTGCAATCCCATGGCTTAAAAGTGCACACATTGATGAACTTGACAAAACAAATCCATAAAGGAGCAGTGATACGTAGTGTCATGGCCAGACTTTAAATATGTCTCATCCTTAATTCTGTTTCTATGGGAACGGATGCGTGACTTGAATTATAAAAGTTGACCATGGAACAAAGAACTTTCCATGTCCAGAGTTTAATCAGAGTGAGATGCATGATACTGGACAGTTATCCCAGAAACTGGTTGGATTTGGGGTCTGCTTAGCATCTTGGTTTCCTCAAGCAAATGTCTCCTGTTAAGATCCATATGGCCCCACCATGGCTACTGTTTCTGTTCCTTCTGAGCATCAACCAGCACCCTCCCCCCATAATGGCACACATAACCTTACATAGGCCAATCTGAGCACCTGGAAAGTCCAAGGGATAATCAAACGTCTCTACCTACACTGGGGTCATATTTAGCCAGAATACAGCCAGAATATCTGCCACAATTGGTCCAGCCACTTACTGTAGCAATATTGTGCAGGGTGTCAGGACATGTCTTATGGAGTCGGGCTGCCTGGACTTAAAACACAAACATGTGACATGTGACCTGATAAGTACTGAACCTTTACCTAAGTTCTCTTGTGTGTGACCTGGAGCTCATGATAACAGTACTTACCTCCTGGATCTGTTGTAAGGATCAAGTAAATGCATGTAAGGCATATAGAAGAATGCTTGGCACTTATCACAAACTCCATCAACTAACTATCTGTGTGACCAGTCTTGGGATTAGATCATTAAGGTGTGCTTCCACCCTTGGAATTTCTATCATGGATGTAAAGAATTTGATGTGCGACCCCTACCTACGTCCCTCTCAACCCACACGGGCACTGAGTCTGTGCCACACAGGTAATTGTAACATAAAAAAATATAAGAAATAAACCTGGGGAGAAGGCAGAAAGTCTCAGTTCCTCAGAGAGTGGACCATCTCCAGCCAACTCTTAATCCCCTGCCTTCTTTGAGTCATTTTGTTCACAGTTATGAAACTTGATCTGTCCTGCATTTTTTTACTTCTTTCTCTCCATTCTAAATGTATGGTTTTGGCCTACATCTTGTGAAGGCTGACAAACAGATTTCCTTAAACATAGACCAGGTTTGGAATTTGGTAGATGTTCTGCCACTGATCTGGTAGCATTCAATGTTCCAGCTGGCTTCTGGGTCCTCTGCCCTGGAATTCAGGAACTGGAAAGTATAAACACAGTATTTCTCTTCTCTTTAAATTAAAATGAGGAGGGAAGGGCTTGTGACTTTCAAACATCCCTATGGTGTGGGTGACAGTTCCATTGCTCACCCCTCTCCCTTAGAGGACAAGGGAGGTGCACACCTTCCCTCATTTATCATGGAAATGACAATTTCCCCAATGTGCACAGGCCTCAAATCAACTGCCATTTCTAGAGTTGGGATCAGGGGAGAAGTGTTCTACTGTATCAGGATTGTTCACCCTCATTGAGGAAGGTAGAAATCATTTTCTAACTCAAGGCCAATCATTAGGTCTCTCAGACATTATTATCTCGGCCAGTTCTAACTCCTCAGTGCAACTTAGATGTAGGGAAGATTAAATCAAACCCACAGTCTGTGCCAGTGACATTCCAAAGACCTCCCCAGGACTTCTGGCTATTTCCAAAGGACTTACATGCTCAAAGTCACCTTTGCTTCTGGGCTTTCATGTCCAAAAGTGCTTGACTCACAGTTTATGAAGCCCAGTTATAGCACCCAGCTTTGTCCACAGTTTCCACCAAAAGGTCACACTGGTAGTCATTCATGAGAATAAAGCAATGAATAGGAGGACACAGAGAGAGCTGAGATTACATTTCACGAAACACACAAGTTCAAATATATTCCAGTCTTACAAAAATCTCCTGTAGAAGATGCTTTTAAAAGTCCTGTTGGTCAATTATTCCTAAGCAGTTTTATTCAACTTGCACGATGTCCCCATTCAGCATGTGGCCTTCCTCCCCATTCCTCTCAGAAATGGAGGTCATAAACTTAAATGCCAGTGGAGACTAGCAGATGAGTGTTAGGCCATAGAGAGGATCCAAACTCCCTCAAGGCATTCAGGTTCACACATTTCCAAGCACCGTGTCCTGCTAAATACTTCTGCAGGCCATGTGACCTGAAGCTTGCCAGTTTGCAGTTCTGAGCTCTGAAATATTCCTCTTTGCCACAGTCAGCCAAGACAGAGCAACGGGAGCTAGCAAGGGCTTTTCCCCTGCTTCCTGTGTGTCCTGGAACTTTGTCAAAGTTAGATGTGCATAAGCACCATCTACCCACATGCTAAATGTGTGAGTGTAAGTCAATCAGCTAACAGAAAAACTTGGGCTCAGACATTGGACAGTGGGGTTCACCATAGGCTCCCCTAATCTGCTTACGTAGACTTTAATTTTTTTTTATTGTGGCAACATGTATATAACATAAAACAATCTTTCCAACTATGTTTATATACATAGTTTATATACATAGTTTAGTAGCCTTAAATACATTCACACAGGGGCTGAGGTTGTAGCTCAGTGGGTAGAGTGCTTGCCTGGCCTATGTAAGGCACTGGGTTCAGTCCTCAGCTCTACATAAAAATAAATAAATGAAACGAAGGTATTACACCCAACTAAAATAATTTTTTTAAAAATACATTTACACAATTGTACAACAGTCACCCATATCTATCTCTAGAATTTTTACATCTGAAATTCTGTACAATAACATCTGTTCCTTCTTCTCCACTGCTCCTGACAACTCCCATCCCACTGTCTCTATGAATTTGACTATTCTAGGTGCCTCACATAAATGGAATCACGTGATGTTTGTCTTTTTTGTGTCTGGTTTCTTTCATATAGTATATTATTCTCAAGGTTCAGCCATGTTATACTATGTATCAAAGTTTCCTTCATTTTTAAACATGAATGACATCTTATTCTATGCCTATAGCACATTTTATTTATCCACCGACCATCATTGGGTTGTTTCCATCTTTTGACTTTGGGGAGTAATATACTAGGACCATCAGTTTACAAATACCTGTTCAAGTCTCTGCTTTCAATTCTTTTGTGTATATGCCCAGAAGTGGAATCATTAGATCAAATGGCAATTCTAGGTTTAATTTTTTTGAAGAATCATGCATGTGTATCCTTGAACCAATCACAGAGCCTCTTTGAACTTCATCTGTAAAGCAGGGATGGCAATAATACCTACTTTATCTAGTGGGGAAATCTCATAATTAATGCACTAAAGCCTTTGGATCATAAATGTCACTAGATGTCAGCTAGATGTCCAGTCTCCTTGTCTTTTGAAAACAAAGGACCCAAACTAAACTGACCACTAAAGTCACTCTCAGCTCCAAAATTCCATGATCCCACCACAAAATTATTTTCCTTTTGGGGTGCCAGAAACTTTCAGAGTATATTGGGATGAACACCCTCTTCCTCAGTTTTCCTAGCTCTGACCCTGGAATGTGCTAACACATCCCATTATAAAAAAAAAAAAATCTCATTTTTTCTTACCACTCCTTCTCCCTAGTTTCCTCTCCACATTCCTCTTCTCAGTGGGCTGCTCCTACCCACTGAATATCTGCGCTTCAAATTATCTCCCCCACTGATGTTTGTGTTCATTCCCCACAAGCGTTACGTCTGTTGGAAGTAACACTTGTGAAGTTATCTATATTAAGGTTTCATTTCCCAAGAGACCCATATTTTAAATGAGGATTTCCTCTTAGGCAGAGTCACTCTGGAAGAGCTACTGCTGTTGGTGAAGTCACTGGAGTTGGGTTTCCCTTCTCACATGCTGTTTATGTTAGGTTTATCACTTGGCCCAGTGTCTGGATGCTCATCCTCCAACATGTATCACATGCTCATGAGCAACAACAACCACCCATTCCATCCCAGTGGATGTTTACGTTTTATCCAACACTCTTTTCAGCAAAGGAATTAGAACAAACACGCTTCCAAGCTTTTCTTGTCAGGGGCCAGATTCAAAATTCCAGCAGGGAGTGGACTCATTCACTACATGAAGAAATATTTTCCTTCTCCACTCTATTCCTCTGCCTTCCCTCCAAATGTGAACAACTGAAATACCCTTGTTAAACACATGGAACAGCTCTCAAGTTCCATCAACAGATTGGCTGACAACAAATCACACACCCTCCCCAATGCTTTTCCATAGCAAAAGGTAAAAGAGATTCTCAGGTTGGTAAGAAGTGGGTTTTTCACATCAGTGGGCAGCTGAGCTTTGTTTTGTTTGTTTTGTTCGTTTTGTTTTATTTGTTTGTTTGTTTGTTAATGAGCAATCTCATCCACCAAGCCCTGGCACTCAGACAAGAACCAGGGTCCTCTGGAGTTGGTCTAAAGAAGGCTACCACAGCCTGGAAGTTTGGAGATCAAGGAGGGAGGAGTCCTCAACTTATCCCTGGTCAAGTGTTTAGGCTTATGGGTTATCAGCCACTGCTGAAGAACTCCTTTGTCCTTCATTAGTCTTTGGGCCTGCTCCAGATAGTTTGGAGGTAAAATTCAAATGAAACACTCCCACCATTTTGATGATACATCACTAAGGAAGATTTACCTGGGGGCAGGCAGGCTCCAAGTAAATGAAAAGGATCAGCCCAAGTGGGGGAGAGGTTTTTTTGTTGATGATGAGGGATGTATCTTAGGCTGTGTCCCCCTCCCTATTGCAGACCATAGCACTCAGCATCCTCACCACCCCATTTATCCTGTTTGTTACTTGGACCACCTGCAGAGATGGAGCACAGGGAACAGGCAGCCAGGTTCACAATACTTGCTCCTGCACAAATCTGCCCTAATTTGTCACATCTGTACATCTCAAGCCTTTACCTCATAAGTCTCACCTGATGTGACACCTCATCCCTGGAGCCATATAAGGATAGAGGCTCCTAAGAAGCCCCTGCTTCCCTGCCTGGCAGCAAGCCATTAGATGACCCTCCACTCCCTGGCTTTTGTCCTTTGCTAGGTCAACAGGCTTCCAGGAGCTCTGAGTCATGTCCCAGCCTCACTTGTCCTGGAAGCCCATTTGACCTGGGAATTGTGGCTCAGAAAAAACAGCATGTGAAAAACAAAGAAACCAAAATTCCTTCAAAACAAACATCCCAAAAACAGCTTGCACTTTTAACCCTAGCTTTCCTTCTCTTCTTTCTCTTTCTTATCAGAAAGTGTGTCTATGCTGGATGAAGAAATCTCTTGAGTTGGAATTCTGTTCAGATACATTGTTGTAAGACAGCATTAAGCAAGATTCACTTGGAGGAACACCCAGGCAAGCCCTGCTCTTTATTCCCGTCTCTTTCCAGCTCACCTCTGCGGGAGCTCTTTCCAGGGGAAACTTTGCTTTTGCAAATCAAAGCTTGCAACTCACTCTGAATTGATTCCCCAAGGTAATTTCATGTTTTAAAGCAGATAAACTAAAATTGAGCAGATCATACTGGAGCTCGTCCCCTTCCTGAGGCAGTCCAGTCCCACAATTACGGACGACAAAACTGTATTCCCTACTAAACGAAGGCAACAGACGCTCCGGGGTCACCAGTAAAGCCCCGAGATTATCACCAGAGAAAGTCCCCCGCCCAGACTCCCGGTCCTGCTCTGGGTCAGCCCCCTAGAGGGAAATGTCCCCTTCTCGAGGCGTCCTGGACCCTATGGGTGACAGTACCTCTTGGCAAAGACGAGATGAGAAGGAGCTGCAGGAACGTGAGCCCCAGCTGCGTCCACCGGTCCAGCTCCATCTTTCCCGCGGTGGTGCCGAGCCCAGCGACTGCGGGGGAGCGAGAGGAGGGACGCGGGAGGTCGGCGGGCTGGCGGCTCTTCCAGGGACCTCCACAAGCTCCAGCTGAGCGGCAGCTCGGGTTTCAGCTTGCCGCCGGGCTCTCCCATCCTCATCCCAGGGAAACCACCTTCAGCCAGAGCGACGTCAGCCCAAACGTCTGCTCTCCGCTGCCTTAACCCTTGCGGGTCCCGGGAAGGTGTGGCGGTGCCCCGAGGCCGGGGCCCGGGGCGGGCCGGGACGCTGCGGGTCCTCTGGGCTCCAGATATCCCGTACCTGGGTGGAGGGTGCGTCCCGTAGCACCTGGACGGGTATCCAGGTAGGCGGGGCCACGGGGCCACTCAGGTGAGGCAGGGGTGGTTTCTCACCCCACTGCCCCACCGCTGTGGACGCCTGGCACGCGGGTTGGCTGCGGCTGCCCTCATGGCACACGTGGAACCCGATGGCCTCGGGAGAGGGAATCGGTGATGGGAGGAGAAGAGACGCCCACCCCTCTTCCCTCCCAACACTCTTACCTCTAAGTTCTTTCCCCTCCCTCTGCTCTAAGAATCCTAGTTTGGAAAGAGATCCTAGTCTGGATCTGTAGGCTGCAGGGGGCAGTTGCTCATCTTCTTATAATGGTGAGTAAGTTCAGCGGTATAAATGACTCCTGAGCACATGTCAGGCAGGTCATGGAGCTTGGGGACACTGTACGGTGAGGAAGCTCAGTTTAGGTACCTGCACTGCAAACCACATCTTGAAGTGAGTAAAAAGAATGGTTTACAAGATGTCTGATTTTTATCAGCTTCTCTGTGCCAGGTGCCTTCCCTCCTGTCTTTTCACAGTAAACCCATCTTTTCGTTTCCTACAAGAGTAGGAAAATTGAGCTACTGAGTTCAATAACACATGTGAGGTCACACAGTAAGGGGTAGAGCTAGAATAGGAACGCGCAGGGCAACCAGTTCCAGAAGCTATTGTCCAAGCCACTAGGCTATACAGACTCTTACAATGTTGCCCTTATAAAATTGTATTTAAATATTTTAGGTACACTTCTGCCTCTACAGAATTGTATTTAATCATTTAGTCATGATGTACAGTAGGTGGTATTATCTACATAATATGGATGCAGAAATGGAGACTCAGAGGATTAACTAATCTGCTCAATATCACTCAGCTGGACATGGCAAAACAAGATATGCCCAGGTCTAATGTGGAATTGGGCCTTGGACCATAGCTGGTCCCAGTTTGTACTACCAGATTTAAAAGCCAAAATCAGGAGAAGCAGGTGACCATTTCAAGCCAGGACTAGTAAGAAAGCTTCCTGGAGCAAAGAGGCTTGGCCTGAAGTCTAAGAAAGACCTATCACAAGCCAGAGAGGGGAGTATAAAAAGGACTATCTAGGAACTTGGCTGATGCCATAGGAAATGGTGGGTGTTTATATTGTAGGTCATAATTTGCATTTGTACTTTCCCCCAAAAGATCCATGGCAAGACCTACCACTAAAATGCCTTTTAAGCAATTTTGATAAATAGAGGAGACAGATAGATGATAGAAGATAGTTATGTAGAGGCAAACAGAACAAAACCAACCATAGAAAAGCCAACTGAAGATTAGAGACAAATGGATGTAGAGTTTGAATGTAGCAAAGATTCTGAGTGCCACCAGAGTGTTTCAATTTTATTCTTTAAGTTGTTGGAGCGTGCTGATGATTTGGTACTGGAGGGTGCTGAGCCCAAAGCAAGCCCCACAAGAAGGTAAGTGATCCTCAACTATTGTTGAAGGCCAGAAGTAAAGAGTAAGCATTTGAAGTGGAAGGGAAAAGAAAGTGAGAAAAACCTGAGGGAGGGTGAAAGCCCAGGGCTCTGAGCAGGTTTGGAAAGGTGGGAACCCTGACATGAATGGCTTCATTAAAGAGGAGTTTCTAAACTCCCAGTCCTGCTAGGAGCACCTTGCAATGAAGTGACCAGAAGCGAGCACTCAGCACTCAGAGCCCTGGGTTCAAATCCTTCAGTCATGACTTTCTGACTGCTTGACTTCAAGCATGCTAACTAAATCTCTGAATCTGTGTTCTTCTCTACAAAATGGAAATAATAATCAAACCCACTTTCTTGGCCACTGGAAGGGTTAAATGAGTCTATGCATGGAAGACCTGTAGCACAGTGCCTAGCACATTCTAGCTGCACAATTTTTTTCCCACTACTGGAGACTGAACCCAGGGCTACTCTACCACAGATCTAGATCCCCAGCCATCTTTATTTTTTATTTTCAAACAGAATCTTGATATATTACCAAGACTCAGCTCAAACTTGCAATCCTCCTACCTCAGTCTCTTGAGTCCCTGGGATTGTGGCATGTGCCATCACAATAAATATTAACTATCATCTGTATTATCTGTCCTAAGGATGCCCAGAGAAAACCCTCACTGTTTTAGTCAGCTATTTCACTGCTAAGACTAATGGAACCAACCAGAGTAATTTTAGGGGAAGAAAAGTTTAGGGACTCACAATTGCAGAAGTCTCAATACATAAACAACAGGCTCCATTCCTCTGGGCTGGAGTTGAGGCAGGACATCATGGTGGAAGAGAGTGGCAGAGGGAAGCAGCTCACATCATGATCAGTAAGCTGAGAGAGACCACTCACCAGATACAAATATATACTCCAAAGCCACGCTCCAATTCCCATTTCCTCCAGCCAGACCCTATCACTTCAGTTACCAGTGAATCCCTGTCAGGGAATTAATTCACTAACTGGGTTAAGACTCTTACAACCCAATCATTTCTCCTCTGAACCTTCTTGCATTGTCTCACATGTGAGCCTTTGGGGACTTTTATCAGCCCACGAAGAATCTACACAGCAATCCTTATTTTCCAAGAGTTTTCCATATATTTGTCAGGAAGTTCAAAATCCTTTTCCTTCTCTTACCACTTCTCTACAAATGTTGTTCTTTTGTTAAGATGCTATTGTTAAGCTAAGATGCTACCCCAAATCCTCACCACCCTTTTAAGTTATTCATCAGTACTTGTTCCCATGCATAAAAGTCTTTGTTTTTCTCTAAATTAATGTCTTTCGTTTTTTTCTCTTTTTAATCTGTCTTTTGCTAGTCTAATTTACAGGATTCCAGTAAACCTCAGATGTTTAAAGATTTTTTTTCCTCCCCTACAAAGCTGATTGGCTAAGAAAGTCCCAGGTTCAGAGACCTAAAAACAGGCCCTTCCTGTGTTCCTAGAATCTCCGCAGGAGTCTGCTTGCTATTTGTGTCACTAATTTGAGTTTGCAAATTTTCTAGGGTTAGGTAACCTGGAAACTGTCAGAAAGATACTCTACAAAGGAGTGAACTCATCTCTTCAAAGAACTCAAAGCAATAAACTACTATTACTTTGTGGAAATCCACAATAATCCCTGAGCTGGGAGAAGGTCAGGGAAGCTATTATCTGAAACAGGAAAGTCCACCTGAGGCCATATAATCCTACACAAATTTCTATTTTCCTACCTGAGTTTAGCTTCCTCTGTTGCTATTATATCAAGTTAGTTTCTCATATTGATCAAGTTTAATATTGCTCCAAGTCACAGTTTCTTAATCTGGGAGTTCCATGGGGTCCCTTAGAAGAAGTACTTTAGAGGGACTTTGAACTTCTCAAAATTATATGCAACATTTTTGCCTACAGTTTGTGGAGTCAGAGGCATCCCCTAGCCTTGTTCGAAGTCTCACTTGCAAACTCCCAACTCTTTTAGATTCATTCATTGTCATAAGATAAAATTGAAAAATTGACCAAGTATTTCTTAGATTTGGGGAAAGTGATTTTGTACATACGTACAGTTGTTGGCTCTAAGCTATAACCTGCACCGTGCACACTTGCAGGACTCTCCCAAATGCTGAGTTAGCACATGCTAGCTAGTTCTGAATCCAGATAGACCCCTTACCACTTACGAACACCTGGGCATGTTATTTCACCTATGATGGACTTAGTTTTCGAATTTGCTAAGTGGAAAAAAATAAGGGTACCTGCCTGTATAAGGTTGGAGTAAAGAGCTCAGAACAGTGCCTAAAATATAATAGATATTCAATAAATGTTAGCTGTTTCCCTGATGCTGGTCTCCTCCTCCTCCCTTTACCTCCTACAAACACTCCAGGGAAGACTGAATCACATGAAAGCCTATGGGTGGGAAAGGCTAAGAAGCATACTGGGAAGTAGAGACTGATACCTGGAATTAAGAATTATCCCTTACTATCAGCAACTAGAAACCAACAATTTCTGCAGTCGATGGAGTCAGGACACCCATTTAATTCAAGCTATAATATGCACTAATTTTCACTTGAAAGGATGAGACTCTTTGACAAAATCTGTCCTCTTTTCCATTGCCACAAGGGAGGCTGGTAGCATGTGGCTTCACAGGGAGAACAACAGAGAAGGCGGTCTTTGTGGATGCCAACGGTTCCCAAGCTGTAACTTCTGCAGATCAGCAGCTAGCAGCAACCGCACACTGGAAGAGCCAGAAGCAAGAGTCTGGGTAGAGGGGTCTGCGAACTGAGCGGCGTCCCAGACGTCTGGTAATTAAGTTCGGTTTTCACCAACGCACAAAACACAAAGCTCAAGTCAGGCAGGGCCAGGGACAGAGAAGGGTGGCACTGTGAAAAAGACAGAAGGGCTGTGGCCCTTCCACCACAGCCTGCCCTAGCTGGCCCCACGGAGGTAGTCTCCAGCCCTAATGAATTCCGGCTGTTGACCTACACAACAGGCAACCATATTCAGCCTCCAGGTCTGGGTCAGCTCCGCTCTCTTTCCACTGTGGAACCATGCAAAGGGGTAAGGACGTCTGTGGTTCTTTCTCTGACCACATTCTTCTGACTGTGTGTCATTCTTCATGCAAGTTGCTAAAAGTCGGTGAGCTTCTATGCTTCACAGTCAATGTGCTCCTGAATCACCAGGGGAAACCTGGTCTTGGCTTTCATATGGATATTTATGAACTTCATTTTTTTTTAAAAAAAAACTATCTGTTATGCAACTGAACTGCACAGTTTTATAAATAACACTGGCAAAAAGTTTGTTCATGATCCAAGTGGCAAGCCCAAGAGTTAAAACCAGGAGGAAGGAAGGAAATAAAAAATAAAATAATTCCCAGAGAAGGCAATCCTGCGGGGGTGGGCATGGTGATACAATAAAGAACCCTGTAGTCCCAGACCCAGTATGGATCAGGGCTCTACTCCCTACTGGACATGTGGATTCAGGCAAATTCACTGGCCCCCTGGGTCCCAGTTCATCATCCATAAAAAGGATAGTAGCCACCTTATCATTTCGGTGAAAAGATTAAAATGAGGCTGGTATTTACAGGAGGAGCTCCATCAATGTTGACTATTACTGTTATCTATGCACATCTTATCTTGGGGTTTTCAAAAATACCCTCCCTTCAAGTAGTTGGTCAAAATTAATAGATACTGTAAATTAAGTTAGGTTATGTTTCTATATTGATTTGAGGCAAATGCACATTTAAAATATATATTGCCTCAGAATTTATGCTTCCAGCTGGATGTCCAGAGGCAGAGGGGGGAATTTACTTGAGGACGAAACTGAGAGGCCTGTTCCAATTGGAAGCTGCCCAGGATCCAGAAAATCCCGTGAGGAGATCTCACATTGAATGTCTGGTTCAGTGGAGTAAGAAGGGTTTGGAAATAAAGCAACTCTTCTCTATCTATGGAAGGAAGTAAAGGACACTGAGAAAAACTTAATCAAGTAAACATTATTTATCTTCACTTAGTATAATTTACTGCATACCTACTGTGTGCATCATTTCAGGTCCAGGGGATAGGGCTCTGAATACAATCTACATGATCCCTTACCTTGCAGACTTACAGATTGGATGGGAATTATACATCAAGCAAATGTGACAAGTAACACAAGAGAGGAGAGAACATTCTGGAAGGTGGTAACAGGATGTGAGGGTCAGAAAAGCTTCCCTAAAAAAGGGACATTGAACTTCAGACCTAAATAGAACAACAAAGGGAAGAGAGTAGAGAATAAAGAATTAGAATAGAACATGTTCTGGAGATGGGCTAGTCATATATGCAAACCTTGAAAACAGTAACTTTATTCTAAAGGCCATGAGAAGCAATCTGAGGGGAAGACAGTGGTGGGTCCAGATTGTATTGGGGGATGAGCCTCCTCTGCATCCACCATTCAATAGGGTGGGGAGAAGTGACTTGATCTAAGGGGCACTGTGGAACATGACAGTGAGTGTCAAATACCTCCCAGTGTGATGGCCACATGGGTGTGGGCGGGTGCACAGTGACATGCTCTGGGGAAAGCCAGCTGCCACATTATGTGAGCTGCCCTATGGAAAGGAACAGAACTCTCCTGAAAGCTGTCACATGAATGACCATGTGCCATGGCTCTAGCCAGCAACATACTTCATGAGAGATTGCCTAGCCAGAACCATGCAGCTACGATGCTCCTAGATTCCTGATCCTCAGAAACTGGGTGAGATCATCCACTTTATTTTATGCCGCTAAAATTTGTTACACAGTGTCTTAGTCCATTAGGTTGCAAAAACAAAATACCATAAATAGGTTGACTTATAAACAACAGAAATTTGTTTCTTACAGTCCCAAAGGCTAGGAAGGCCAACATCAAGATTTAGTGTTTGATGAGTGCTTACATCTGGTTCATGGCTGGTCCCCTCTAGGTATTTCCTCATGCAGCAGAAGGGAGGAAGTCTGATCTCTTCAACCCCTGTTATGATCTGAGTGTTTGTTTCCTCCTAAATTAGGTTTCTTAGGTTGAAACCTAATTTCCAATGTGGTGGTGGTACAAAGAGCTGGGGTCTTTGCGCATGATGAGGTCTTGAGAGCAGAGCCTTCCTGAATGGATTGGTGCCCTCTCAAAAGAGCCGAGGGGGCTTGTTCACTTTCTCAGCAGAGAGTGGGCCCCACCAGGCCATGAGCCTATTGGCACTTTGATCATCAACTTCCCGGCCTTCAGCTCTTTGAACAACAATTTTTTTCTATTGTTTAAAAACTACCCAGGCTAAGGTGTGTTTGTTCTATCAGTCCAAATGGAACAAGACAATTCCTTATAAGGGCACTAATCCCACTCATGAGGGCTCCACCTTCATGACCTAATCACTTCCCCAAATCTCCACCTCCTCCTGCCATCTCATTAAAACCACTTCAACACGTAAAGGGGCACAAACTGTCAGATTATAGCACACAGCAACCAATTACAAATACAAAAGCTTCTGAACTGGGAAATGTGGAAGAAGAGAAAAGAAAATTGTCTATGCCTGGGTAGACCCACAGTCAAATCAAAACTGCTAGCCTGGCTACAGCTTAAGGACTCAACCCGGGGAAATGTTAGTAGAGTGAGACTATCACAGTTAGGAGGCTTCCAGCTATACATAACGGCAAATCCAATTCCGTGGTTGAAATAATAAGTAGCTTTATTATGTCCTATAACTGTAAGTAGGTAGGTTGGTTCCAGCATTGTTTAATTCTGTGGTTCAGCAGCACTGTTCAATACCCGAGACCAAATGACCAAAAGATAATGCATGCAACAATTTATCCAAAAGCTCAGAAAAAAGAAAAATCACCTTTATGTTTTATGAACACAAACATATCATTAAACTATTAAAACATATTTTAAAATGGCATTCTTTACCTTCAAGATAGCAGCTACACTGAAAGGAAAGGACAGAGCTAAACACAGGGTATGAAATTTTACTCAAAATATAAAAGAAACATAGGATAAATCTGAAGTTACTGAAGCAAAATTTTAACCTCTGTTTCATCTTAGAGGCAAGTACATAGATCATTGTCTGAACATTTTTGTATGTTTGCATTGTCTACATTTTATAAGGCTATAAAGAAGACATAAGAGGGATATGTAAGGGAAAATATTTTGCAATGGGTAGAGAAGACAAGCACTTATTCATGTATTAAAGTAAATATTTTGAGTATTTGCCATGTGCCAGACACTCTTGTAGGCAGTGGGAATAGCATGGTGAAAAAGGCAGAATGGTTCTTGTTTTCATGGTGCTTACACACTACTGGACAAAGATGCATAGCAAAGACAGACGAGGTGGTCAAAGTGCCATGTTAGAAATGAAACAGGGTGTATTAGTCAGCTTTCTGTTACTGTAACAAATGCCTGAGGTAAATCAACTTACAAGGAGGTAAAGTTTATTTTGGCTCACAGTGTCAGAGGTTTCAGTTCATGGTCACTTGGACAAGTATGTCTTGTTGCTTTGGGCCTGTGATAGTGCAGTATATTATGGCAGGAACATGTGAAAGAGGAGAACTGTTCACCTTATGGTGGCTAGGAAACAGAAAAGAAAGGGATGGGGTCCCACCATCTCCTTCACTCACAATGACCTAATTTCCTCCCCCTAGGCTCCACCTCTTAAAGGCTCCACCACCTCCCATTAACACCATGCTGCATGAAAATCAAGCCTTCAACACAAGGACCTCTGGGGGACAGTGCAGGTGAAAACTGTAGCACAGGGGAACATGCTGACAGGTGATGGAATCCTATAATTGTGGAATCAGGGCAGGCTTCTCTGAGAAGGTGACATGGAAACTGAAACCTGAGATTAAAAAAAAGACAGCCACTGGGGCTTCTGGGAAGGATGCATTCCAGGCACAGGAGACAAACATGCAAAGACCCTGAGCCTGAATGGCTTTGGTGTGCTTGAGGATCACAAAGGAGGCCAGAGTAGCTGGCAACAAGTGCATCATCGCCAAGCAGAGAAACTCTGGAAGATCTGTGAAGCTGCATATCAAGTGCAACATCACCTTCGGGGCATCAGAGAATCACCTGAGAATTTAGTGAGCAACTGTGGATTCTAGAGAAATACACACACACACACTGATTTTTGCTTACAATTCCAAGGTGTGTGTGAGCCCTCTGAAACCAATGCCAAAGAGACCTAATTCCTGCCTTTAAACTGAGGCCACATTCTTCCCAGGCAGCCCCCACCCCACCCCCCACCCCCAGCCCGTGCTAGTTACTGGAGGGCTTGCAACAACTCATTTGACCCAGAAGATCCCTGTTCTGACTTCATAGGGGTCAGGAGCCTGACCAGAGGAAGGCAAGAGACTTCATCCAATAGTACACTTCTTTTTCATCCTTTTGGATTTGGATGGACACATGGGATTTTTTCTTGAGTTTTCTGGGGTGCTGAGAATGTAATTCACAGCCACACACAGGGCCAAGAGTCTGATTCAGACACAGCTTTTACAAAGCACTTTACTTCAAAGGCACAGATTAGGCCTCTTCATTTCCATTTGAAACTGTTTTCCTGAGGATTCCCAAAGGAGTGCCCTAAGGCAAACACCTCAATGACATTCAGGGGAACAGAACAATAGGGAAGAAAGAAGCCTGGAGAAAAACTTTTCTTTAATTGAACACTGTGCCATTGTCAGCTCCTAATCATGCAACTTGGGTTGCTATCTATCCAAGCAGGGATTCTCCAGAGAGATCCTTACCAGTCATGCTAATTTTTGAGTTTTCTGAGATGCTTGAAATGCCCTTCAGCAATCCAGTCCATGGCCATGTCACAGAGCTTGAATGTGGTACACATCTTGGACACAAAGCCAGGAACCCCTTCAGAGAGTGGCCAAAATTCAGAAAGAATACAGGAACTTAGGATCTTGGTAGGTGTTGCCCATCTGCAAGGCAAGCAGCAGTCCATTCATAAATTGGCCATGAGGAGTCCTGCAAAGATTTCCACTAGACAGGACACATTAACGGCTGCATTCTTCTCTCTACTCTCTTTAACCACAAACCTAGTGGGATCCACTGACATAAAAAGACTCATTAGTTAACAGTCCATTTCAAACCAACAACAACAAAAAAAGATTTTCCTTCATGTTCTCAGAACATGAGAAAAAAACGACAAATTGAAACACACACCCACTGAGACACACAAACCACCCCTGTATTTGGTCTGCTTGTATCCACCCTGTCCTCTGACTGATGGGTGAAAATATGTTCCCCAGCAGTGGCCTGTCCTGTCTCAGCTCTGTTCTCCTTGGCCATTTCTGTGTAGTTGTCAGGAGCCAGCAATGAGCCAACACTTCTTTCTAAGGAAAGGCCTCTGTTGAGACCATTCAAGGCATTTGGCTATTCACACATCACTAGGTACCAACAAAGAATGACTCTGGCCTTGGTACAGACAAACAAGTGATCCCACTGGGAGTGGAACTGCCTCTGGATGCCTCACCTCCTGGATCCCAAGTTCAGAGAGTTCCATCACCAAGGAAGTGAGGTGAGGTCACTTCCTTCAGGGAAGTGAATGAGGTCACTGCCTTGGCAACCACTTTGTCCTAACAGTTGTTTCCAAGGGTCCCATGAGATGGAGGCTGCCCCACCTTCCTGTGACATTTTCACAAGACATAAAGGTCTATATATCCTAGGAGCCCGGGATCAGCAATCCACACAGACCTGATTGTGCCCAGCTTCCCTGCATTGAGAAGAGAGAGGCTGATTCAGCCTCATCCCTTCATCCTGACTGGGTTGTTGGCCATGGAAGATGACTTTAGACCTCACAGGTCCTACCTAGCTGCCTACATTTGCTCCAGGGATCATTTCTGCATCTACCCTTGAGCTTCTCAGCAGCTGGAGGATTCCCTACATACCTGTATGGCAAGATCAACTCAGGACCTGCTGTTATGTGAAAATAGATTGAGGGAACAGAGTATGGTTAAGGGTCATATCATGTTCGATTTGGGTTAGGAGTCATTCTGCTGGATGAATACAGGTATTGGGCAACTGGGATATTTATACAAATGTAAGGTGAAATGTAAGTATGAAAATAGAAAACTAGGTAAAATCTGAAGCACACAAGTTTGTTGGGCCCTTGATTTGGATACATAGTTTTGAATTATGTTCTGCAGAGATGAATCCTCTAAATCCATAGACAATGGCCTAAGATCTTGTACCTGGGACTACTGAATGTAAAAGAGAACTTGCAGTGAAATAGAGATAGCAGGCAGGATTCCAGTGTAGGGTAAGGAAAAAGAGTGAGTTTAGGATTTGGACCAAAGGCCCTTTCTGCAATCCAATGAATTTCTATTAAATTGTAAATGGGAATGTAGGCACACATGAAGAGTCAGTCACAACAAGGCACTTGGAGAAATAGATATCAATAAGGATGTTAGGAGAAGAGGCAAAGTACAAAATGAGTGATAAGATCAGGGATATTTTCAACAGGGGGGTGGATGAACACACTATCCTCGAAAGAAACAAGTGTATACTCACCATAGGATTGAGATTTGAAAACAATAGGCAATGCAGACGTAGATGATTTTAGTAATTCATGCTCTCATTAAAATGAGGCTTTGGTAGAAGAATAAGATAAGTGTCAGTTTTGCATTTTGTGTCCAGAAGATGATGTGATGAAAGGAATACATAGAGCAGGTGACATGCGTATTTCTTCCACCATTTCTGGAAGCATGTTTTGAATCCCTATCATTTAGAGTTTGGGGATAAAAATAGGTGTACCCTTGGTTTATGTATATAGAGATGATGCATGAATAGACCATACGGTGAATAAAAAATATAACAGGTTACTATTTTAAATAATGGAACCTGTCTGTTCACTCCTCAGTCACACGGAGGAGGCAGGTCATGCAGAGGTCAAGGTGCTGGCCAGGTACTCAGGAGACCAGGATTGTTGCAAACAGCAGCAGGTTTGATGTTTATGAGTTGCAGCATTTTATAAGATGGACACATAACTTTGAGATATTTTTGTGTCTTAAACCTGGTGATATGTAGTGTCCCCCCCCCCAAGTAAACTGTTAAAGTTTTATATCACTAAAATCATTCCCTGAAATACTCAGTATCTGCTTGGTACAGTGGGTCACAAACACAGCTACCTGGGAGACTGAGACAAGAGCATGGAAAGTCTCATGTCAGTACAAACACTTTGAAAATGTCATTTGAAACCTTGTGTAACAGTCCAAAAATAAATAAATATAAAATTTTGGAAGAGCATTTGCCAATGTTGCAATATTCTGAGGTTAAATCACTGAGTACACACAAGTATACCTCACCAATAGAGTTAAAAACTAATATCACCTAAAATTCAAGCTGATTATTACTTTTTATTTTTGATAGACAATCATTCTCTAAATGTTCTAAGTAGTTTAAGTAAATCTACATACACTTTACAGCTGAACCTCTTTGGTTCCCATCATCTGAAGAAGAGAAGGAAGGTCTTGATGACACCAAAAATAAGCAGCCACAGGTGTGTTTATACATATATTTAAATTTCTGATTTCCCCCTGTATTCCTTGTTTTAAGTAAGTAAATACAAGCAAATTCAATTATCTTTCATAACAGTGTTTTGAAATCTAAAGATGATTTTCAAGCCTAAAAATTTTTAACTGATTATGTATCTGAAAATGGCATTAGAATTCAGCATAACATGTAGGTATACATTATCCTTGTGATTGAGGCAGAATTTTTTTCTGAATATTGTTTGGATTACCATTTTTCTAACCCCCTTAAATGATAAGGAAGTTAAAGTTAGGTGGATTTGTGAATACCCTTTTTTTAAAATTTTTTTTAAAGAGAGAGTGAGAGAGACAGGGAGGGAGGGAGGGAGAGAGAGAGAGAGAGAGAGAGAGAGAGAGAGAGAGAGAATTTTTTTTCAATATTTATTTTTTAGCTTTTGGCAGACACAACATCTTTGTCTGTATGTGGTGCTGAGGATCGAACCCGGGCCACATGCATGCCAGGCGAGCACGCTACCGCTTGAGCCACATCCCCAGCTCTGTGAATACCGATTTTAATTAATGAACATATATAGTTGTGATTGTAATTCAATGCATTTATGGTAAAGATGATTCATCCCAGTGGCTCAGTTTTAGTTAAATATGAACAAGTTTTCATTCCAAAGTGAAAGATTTTCATATAGCCTAAATATCAGTGTTTCTTTCAATTCAAATAGTACCCTCAAATAAGATACACAATGGCCCATTAAGGAAATTAAATTCTCCCAGAATGAGCCATTGCTTTTGGGTAACAGGAGGAACTCCCTAATTTTTTTTTCTTTCCATACCATAAAGCAGTCAATATTATTAAACATTTTTATCCAACTTCTTTAGTGAAGGATAGGAAAAGAAGTCTTTGAATGCTGTTATTGGAGAATTAAGAAATTTGATGTGTTTTTTTTTGCATTTTTTATGTTGTCTGTGTTAGTAAGATCAAGGTATTTTATGCATTGTCATGTATTTCTCTTCCTAGTATATTTGTGTGTCCTTTAATGCAAAGCTTTCCCTTTGGAAAGCACCCTGGGCAGGGGTGATATCTCAGCATCAACTACCCAACTTGACATGACTGAGTTGCTAGTTTTTCCCACCAGGACCTTTCTAAGAGTAGAGAATAAGCTCCAGTAAGAATGACAATTTAAAGCAGAACATACATCACTTATTAAGAAATTGCTTGTTTAAAAGTGATCTTTATAAGTCCACAAATTGGTGAGTTATGGTGCAAAATAGCAGTATACACCTGGATGAAAAAAATAGGCAATAGTGTTCATAAAATTATTTGGGTGCAATTCAATAAGAAAAAAGAATAAAACTGTTGTCACTAAAAATATCTATAGGAGGAAACAAGGAGAAAAAGAAACAAAACTGAGAAAGTATTGAATTTGAAGTGACAAAAAGAGGTGATTTAGGGGAAAACATACAAGAAATAATACAAAATCTTAGAAAATGAGATGGAACATGAAGAAATAAATAATGAGAAAACCCCTTACACAATGACAGACCAGCAAGAAAAGCATAAAATTTTTCCTTGTTAATAAAATTGGGGAATTTCTGTTCAGAATCTTCAATTATAGAAACCAAAACCATGGTGTGATTGCTTCAAGGCAGATGTAGGCCAACTCTTTCCTGGTCTTTCCAGCTGAAACACACCTAATCTGGTAGTGATGTGATGGTGAAGTACACAAGCTGATCTTCTCTCGGTTATGCCCAGATACTTGCAGAGGGCTCTTAGGGAAGATTTCCAGTGCAGATGAAAACCCACCCTCAGTACTTTTTTTTTTCACTCAGAGATGGAGTATGTCTCTCTGATAAACCCTTTCACCATGGTGTCAGGGGACTGGCCTGTCATACCCCAGCTGGAGACTCCTGCAGTCAGTTATCTTAGGGGTATGCAAGATTCCCAGTGTCTTGAGGGGTTTTCTGACACTTTCTTTGAGCATGATAGATGAGGTTTGTTGATGGAATCTGTGCTTTGTTCTGGAAAATGCAAGAAACTATCTTCTCACCAGAACTTGCCCCAGGTCTCCTGGATCCTTCTGTCTCTTGAATTACTACACAGGTTTTGTACCTCACAACCACTATTCTCAAAGTACCTATTTGAAATGTGCAGTGTCCCTGTTGGCCTCTACTGTATAGATTGTCTAGTTGGCACAACAAACCTCTTGCTAGTGAGAGTATTCAGCACATTCTCTTCAGTCTCTGTCATAAACCCCTAGTATCAGGTAGAAGAGCTGCCATCCTGTGAGGAGAACTTTACCTGGATTCTGTGTGCTGCTTTCTAATATAATGATAGAAACATTTCTTCACCCTACTTTGTCATTTTTTATTAAACTGGATTTCCTCTCAGTGAAACAAGACAGGCAGTTCTTTTTGATGTTTCACACAGAGAGATACTTCCAAAAGGAGGTGGACCACATGAGTCTATTGCAATCACTCTTTTCTTTTAAGGGAAGAGCTTAGAACCACCTCTGTGGCAGAAATGGGAGCAAATATTTCAAAAGCCACTGATCATGGTGGGTTGACTTTACCTGGGATATCTGCTCACATATATGGTGATGCATGGTGTGAGTTTTATACCAGAAACATCCATTCCTGAATGTTTCACATAACTGCAAACACCTACATCAGAATGAAAGTGCCCTGGGTTTTTCTAGTTCTTCCATAGACCACAAGACATGCTGTGGCTGCCCAGAGCTTTCAGTGTCTCTGCCTCTCATTTTCTCTCTAAAAACCAATCAGAATAGTGTTGGGATATGCCTCCAAAGCCACTGAATTAATGATACAGTAAAATCTTGAAAATATTTTTTAAAAATTCTGGGGATTTTTATCTCCTATGATAAATAACTAGAAAAATGACCCTGAGAAAATATGGCTTCTTTCCAGCACCCTGATGCTGCTAGCAGAAATTTTTAGTCCATTCATTTCACTGGGCTTGTTGTATAACTTGTGTACTGTAAATTGCACTGCTAAAAACAGTGATGTTGATGTGTCTAAATTACTTATAAACTGATTTTTAGTTCCTCATGATAAATATCAAGGTTTAGTATGACTTGGGGTTGAGGTGGTTATATTCCTAGATATCTTGAGGAAACTCCACACTGCTTTCCAGAGTGGAAGTTCTTATTTTCAGACTCACCAACAATGTAGGTGAGTAAGTGTTTACTGTATCCTCTAATAATTAATGGGGTTGGTAGAATTCTTCTTCTCAGGTTAGTAGAGAAGAGATTTCCTTTGTTTACACCATGGAATTTTCCTCTAACACTGCATCAGAATATTTCTCCTATTGTCCTGACATGTGACAGAATTATTATCACTTAAGGTGAATTGTCCTGGCACTAAATAACTACACAGACACAGAAAATACTTTTCTATGAGTGTCAGGATGGCTCCTTGTCAACCTCAGCTCATAAAAGGGAGCCAGACAAAATTAAGAGAGGCATGCAAAAGAGAGCATGCCTGAAATCCACCTATTTATTGGGGAGAAGCCAGTTATAGAATATTTCACCCAAATAAGGCAAGGGGTCAGGTTGCAGAGTGTAAAGTCTTGCTTGGTGATGTGTTGGTCAGCATTTGAAATCTTGGAAAATCACACCCATCTCAGGTGCTGTGTGGGGATCACAGGCAGGGAGAGTGAAAAGACACACACACACATTGCAGAGCCCAATCAAGCAGCAATTTCAGACCAGTTTTCCTCATATATTCCAATGTGCATAGCTCACACAGAAAGCCCATGGATGGCTGGTTACATCCCATAAATTCATTTACAATTTTAAAAGCCAAAATTCTGGGTTTCATTTGGTCTGAGGCTCTCTACAGTGCTGCTCCAGGTCCACCCCCACAGATCCTGTTTTTCATCCAGAAAACACACATGAGCCAATATGACTCAAGCTCTGAAAAATAGTCAGGAAGTGCTGTACATTTTTTTTTGCTGTCATCTTTCTTCACTGGTGTACTTTTTAGTTCTCTCTTGGAGCAAAATGTTGTTTACTCTACCCAAATTCTGTGTGCTGCTTTCTAACTGTATGATAAAAACATTTCTTCACCCTACATTGTCATTTTATTAAACTGAATTTCCTCTCAGTTAAACAATTACTAAAAGATCTTTAGATCCTGTGAGACTGTGATGATCAAAATGAAGTAAGCCCACCAAGGGTTTGTTCCTGCTAAACATCATATAATTCCAACTCTCTTATCAAACCAAGTTTCATATTTTGACACTAAAGAATTCTGTAGGTCTATTGTTTAAAACATGTAATGCAACATAATATTAATTATATTTCTCAAGAATGTCCGGCTGCAGCAAAAGAACTGGGGGGTGACGAGCAACTTGTGTAGATTGATACAGCAGGAGTGGAAGCCGTTTATTGTAGGACAATAGAGGTATTTATACATTCCACATAGCTTGTCTAATTAACATAAACTTGATACAGCGGTCAACCAATAAGGAATCTTCACACTTAATGGCTTGCTGGCATTACTTCGCAAGCCACTCCCTCTGGCAAAATGCCAGGCGCCATCCAGACTTGTTTACAGACTCTAACATTTGCCAGGCGCCATCCTGACTTGTTTACAGACTCTAACAGAAAGCAGCACACAGAATCTGGGTAGAGTAAACAACATGTTGCTCTGAGAGAGAACTAAAAAGAAATGAACCTAATAAACAGGGAATAATGAAAAATCAACAAAGATAAGGAGTTGTCTATCTTAAGACCAAAGTCCTGCAGCAGGTTATAGAGGGAGTGTCCCCTTCATTTCTATACAATACATGCAGTGACCAAAGGGAAGTTGGAAAACTTGAATTTTTATGTTTGAAAGAGTACTCTTCTTTATATTCTACTTGTTTTCTATTCATTTCTCAGTGTATTCTCATTTTCTTCAGGGAATCTTTTCTGTAGCTCAGATTCCTCTATTAGATCAGAAACCTCTTTTCTAAAATTATCTGTCTGAAATTATAATGATCTTTTTTATGTGTCTGTCTTCTCCATTAGACTTTAAGCTAAATAATAAAAGGGGACTAATCTCATCTGCTATATGTGCAGAGTACACTGCTGGGAGCCATCAGCCAAGTAGGTATGACAATTTCCTTGCCAGCGTACCCCCATGTTTCTTTAGTGGAAGGACTCATGGAAATAGGACATTTTGCAGGACATTGCATGTAAGGTGACCTTGCTCAAGGACCAGGGCGGATCCGTGTTTAGGGTGTTCCCCCTTTAGAATAGGGTGGTTTAGCATAATAGGAGATTAGGGTGTTCCCCCTTTAGAATAGGTCAGTTTGGCATAATAGGAGATTAGGGTGTTCCCCCTTTAGAATAGGGCGTATCCTGCTGCTGAGTTCCTCTTGAGTTCTTAGGGTCAGACAGTATTTTTGGGAGACAGAAGCCCAGGAGTAGTGGATTTGGGCAGAGTGTGGATTTGGGCAGAGAATGTGGATTTCCCCAGAACGTGTTTGTAGACGGCCGGTGTGAGTTCTGGAATAAAGAATTGCTGTTTGAATCTACAAGCTGTGAGTGGCTCATGATTTGTGCCCACCCAGGGACTGCGGCAGTACACCATATTGTGTCACATGTTTTATGCACTCATTGGTTTAGTGTATAAATAATGCATGTGAAACATATAGCATTCATATATGTAAATTAGTCAAGTATTTTACTTCTATCTTCTTTTATTTCTGACAGATTTTGTTAGCCGGTCAAAAACCCAGAAAGCAGTTTCTTTACTTCAAAAAATAATAAAACACAAAAAAGTCACTGCACACAGTGTTCACTACATGTTAAAAAAATGCACAACTGGAAAATGAGATTTGTGAGCTTAAAAACAAGGGTATCAGAGTTTAAGCAAGAAAATATAGAATTAAAACAACTCCACAATTTGGGGTATTATATACTTCATTGAAAGAATGGGTGGAATCTTTCCTTTATACCAGTAGAAAAAAGGAGATATTTTTTAACTGCTGACTTATCTGTTAGCACTTTGCAAGGGAGAAAATTTGAATAAATTATAAAATTCTTACAAATATAATAACATATTATTAAATGTGATTATTAAAAACTAAGTGCTTATTTTTCCCCATCACAATTTTAATGGCTCCATGGAACCCCATCTGTTAGAAACCTACTGATTTAACAAACAGAATATGGGATTGTTATTTGTTTATATTTTAACTTTTTATTACAATTAATGTTTCAAAAATTTCTTGAAACAATTAATGTTTCAAGAAATTTAGAAAAAATTCATTTTCTACTCAGATACCATGGCATGTGCCTATAATTCCAGCAGCTTGGGAGACAGAGACAAAAGGATCAAAAGTTTAAAGCAAGTGTCATCAACTTAACAAGCTCCTTAGAAAATAAGTGAGACCCTGTCTTCAACTAAAAATAAAATGAAAAAGGCTTTGAGATATTGGTATGTGATTTAGCTTCTGTGGGTTCAATTCCTGGTACCAAAGATGGGAATGAGAACAAAAGAAAAAATAATTTTCTATATTTCTGTTTACTTTTGAAAAAAAATTTAATATAGAGTTATTTGGTTAAAGTTGGGAAACTTTAAAAAGATTTCAGGATTTATAAGTTGCTCTCAAGAAAGTTTGTATTCCACCAATGAGGCATTTTTCACTGCCCTAAAACATGTTTTTATACATTTATAGATTTTATTCTGATGCTTGGGAACAAACCAGGGTTTTGTGGTAATGTGATATGCTAGTGCTGAGCTAGACCCTCAGCTATACTTTCAACAATAACATTCATTAAACAATGAAATGGAAACTGATTATAAGTTATTTTATTCAAATTCACTCTTGTTCATAAATTAAATTTGTTCAGATTTCTATATTGAATGGACATATACTTTTTTTATGTTTTTTAGGTGTACATGACAATAGACTATATATTGTTATGGCTAATACTCTTGTGTGTGTGTGTGTGTGTGTGTGTGTGTGTGTACACACACAGACATATTCTTCATTCATCTGTTGAAGGATATTAGTCTTCATTATTAGATGAAATACTAGGTCCTTTCTTGTTCAAAAGTGGATATTAAGTTGTTTGTAAAGTACATAGTGATCACCAAGGTAAGCTGAAAGTATTGCCATAAAAGAAACATAAAAACCGTATAACAGGTTTTAGATTTCTTATCCCAGTTTGGGGTTATAGTAATACAAAAGATAAATTTCTTACATCTTTATTTTATTTATATATGGTGCTAAGGATTGAACCCAGCACCTCACTCATGCTAGGCAAGCACTGTACTGCTGAGCTTCAGCCCCAGCCCCAAAAGATACATCCTGAAAGAAGAATTTCTGAATATGCTTTTACTCTGTAAGCCAGTTATAGGTATACCCGACACATTTTATGAAGATAAATCTATTACTACTTAATTCATAAATTTGTATATAAACAATAAGTCTTTAAAACTTATTTGACTTGAAATTATCTTTTTAACTGGGGAGGATCTAAGAGAGGGCAAAAAAATCACCTTAAACTTGTAAATTTACCAAATTATTTCAAAATTCCTTTTCTGTACGATCTACTTTCAATTATGTTTGTTTTAGACAAGATTAAAGGAGAAATTAAAAGTGTTAAACTAGAAAAGCTTCAGAGAATATGGAATTTTCATTAGGATACTAAAACAGTATACAAAGAGCCAGAACATAAAAATACATTTTTGTTTTCTAGGAAAAATCAATTTCTTTAAATTTAACTTCAGATATACCTCAAAAGAACATGCAGTAACTCAAAAAAACATGCAGTTATCATGGGTGTGAACACCCACACACTTCAGATCTCTTGCAATGCCAAGAAATACAGACTTACAGGACCTCTGTTTATATGAAGTCTGCTGTTTTCCAAAGCTTTGGTATGTGGGGTGTAAACTCCTATTTTGATTTAAAACACAATGTTATCTGACTCTAAAATTAAATGATGACATTTATGACAAAACTAGTTACAGCAAATCCTAGCATCTGATAGATGTTCAGCATTTGTTTTCTGAATGAAGAAATTTAGTTTAATCACTGAAAAAAATACCAATTTAGGAGTTTTTTTTTAAAGAGAGAGAGAGAGAGAGAGAGAGAGAGAGAGAGAGAGAGAGAGAGAGAGATTTAATATTTTTTTTTTTTTTTTAGTTTTTGGGTGGACACAACATCTTTGTTTTGTTTGTGATGCTGAGGATCGAACCTGGGCCACACGCATGGAAGGCAAGCGCACTACTGCTTAAGCCATATCCCCAGCCCCCAATTTAGGAGTTTTTATGTTAAGATACAGATTAAATAGCTCTCCAACTGCTTTAAAATTTTTTAAAAGGTTTCATAATTACATATCTGCCTGTATTTAAGAAATGTTTTCACTCACCCAAATTTGTCTGTCATTTGTGCAGTTGAAATTTAAGATAATGACTCATAAAGAATAAGTCTTTTTTTGTTATTTTTTAACCTTGAAGGTACCACTCTTAAATTAAGCTTTTAGACTTCTATCACCTTCTGATATACAGCCAAAACCTTGCTGAAATAAATTTGTAGAGTTTAGCAGAACAAAATGAAACCTACAATTTTCATGAGACCAGAATGCCAGAATTTATACAAAGAAATTTCAGTAATACACTTTGGCAAACAAAAAGAGATAGATATGTGCAGAAAGAAAATGTTTCCTCAATTATTTTCTTCTGTTTTCAAATGTGTGTGTGTGTGTGTGTGTGTGTGTGTGTGTGTAACATGGTTAAAGAGTAACTCTATTAATCATGGGAAAGTATAGGGTGTTTTAAATCTATATGTTTATAAGCATAACGTACGTATTTTGGAGGTGAGGGTGGCATTGTTTTTCCCATTGAATTAAGTAAAGTTCTTAATTCAACTCTATTTCTCTGAAGCAGTCCCATGATGACTTTCAGAGTAGCCTTATAAAGAGAAAAGACTTTTAATATTTTCCACAGGAAGAGATGATTTTTCTATGATCTCAAAACCCTTGCTTCTAATAGTAGATCTTATAGTTTGGGAAAGTGACTTCACTCTCTTGTTGTGTTAATGTGTATTACTACTCACACTGTTAAGTAAAGAGGAAAAGTGGGTACAGCAAATACTCTGGTTTTGTGTATCATTTTCTCACTTTTGAGAAGAGAAACAAACACTTTGCTCCAAGTAATCTCCTACTTCAGTACAAAACAACTTTGGAAACAGTGGCATACCATAATGTGTTCTTAGAAATAAGTTACTGGTAAGTATTTGTCCCTAATACATATGATCCATTTATTTTCCTTATTTTATATTTACTCATGTTTTAAACTTCACTGAGATAAATCAAATGCTAATGAGTAGCAATCTCAGGATTTTCTGAGTAAAGTCTTATACATTTTGCACATTCTTTATTTCTCCCCTTGACTGCATATGTCACAAATTTGCCCCCTGGAGACAGTTGTTATTATTTATAAGTATCAAATTAAGAAATTCTTGTCACTAAAGATTATTTTTATCTTCAATTCTAAATGTTGATTTTATTTTTGGCATTATATCTGTACTTTGACTGTTATTGTTACCGCTGTTTACTGGTAATGAGGCCTTGCTTCCACAATGCTGAAGTATAACACCAGAGAAGTGGGCCAAGGCAAGTTTAGAGTGGAAAGTTGAAGCTTTATTAAAGGACAGCAGAAAAGACATCTCCCTGGAGGAAGAAGGGGACCCAAAGGAGTGGCACCCCCTTTCTCCACAGATTCCCTCTTCTCTATGGCTTATTTGGGGACCCTCAGCCAAAGAGTCTCTGCAAAAGAGATCAATGTAGATAAACTTCCCATTTTCATCTTGCCCTGTTTACTTGGCCACTGGCTGGGAAGATACCAGCACTCGAGGTGCTGGACACCCCTTTACTAGTTTTTCACAAACGTATCCAGTATAGTACTTTGAAGAAATGTGTAAACAAGGACTCTGGCCTTGATCTGGGCTTCACAGAGATGTCTACATTTTTGAGATAAGTTACAAATGGGCTCCATGGTAACAGCTGGCAGGGGGAGAAAAGCAGGGGAGAAGAAGCTCTCCTATTCTCAGGTGTTGTCCGTGAAGAGTTAACTTGCCCAGAACAGTGAAAGAAAAAGCTGCTTTTATGTGAACTTCTGCGGACTGTGAACTTCTAAGCCTCTCCCCTTACATGCTGTGTATAAAACTCTGAAACTCCCTAAACCCAGGGTTCAGAAAATTGATTGATTACAAACAAATGCTGTGATCTCTGAACCTGGCTGAAGTCAAATAAAACTGTTTCCTGCTATGTTCAATGCCTTGATTCATTTGTCCCTACAACAAACTGGGACACATTGCGGGAAGGAGTTCTCTCACATGTGGTGAGTCAGGGTCTACAAGAGAAAAGACCAACTGGGCTGCTATCCCATACATCTTTCCCACTTGAGCATAGCAACTGATTCTGAGCATCACCCCAAAACCTCTCCTCACAAAAAGATGCCTTTATATATAAGGGTCTGATGGCTGCCCCATGTCAGTGTCACATGTCATTTGGAAGCCAATGGCAGATCCACATGGCCCCATCACAGATGTTTTATCACATACCTGCACTCCACTGCTCCAGGCCCAGTTCCCAGCAGAATCCAACTCAATGACATCTCTATTATACACCATTTTCATGAATTCGAGTCAATAAAGGCACTATTTGGTTCAGTCATGATGAGCAGCAGGAGATTGGAAGGTTCTCCAGTGCTTCCTGGTTATGGAAATTTTAAATATTTCATTTTATTCATCTATCTATCATTCAAGGATGAAGTAGGTGGCACTGTGCGTTTTGATTCTTTCAGTAACCATTAAGTGGTGAGGAATATCCATTCAATGAAAGCTCTGGACAACTCACATAGGCAAGGCTTCTGAAAGAGTGACCAAAATGTCACAGGAAGCCAGGCCCATTGGGGTGCAAAATGTGAGGTCCATGTGTGTTTTGGCTCTCATCTATGGCTGACAAGGCTTTCAAAGAAAATCATGTGACATCATGGCTGAGATTCCCAGTGCAGTGGAGAAAGCCACCCTGGGCTTAGATCTCAGTTTCCAAGGGTGCCTCTCATGCTTGGCCTCCTCAAATCCCAACAGTCTTCATGGCAATACTTCCTAAGGTCAGTTCCAGAACTCAGTCTCTAATGGGAATCACACCAGAGTTCATGCTGAGATTGACCCAGTTATCTCTTCCAACCACCTCACAAATGACCACAATTCCAACAAAAACACTTCTACATGGCCCTCATCTTCTTCCATATAGACACTCATCATAACCTTCTCTCTGGAAGTTCCCATATGGGAGCAGTCCTAGATGGTGTCCAAAGTAAGCTCCCATGCCTCTCATTTGCCTAATGTCATGGTGGCCTGGACACCCTTCCTGAGAACCAGGATAGATAAAATGGGACTGCAGTTAATACTGCTCTGCTTCTCAAATTAGAGGCCTACTGACTGCCGGGGGTAGATTCTTTGTGTCCTGGAGTCATGAAAAAACCCAACCACACCTATGCTAGCTACTTCAGGGCTTGGAACAACTCATTTAACCCAAAGGATCCCTGTTCTCACTTCATGGAGTCAGGAGCCTTACCAGAGGAAGGTGAGAGACTTCATCCAAAATTACTGTTCTTTTGGTCATTTTAGTTTTGGATAGACTCATGGCATCTTTATTTAGTTTCATGGGGTGCTGAGAATCTAAGGCACAGCCTCACACAGGGCCAATAGTTTGATTCAGACACATCCCTTTACAAAGCACTTTACCAAAGAGCCACAGTGAGGCACCTTTATTTTCATTTTGAAACTGTTTTCTTGAGGTTTCACAAAGGGGTGGCCTGAGGCAAAGACTTTCCTGACATTCAGAGGAACAGAACAATAGGTAAGATAAAAGCCCTGGGGCAGACTTTTCCACATGGTTAACACTAGGGCACTGACAGCTCTTGATCATGCTACTTGGGTTGCTATCTAGCCAAGCAGGATTTCTCCACTCAGAGCCTTACTGCTCACACTGATTTCTGAGTTTTCTGAGATGCTTGGCATTCTCTTCAGCAATCAAGTCCATTGCCATGTCACAGAGCTTGAAGGTGGTACATATCTTGGATGCAAAACCACAAGCCCCTTCTGGAGAGTGTCCAAAATTCAGGAAGAATACAGGAAATAAGGACCATAGTAAGTGTTGCCTATCTGCAAGGCAAGCAGCAGTCCATTCCTAAATTGGCCAGGATGAGTGCTGGAAAGCTTTCCACTACACAGGACACATCCACTGATACATTCTTTTTTCTACTTTCTATGACCACAGACACACTGGGATACATCAACCTAGAAACACTCGCCTTGAGCAAAAGGACTCACTAATAAACAGTCCACTCCAAACCGAACAATTCATATTTCCTCCATATTCTTAGAACATGAGACAAAACCACAAGGACACACACACACACACACACACACACACACACACACACACATACACACACACACACACCCCATCTTGAGTTGGTCTGCGTCTATCCAAAGTGTCCTCTGACTGATGGGTGACACTGTGTTCCCCAGGAGTGGCCTATCCTGTCTCAGCTCTGGTCTCCTTGGACAACACTGTGAAGTTGTCAGGAACCAACAATGAGCCAGTACCTTATTTCTCAGAAAAGACCCCTCTTCAGAGCTTTCCTGGCATTTGGCCATCCCCACATCAGTAGGTGCCAAGGAAGAATGACTCTGTCCTTGGTAAATCCAAAAAAGTGAGCCCACTGGGAGTGGGGCTGGCTCTGGGTACCTGGATACCTGGATCCAAAGTTAGAGAGGAAGTGAGGTGAGGTGACTTCTTTCAAGGAAGGTCACTCACTTGGCAACCACTTTGTCCTAATGGAGGTTTCCAAGGGTTCCAGGAGATGGTGGCTACCCCATGTTCCTGTAACCTTTTCAAAAGTTAGAAAGATATACATACCATAGGCGCCCCAGGATCAGCTATCCACACAGGCCTGGTTTGGTCCATCTTGCCTGCATTGAGAAGAGAGAGGCTGATTCAGACAGATCCCATCATCCTGACAGGTTGTTTGCCATGAAAGATGACTTTAGGCCTCTCAGATCCTACATAGTTGCCTACATCTTCTCCAGGGATCATTTCTGCGCCTATCTTTGAGGTTTTCAGCAGGTGTAGGATCTTCTTCATACCTGAATTTAAAGATAAACTCTGTACCTGGTCTTAAATGAAATGAGATACAGGGAACAGAGTATGGTTAGGGTTAATATCATGTTCAATATGGGTTAGGAGTCATTCTGCTGGATGAATACTGGTATTAAGAAACTTTGATATTTATAAGAATGTAAGGTGAAATATAAGTATGAAAACAGAAATCTAGGTAAGATTTAAAGAACAGAAGGACATTGGGCTCTTGATATGGATACATAGTTTTGAAATAGGTTCTGCACAGATGTATCATATTAATCAATATACAATGGCAAAGAATCTGGTACCTCGGATTTTTGAATGTAGAAGAGAAATCCTGAGAAATAGTTAGTAGGTAGGATTGAAGTGTAGGTTTAGGAAGATGAGTGAGTTTAGGATTTGGACAAAAAGTCCTTTTGCAATAGGGTTTCTGTTAGAGAGTGAATGTGAATATCAGCACACTTGAAGAGTCAGTCACAAGAATGGACTTGGGAAAATATGTAGAAAAATAGATATCAATATAGAAGTTAGGAGATAAGGCAAAGTATAAAGTAAGTGATAGGATTAGAAATATTTTCAAATGTGGGCAGTTGAATATATAATCTTAGAAGGAATCTAATATATAGTCACAAATAGGATTAAAATTGGAACACATTAGGCAATGTAGACATGGATGTTTTAGTTATCCAGGCTCTCATTAAAATTAGGCTTTGGTAGAATCATAAGTGTGAGCTTTGCATTTTGTGTCCAGAATATTACTGTGATGAAAGAGATATGTAGATCAGGTGACATGAGTATTTCTTCCACTATGTCTAGGAGCATGTTTTGAAACTCTTAAATTAGTATTTGGGGATACAAATAGGTATACCCTGTGTCTATGAATATAGACATGATGCATGAATAGACCATACTGGGAATAAATAATATAACTGGTTCCAATAGTAAGTAATAGATTGAATTGGTATTTTAAAATATACATGAAATCTGGTATTCACATACATACATTCATTCGAACTAGTTATACATCTTGTGCTAGTATTAGGGTTACTATTTATACCGAAATGTGTGTGAGTTTTGCTTTGAAAACAATTATAGAAATAGAAAACTGTGTTATGAAAGAAGTCTCATGAAAAAGCAAGTAAAGAAACATGGAGGAATACATGTGTTCTAATGCAGGAAGTGATTGAATGTGAATCATATGCATAAAAATATGTGAACTTGTAGATGAAAGGATATATCCTATGAAGTATATATACTGAAGAAATCCTAAGGTACCAATGTTGAATGAAAATTAATGTCAAAATAAACATCATGTCCCATATAAATATGCTTGCATTGATGTTAAATGGGGGTCAGTTACAGTAGAAATATTAGTATTAGTACTCAATATTCACTGAAGTTAGTTTTGAGTACTAGGAAATGAATATCTATGTCGGGAAAATGAATATTTCTGAGAATGATCTTGTGAAAAGTTGATTATAAATCCACATACATGAATATGAAAGAATCAAGGTAGTGTATCATATGACACATATATTTCATATTGGGAAAAAACGTGAAGAGTAATTATATATATAGTCTGACCCAGGCTACAGAGAAAGGGAGTTATAAAGTTACAAAGTGTTAACTTTGAAAATTCATGGAGAAGTATTAGAATAAAAAAATGACTAGTTTTATAACACATACCCTTGATAAAGCAAAAGGAAAGTGCAAGTATACAACATGCCTCCTATAAACTGCCTGTACTTCTTTTCATTTAGGTTATTTTTATCCATAATGTTAGGATTAGTAGTCAGAGTCTAGTAGGGTAAGGGTTAATGTCAGAGATTCAATATGTTGAATGGAAAATAGGAAAATGAATGCAATGTGTATGCGAATATGTGCTACACAAAAAACTTCCCACAGTCATCCAGAACAATGCCTTGACGTTACCATCACCCCAAGACACAATTAGAGCAAAAGAGGAAGAAAACCTGTGAATACATATCGGGAATGAAAAATCCTCAGGAGCTCACAACTGGAGGTGGCAGAGGAGATTACAAAAGTAGGGGAAAGGGTAAATATTCCACAAACATGGCACTGTCCTGTCCTAGTGACTTCTTGACAACCTGCCTCTGATCTTTGGGCTCTTGAAATATATGTTCATATTAGGAGCATTAGCTTCCTTTGTAGTGAGACCATCAAAGCTGTTTTGCATCTATGTGAACTGGAGGACATGGTTTAATATTTTCCGGTGAAATTGAGGCAGCAGAGCTAAATCCTTTCTTTGTAGATAAATGGTGTCCACTGTGGGTTTAATGTTTCCCTGGGTGAATTGTGAAGCCATTGGGTCATCCTCCAATGGCTTTTATTTCAGTTTCACTGGGAATTTGGTAGTTGCTTCATGAAATACAAGACTATCAACTGGGACACAGCACTGGAGGAAGTTCTGTCATGGGTGGTGAGTCATGGTCTGAAGGAGAAAACACCAACTGGGTTGCTATCCCATACATATTTCCCACTTGAGCATAATAACCTGATTCTGAGCATCACCCCAAAACATCTCCCCACAACAAGATGCCTTTATATATAAGGGTCTGATGGCTGCCCCATGTCAGTCACATGTCATTTGGAGGCCAAAGGCAGATCCACATGGCCCCACCACAGATGTTTTATCACATACCTGCACTCCACTACTCCAGACCCAGTTCCCAGCAGAATCCAACTCAATGGAATCTCTGTTCTAAACGTTTTTCATGAATTCTAGTCAATAAAGGCACTATCTGGTTCAGTCATGATGAGCAACAAGAGATCCAAAGGTTCTCCAGTGCTTCCTGGTCATGGGAATTTCAAATATTTCATGCTCTTGGTCTAACCATCATTCAAGAATGAAGGAGGTGGCACTGTAGGTTTTGATTCTTTTAATAACCATTAAGTGGTGAGGAATATTCTTTCAAAGAAAGCTCTGTACAACTCACACAGGGAAGTCTTTCGAAAGAGTGGCCAAAAGGTCACAAGAAGCCAGGCCCATTGGGGTGCAAAATGTGAGGTCCATGTGTGTTTTGGCTCTCAACTATGGCTGACAAGGCTTTCACAAGAAAATCATGTGACATCATGGCTGAGATTCCCAGTGCAGTGGAGAAAGCCACCCTGGGGCTAGATCTTAGGCTCCAAGGGCATCTCTCATGCTTGGCCTCCTCAAATCCCAACACTATTCATGGAAATACTTCTCTGAGGTCAGTTCCAGAACTGAGTCTCTAATGGGAATCACAACAGAGTTCAAGCTGAGGTTGACCCAGTCATCTTTTACAACCACCACACAAATGACCACAATTCCAACCAAAACACTCCCACAAGGCCTTCATCTTCTTCCATATAGAAATTCATCCTAACCTTCTGGCTGGAGGTTCCCATACAGGGAGCAGTCCAAGATGGAGTCCAAAGTATGTGCCCATGAACCTCATTGGCCTAATGTCATGGTGGCCTGGACACCCTTCCTGAGAACCAGAATAGATAAAATGGGTCTGCAGTTAATACTGCCCTGCTTCGCAAATTAGAGGCCTACTGATTGTGGGGGGTAGATTATGTGTCCTGGAGTCATGAAAAATACCCAACCACCTCTGTGATAGCTACTGCAGGGCTTGTAACAACTTATTTAACCCATAGGATCCCTGTTCTCACTTCATGGAGGTCAGGAGTCTTTTTTTATTTTTTTGATAAAAAGCTTTTTATTTTTCCTAATGATTACTTTTGGGATAATATTTACTTATGTTGTCCTTATTCTTCTTTTTCTTTACTTAAGATTCTCCTACTTGTTTTCTCAGCTTGAAATAGTAATTTAGTAATTTTTTACTCCAAAATGCTAATGACATACTATTTCATGAGGTTTTACTACTAACACTTTCTCCCGTCTCGTCTCATTTCCTTTTTAGTTGTACTATTTTTTTGTCAAGCACTGTTCCAAAGTCCATGCTCCTATTCCATACTTTAATCCATCTGAACATTTTTAACTTTCACTATCTATTGTATTTGTTACAAATTCCTTTAGCAAAATGAGTAGATAGCTCCAAAGTGTGGATTCTTCTTCAGGAATATATATATATTTGAGCTCTGTTTTAGTCAACTTTTTCACCGCTGTGACTAAAGGAACCAACCAGATTATTTGTAGAGGAGAAAAAGTTTATTTGTTGGCTCACAGCTTCAGAGGTCTCAATCCATAGACAACAGGCTCCATTCCTCCGGGCTTGAGGTGAGGCAGAACACCATGACAGAAGAGTGTGGCAGAGGGAAGTGGCTCACATTATGATCAGAGAGCAGAGAGATAGCTCTCCACTTGCCAGACACGAATATATACACCCCAAACCATGCCCCCCATGCCCCACCTCCTCCAATCATACCCCACCTGTCTTTGGTTACCACTCAATTAATCCCATCAGGATATTAGTTCACTGATTGGTTTAAGGCTCTCACAACCTAATCGTTTCCCCTCTGAACCCTCTCATATTGTCTCACACAAACTCTTACAAGTTTAAACTGTTTTTCTTTAACATAATATATATATATATATATATATATATATATATATATATATATATATATATATGTGTGTGTGTGTGTGTGTGTGTGTGTGTGTGTGTGTGTGTGTAGTGTAGTCCTGGAGATTAAACCCAGGACACGTTACCACTGAGCTATATCCTCAGTGCCTTTTTATTTTTCACTTTAGGATCAGGTTTTGGTAAATTGCTTAAGATCTCACTAAGATGCTAAGGCTTCCCTATAACTTATGATCCTTCTTCCTTAGCTTCCCAAAGTCCTTGGGATTCCTACTGTGTTTCAGTAATCTCCATATCCAGTTCTTAAGCATAACTTTTGTTCTCTTTCCAGAGTTTTTATTGGTGCATTATAGTTGTGAATAATGATGGAAATTTGTTGTTATGCATTAATACATGCACACAATATAACAATTTAATTTGGCCAATATCACTCCCTAAGCATAACTTTTTGAAGAAAATTTGACTAGATATGAAATCTTAGTCATTCTACCCTAGCGATTCTTGAAAACATTTATCCATTTTTCAGTTGTCTTGATTTGTATATTGCTATCAAGAATTCCAGAGGTGAGCTGGTACTCCTTTCTTTTTAAGTGGCCTTTTAAGTCTTAAAAACCTGGAGAAAAAAATTAATCCTTATAGTACACTAATTTTACTAGAATACATTTCAAAAACAAGTTTTTCAGTGTATGGAAGACATTTATCAGTGTGTATAATCATGTCTTCTTTTATTTCTGGGATATTTTCTTAGAACATCAATTTAAATTGTAGTTCACTTCCATCATCACATTTTTTTGATGTTCTTGTTCTTGGACTCCAATTACAACAGTCCCTTTCTCCATGATTGTCTGCATTGCTCTTTTTTTTTTTAGTTCTTGATATATTATATTTCACACTTTGATTCAAGTGGGATACGAACTCCCATTTTTACCCCATATACAGATTGCAGAATCACATCAGTTGCACAACCATTGATTTACATATTGCCATTCTGGTGTCTGTTCTGCATTGCTCTTGATCATTCTATTCTTTCAGCTTTTTTGTTCTCATTACTATTTTTTTTTTTTGCTTTTATCAAATATACCTACTTTCCTGTGGGCACATTGTAATGAATCTGAATCATTGATATGGTTATTCTTTCCTTAAATTATTTTCTTAGTTTGGTCAGCTCTTGTTTTTAAAAACTTTTAGTTTTTAAATTTTTTGCAATTAGTTATACATGACAGCAGAATGCATTATGACTCATTATATACAAATGAAGCACAGCTTTTCATTTCTTTGGCTATACAGGATGCAGAGTCACACCATTCATGCAATCATACATGTACACAGGATAATAATGTCCATTTCACTCACCATCTTTCCACCCCAATACCCACTTCCCTACCCTCACACCATTCTGCTCAATCCAAAGTTCTTCCAATCTTCCCTTGCCACCCCATCCCATTAGGGATCAGCATCAACATATCAGAGAGATAATTTGGCCTTTGATTTTTTGGGACTGGCTTATTTCACTTAGCATGATATTTTCCAACTCCATTCATTTAAATGAAAATGCCATAATTCACTCTTCTTTAAGGCTGAATATTCCATCGTGTGTGTGTATGTGTGTGTGTGTGTGTGTGTGTGTGTATCCATATATTCATATATTCATTCTACAGTTTATTTATCCATTCATTTATTGAAGAGCATCTCTGTTGGTTCCATATTTTAGCTATTGTGATTGAACTGATAAAAACGTTGATGTGGTTGTGTCACTACTGTATGTTGATTTTAAGTCCTTTGGGTACAGACTGAGGAGTGGAATAGCTGGATAAATGGTGCTTCTATTCCAAGTTTTCTAGGGAATCTCCATACTGCTTTCCAGAGTGGTTGCACTAATTTGCAATCCCAACAGCAATCCCCACTTCCTTGCCAACACTTATTGTTGCTAGTATACTTGATAATTGTCTTTCTTATTAGAGTGAGATGAAATCTTACAGAAATACAAACCAAAGTTGCTCTAATTGCTAGAGATGTTGAACATTTTTTATATATTTGTTATAGATTATATATATTCTTCTGTGAATTACCTGTTCAGTTCCTTAGTCCATTTATTGATTAGGTTTTTTGGTTGTATATATGAGTCTGTTTTGAATCTTATGGTTTGGATGTATATTCACAGATGGTCTAATTAATAACTGAGCATTTTCCTGTTTCATTGGCTCTTTTTCATCAAATTCTTCCTCTTTTTTTCTTGCAAGAAAACCTCTGGTTCGTACCTCCTATTTCTATGCTGCTACTTGATCTCATAGAGGTACTATTCTCCTCAAAAATGACACATTCTCTTGTCCAAAGCACATTCTAAGTTTCTAACTTTTATTTAATTGCACTCTTGATCAGATTTTTTCATAATCAGCTTCACACAGCACTGATTGACATGATTCAAACTGCATTCACAGTGGTATTCCCCTCTCATCCTCCTTTCCTCTGTTCAATCTTTGATAATTCTCTGCTTTCTTGAAAGGTTCAGAATGTTGTTCTTATTTTGAGTGCTGATTTACTCAATTTGTGTGAGTTGAAACTTGCAGTCATCTCCCTCTAGTTATATCTAAACATAAGCTATGGCTAATGCTATTTCCTTTTCTCTTTCTTCATGGTTTCTTGGAGACTTTGTGAAAAGACATGACTTTGGGATTCAGCCATTATCTTAGAAGAATCATGAAATGCCAAGTAATAGAGCATTAGTACTCAACTAAAATAAAGGCAATTAAAAATCTTTTATTAGAAGAATTATTAGAGAGTCAGAATGTTAATTGATTTACATTTCAAACCATAAGAAGAAGTGAAAGATCTAACATTTTGTGGTACTTCGAAAGAAGTTTGAATACAAAATTAGCTTAAAATAATCACTTTTTCCACAACTCAACAGACGAATGCATAAATAAAATATGTGAATTTGGAAAATTGTGCCAATATTTTAATTTCATAAAAGTTAATAGATCAAAATGGTACACAATGTTGTCCCTATTCAGTAGATTATCAAATAGTATCTATTAAAACATTTGCTCTCAGTGTATGATACTAGACATATTTCACAAAAGTTCCCATCACCACATAGAAAATGTGGTAATTTATAAATGTACTTACAATATAATAAATATAGATTATATTTAATTTTTTTAAAAATATTAAATATAAACTATCTAAGTACAACATTATATTTAAGCCAAGGAACATTATTTCTTTTCATCTTTTCTAAAATATTAATTTAATAGTGATGAATTGTTGATATTTCCTAGTTACTGTTGCTAAAGTCTTGATACATAATTTCCACCTCATGATCTGTCTCTTTCCCCCATTCCAACTTTGAAAAAGAACATACTCTGACCATACTTTGTTTTCTCATTTCCAAGACTCTACTTATGGAATTCCTCCTTTCCTGAAAATTAGTTTGGAACTGGCTTATTTCACTTAGCATGATATTTTCCAACTCCATTCATTTATTGTTCCTCATTTCCTGGTAAAGTCTCATTTATCCACATAATTTTTGTTTATTTTTTTCCATAGAGATATCTTTCATGTCTAATCTCTAGAGCGCTAAAGTTTTATTTCTCTACAAGAATCTTAAGGCTAACTGTAGGATATATTAGTCAGCTTTGCATTACTATAATGAAATGCCTGAGACAATCCTATACCTAGAAGATAAAAAAAAATTCCACCTGAAGACTGCTAGAGCTGATAAACTAATTTGGCAAAGTAGAAGATTACAAAATCACAGACAAAGATCAACAACTTTCCTATATATCAACAATGAATCTGCTGAGAAATAAATCAGGAAAACAATTCTATTGACAATAACCTTTAAAAAATCATAGGAATAAATCTAACCAAGGAGGTGAAAGAACTTGACAATGAAAACTATAGAATATTGTACAAAAAATTTTAAGAAGAACTCAGACAATGGGAAGACTTCTCAAGTTCATGAAGAGGCAGAAATAATAGCATCAACATGGTCATACTATCAAAACTATATATATATATATATATATATATATATATATATATATGTAACAAAACTATATATTTATATATATGTAACAACAAATATGTAAAATGTATATGTAACAACAGATACCACCATTATGTACCATTATAATATATATATATATATATATATATATATATATATATATATATATATATATATATTTTTTTTTTTCCAAAGCAATCCTTTATCAAAATAACAATGATATTCTTCATAGAATTACAAAGAAGGCCTAAAATTCATTTTGAAGGAAAAAAGACACCCAGGATAGTCAAAGCAATTTTAAGCCAAAAAAAAAGCAATAATAGAGGCATCACAAAACCTTCAAATTATACTATAGAGCTATAGTAACAAAAATATCATGGAACTTGCATAAATACAGACATATATACTAATGGTACAGAATAGAAGACAAAGAGACAAACCCATGCATCTTGTTATATAACCCTTGACAGAGATGCCAAAAAACATACACTGGAGAAAATACAGCCTATTAAACAAATAGTGCTAGAAAACCTGGTTATCCATATGTAGAAGAATGAGAACTAGGAATTAGATCAGAAACGATACAACTCATAGAGGAAAACATTGGTTCAAAACTCTAGGGTGTAGAAACAGGCAATGATTTTCTCAATAGGACCCTTAAAGCTCAGGAAATACTTTTAAGAGTTAATAAATGAGATGGCATCAAATTGAAAAGCTCTGCACAGTAAACAACTAAGTTCAGAATGTGAAGAAGTAACGTATAGAAAGGGAGAAAAATCTTTGCTAGCTACTCTTCTGACAGAGGGTTAATATCTAGAATATATGAAGAACTCAAAAAACTTTACACCAAAAACTGAAGTAATCCGATTAATAAATGGAAATGAATTAAACAGATACTTCTCAAAAGAAGAAATACAAATGATCAATGAATATAGAAAAAAGTGTTCAGCATCATTAGCAATTAGAGAAAATAAAAATCATAACTACACTGAGATTTCATCTCATGACAGTCACAATGGCAGTCATCAAAAATACAGATAACAATAAATGATGAAGAGAATATGGAGAAAGGGAACACGTTTACACTGTTGGTTGGATTATAAATTAGTACAACTACTATGGAATCAATATAGAGGTTCCTCAAAAGACTAGGCATAGAACTACCATATGACCCAGCTATACCTCTTCTTCATATTTATCCTGAAGAATTAAAGTGATTATTCTATACTGATAAATGCATACCAGCTTATAGCAGCACAATACACAATAGCCAAACTATGGAACTAGCCTAGATTTTCGTCAATGGATAAATGGATCAAGAAAATGTGGTATATATACACCATGGAGTTTTATTCAGTCATAAAGAAAAATGAAATTACATCATTTGCAGAAAAACGGGTGAATGTAAAGGCCATCATGTTAAGTGAAATAAGTCAAAATCAGAAGGTTATGGGTGGTATGTTCTCTCTCATTTCTCTAGTGGGAGCAAAAGAGGAAAAAGGAAAAGAAAGATGGGGGTGGATCTCATGAAAATTGAAGGGAGATCAGTAGAGGAAATGGACCAACAGGTGGAATGTGAAAGGCTTGTGGGATGGAGGGGGAAAGTACTGGGGTGTGTTATTGGCCAAATTATATTATTATATTGTGTGCATTTATGAATATGTAACAACAAATACCACCATTATGTACCACTATAATGCACCAATATAAATGTGAGGAAAAATCTATTTTTTCATATCTAATTTCTAGAACTCTAAATTTTTATTTCTCTACAAGACACTTGAGACTAACTGAAGACTACAACTTCAGACTACAGCTTTTCATTGCTGTAATGAAATGCTTGAGGCAACTTATAAAAAAGAAAAGGTTTATTTAACTCAACAGTCCTTGAGTTTCCAGTCCAAGAAAGTTTGGCTCTGTCACTTTGGGCCATTAGTGGGGATACCAGATGGTAATGGTGCAAGTCACATTACAGAGTAAACTTCTCACATCAGGAGCCAGAAAACAGAGAAAAATTAAATTGGGGTCCCACAGTCCCCTTTGAAGGCATACTCCTAGTGATCTAAAGACCTCCTATAAGGGTACACACCTCCCAAAAGTCTACAAAACCATCTAAATGCACATCCCTGAGATCAAGCCTTTAACACGTGGATCTTTGGGAGATAGGCTTAGACTGTAATAAGTTATTATAAAATCTTCTTAAAGATAATCTCAGTATAAGGTTTTATGTAATAATCCTGATGTTATTTTATTTAGCAATATTGCAGAAAAAAAATCTAATAAAGAAAAATTGATCATTTAATGGGTACCCATGAATCATGAAACTCCCTTAAAAACTTCACAAACTTAAAGAAAGACTTGCGGGAAGTAACAGAGATGTCAATAGTGGCTCACTACAAACCTTGAAGTTATAGCACCATATTTCATAGTAGTGGTCAGCATCAATCATTAATTTATTAGCTATTTTAAAATATTATCTGTACTGTGAAACTGAAGATATTCTTTAATGTTCTGACAAAAGCCACATCCATCCCTTGAGCTGTGTTACTACCTCCTATTTTTAAAAAAATATTTTTTAAGTTGTAGATGAACACAATATCCTTATTTATTTATTTTTATGTGGTGCTGAGGATCAAACCCAATGCCTCACTCGTGCAAGGCAAGTGCTCTACCACTGAGCCACAACCCCAGCACGTGTTACTATCTCTTTCCATCTCCTCCTTTCCCCACTCTTACCCTATCCTCACCAAATAACTCAAAGGCCAGTATAGATATTGAGATAGTTGTTTCCATTCTTCTTCTGACAGTGTCATAGAACTAGCAGACTTTCATTCTCTTCTCTTCTATGTATGACATACACTTCTTTTTATATTGCTTTCAACACCTGTTCACACTCAGTTTCCTTACTGGAATCATATCAAGTCACATCCCAATAATTTTACACCTGATATTGTGTAAGCATGTAATATACATAATGTGAGATGGGAAAGAGTAAGGACATTGTCTAAGCTTTTCTAAATGGAAGTTAAAAACTAAGGGTTATAGAAAAAATTCTGTTTATATCAACAAACATCAAAAAATCAAATGCTCCACACCAACAAGGAAATCAAAGATCAGGGAATCTGGGATCATAGAATGAGAATGAAACGCAAGAGACATTCCCGCGTTCCAATAGTTTAATTCTGATTTACCTATTTTACAAATGTAAACACCACACTTCCCAAATACTAAATAAAAAAAAATATCTGAGAGGTGGTATCAGGTGAGGAAAAACCATCCTTCCTCTCCTGTGTGGTTTTGCAATGCTGTGTCCACTGTATCATAATGACCATGTTAGTTTAAGAATTAATTAGGTCCAAATAATATTTTAATAAATTTTAATCTACTAGTATTAGCTGAATTGTGAGTAATTTGATAGGAAAAATTAAAATGGAAAAATAAGAACTGTTTCATCAAATATACTAAAAATATAAAGATCATATTAATAAAAAATCAACTTAAAAACTATTTAAAAAAGGCTAGAAGCATGAATCATTGATAGAGCACTTGCCTAGCATATTCGAGGTCTTGGGTTTGATTCCCAGCACTGCAAAAAGAAAAAAAAAATAAAATATAATATGATCATGGGGCTATGATGTTCATTAAGAAAAAGGTAAAGTGGATAATACAACTACATAGGCAAAAAGAAAATATCTGAACAAAAATGTTTCTGTGGTGTATAATAATTAGTAACATTATCTAAACTAAATATAATCAAAACTCAACATTTGAGATATAAAGTAGTTTAACCCTTGATCTAAATACATAAAAATTAAGACTTCCTCATTTTGAAACATTCTAAGAAATTATGGGGCTTTTGTGTGACTTAATGATAAGACATTTGTCTAGTATGCTCTGGAGTCAATCACTAGTACCATACACATACACAAAATCTTCAAAGAAAGATGTAACAGGGTTAATATGAACTTTGGATATGAGTATGATGAAGACAAATATAATTAGAAAATAGTTGATTTCTATATTTAATATTAAAAATGAAAAACTTACAAAAAGCACAAAGACTTATGTAACTGGCAATAATTCAATCATAGTGTATATTTTCATTGAGAGGATTGTTAAAGCAAATAACATTAGCTTTATCATCTCAGAACTAAATGCTAAATAGCATTATATTTAATGAATAAAATGTATCTAGTTCACAGTTTAATCATATCAACTCAAAGAACACTATTGTTTTGGATATTTTCCTAATGTCAAAGATTACTAGCTAGAATTTTAAAGTCTTATTTGTTAAAAACCTTTGAAGACTTTGAACATTCATTTTATCAACTTTGAATATCTTATATAGTAAAAAGTGGTTATATACAAATTTGTTGCCGGTATAAAGAAATGTAAGGACAAGGAGATCAAAGAAAGAAAAGTCTCTTTCATCCTATGTAATGCAACTTCTTCAAAATGAAAACAATAGAACTGTTTTCTGTGAATATTACAGTTACTTTTAAGTAAGTGATTCTTGCAAATAAAACTACTGGTGAAATAAATTATCAAAACAAGTAACCTTCTACCAAATATTGCCATGACACCATGCACCGTGGAGTGTTTCTTTAATTATTATTCTTTGGACAGAAGAATGAAATGCCATACTTTAAAAGGGGAAAAGAGTGCTGTAGTTTTCTTCTTAATACTACAGTGGGAACTCATGATTCACACTATGCTTAAGTCTGTTGTTGACAATATGTGCAAAGCTGATACCTCTTCTCAGACTGATGCCACTTAAGCAGGCACCATTGATACTTTTTATTAATCTACAAGAAAGTATTTGTAATCTAACATTAGAAAAAGCCTAGAATAAAAGGAAAATATACACTAAAATAACATTTCTAAGCAAAGTCTATGAAATACTGCAAAATATATGAGAAATTAAACAAATACAACATTAAGTTACAAATGATATGAGTGTATCAAATCTTGGATGAATTGGGTTATGGTAGTTGTTTTTAAATCTTCACTTTGAAGCAGTTTTCTAGTTTTGTGTATATGTACATGATAGCACTTCCTGAGCTTCCTTTCATAACACCTTGGTGACACGCCCCAATCTGAACCCAAACATGAACTAAGCACTCTAATAGATGATTATCCCCTGTTAAGAGAAGCTCCCTGGAACTTTTCAAACCTCCAAACTCACCTTTGTCTTCCATGTTCTTGTTAAATTTTGTAAGCACTCATTTTTATTATTGTACATTTAGCAAAGTTAATCAAATCTCACATATATTACATAGATTCTAAACACAGAGATCACAATTGTTTTTTTTTTTTGTAAGATAAAACTCTCTTCAAATAAAAACCCAAGGTCCAATACTGGAATGGTGTGAGGCCATAGATTAATCATTACTCTTTGGACAGCTAATTGGGTCAAAATTGTTTCTAGGCATGATCTGATCTTGTTCTCTCAGTTCCCTCACACCTGAGTTCCAGACAGTCACTGAGTACCTCCATTTCCCACAAAGAAGAAATTTACTGTCTTTGAAGAGCACTTTTATATTTGCAAGCAGTTGGCTTCAAGTTTTTGTTCAGAGTCATTCTTCCATGTCTTTATTACCCCAGGATTATCAAGAATACAGCTCCCCATATGCTAATCCTACTGTATCAGAATCAAACAGCAAGACAAACAATGCAGGAGTGAGGAGAGAATTCACAAAATATAATGCCAGAGTGGAGCCTTATATTCTGGACCTGGAAAATCAGAATGAATATTGACTATTGTCTATGATAAACTATTTTGAATTAGAGTGTTTTAGAATGGTTTCAATTTGCAAGTGCTAAGCTAAAGATTTTCATTTGTAGTTAAGTAAAAGGATAGCTTTATTTAATGAGTGATGAGTTTGAAAATTGTCCTGAGATTTGTAATTAAAACTATATTAATAAGAAGAAACATGGGACATAAAGGACCCAGTATTACTTAATCTGACAATTGTTCAACTAAAAAGACATGAGTTGCTGTAAAAGATCAGGAAAGACTACCATGCCTAAGTGGATGGTGATCAAAGGAATTACCTTAAAATATATTATGACAATTTTTCAATTAAAGATCAGCAGTAGACATTTATTATTGTGAAAATGATTTGAACAGATTTAGAATTACTAAATAAATGATAAGAATAATCCCCCAAAGTTTTGGACGTGTATCATTACCTTACTCCTATTTTGTTTGATATTTTTGAATATTCATTGATATATTTGATTCTTTTGGTCAGCCTTTTTACCACTGTAACCAAAAAGACATGAGAAGAACAATTTTAGACAAGGAAAAGTTTATTTGGGGATTCAGAGGTCTCAGTCCAGAGATGGCTGGCTCCATTTCACAGGACCTGATTTAAGTCAGGACATCATGGAGGAAAGATATAGCAGAGAAAAGCAGACTAGGGCAATCAGGGCATGGCATCAGAAAACATAGACAGTGAAAGACTCCCCTTACCACAGACAAAATATATACCCCAAAGGCAAACTTCTAGTGACCCACCTCCAGGTACACTCTACCTTCCTAGAGTTACTACCTAATTGATCCCTATCAGGGGATTAATGCACTAATTTAATTAAGGCTTTTATAGCCCAGTCATCTCACCTCTAAACTTTCTCACATTGTCTCACACAAAAGCTTTGGGGGAATATTTTACATTTAAATCATAACATTGGCCATCAAAAAGTCTTGAGGAAATAGAAAGACAACCTGAAATTTGACTGAGATATCTCAAGTTTAGACTACTACAAAAGAAACATGCCCATTTTAATTTTAGTATTCCCCAACATGCTGCAATTTAGACTAAATTATAGGAATACTATGGATGTAAATTCCTACTTTATAAAAGAGGAAATCAAAGTTCTTATAAGAGTAATAGATAATAGAACTGGCATTGACCAGGAAGCTTCTGATCCTCCATTTTTAAAGGTATGTTCTTCCAAGAAACAGGGCTAGATAATATCTAACATGTATTTTTATTTTTAAATAGATTTTTTCCTAACAGAATGACTACTAATTGGTAACCGAGTTTCAAGACTTGTAAAAGTATACAGTTACTATGACAAAAAGAAATTCATATTTCAAGATTCAATTTGTTACAGTTGATTAAAAATAGAAAATAGAATTTATGATAAATTAGAAATGACCAAAAAGAATCTTTGAGACTTTTCCCCAAAAGAAGTGGCTCTATGTTCACTAAACTTGAATCTGCCTGGGTTTTGTGACTGTTCTGAGTAATAGAATATACTGGATGTATACTCAAGTCAGTTTCCAGCCAAAGGCCTTAGAAGACTCTCTTGAATTCTTTGTCTCTTGAAATACTTTGGGAACTTTGAACTGCAATATTAAATCCATCTACTAGAAGAACTCAGTGCTAAGATAAATGTGTTATGTTCAAAAGTCTCAGAGAACTCAGACCAGACCAAGAGTCAAATCAAAGACTTAGGGACCAGGCATGTTTGTAAAGTAATATTGACTTTGCATACTATCCCATCTACCAGATGAATCTTAGAAAATGGCACTGTTCAACATCATAAAGAGAAGTATAGGCTATATAAGCCCTATCAAATTAGTGAGTCAGAAAATCATGATATATAATAAATCATATCTTGTTATAAGCATCTAAGTCCTAGGGTAATTTGTTATTCAGAAATAGATAGATAGGACAAAATTTGATACCTGTAAACGTGTTGCTATTATAAAAAAAAAGTTTTTAAAACAGAATATTTGAAACTCAAGTTGTATGGTAGACAGGAACTGGATGGAACTATTGATGAACATTTGAATGGCCTTAGGGAGACTACTGGAACATTATGGATGATGAGGAAAACTTTATTAAAGGCCAATTATAAAGTACAGTTGAGTTATGTACAGAGAGAGCAGCTAGCAAAACTATTGTTTACAATAGTATGGAAAACATAAAAGAACTTTGTGATCTCAGAAATCTTGCTAAGATTTGCAGGCTCAAATTTTCCTAACTTCCTATGAAAATGAAAGATTAAAGAGCCAAAATGAAAGATTAAAGAGCCAAACTGCTGAAAAACTCCTGGAAAAAATACTAACATCTCAGGACATCTTTTCCAAACTAAAAAGTAAGAAATAGACTCAGAGAAGATGTCACATGCAGGTCCCTCTTAGTAATGCATGGTCTGGGGGTGAAAGTGAAGCCAAGAGTGAACATGGAAAACCCTTTTTTAAGACCTCAGCAAGACTAAAGGTGTTTTTTCATGGTTTCTTTCATTTGGACCAAATGACTACAAAGGACAAAAAGAAAAAAAAAATCTTCTTAGGAAAAACCTGTAGAATATATTTGTTAAAATAGTAGGCTTACAAAAATCTTGAGGTCATTTTTTAACTTCACAGAGTGCTCTAAGTGTAGAAGAATCTATTTTGAAAATATTTGTGGGTGTAGTGTTGTCTGTTGGAATGAATTGTAAATTAATACACAAAAAGTTTACAAAGCTTTTAAAAGATTTATACCAGTTGGACTGGAAAAATATAGTTATATTACAGAATGAAAAAGGCAGTTGAGTCTCTAATTTTCTGTAGATAAACATAAAGCTGAGAAAACTACTCAGCTGCAAACATAAACCATGTTTTATAGAATGGAAAAATAAATCCAATGTCCCAGATGAGAATCTTATCCTTCAACAGCACTGGACTCCAATAATTAAAATGGCCACATGTACCTAACTAGATTTCACAATTGCTATGGGCCGTACATTCCCATATGCTTCCTGTTTTTCCCCTCCTTTTTTAACAAACATGTCTATTGCTGTTTTTAATGACTATATCATCATTGTATATTGTGTGTTGAGAAAAAAAAAGATAATTTAGCTCTTAATCACAGTTTAAGCTCCAGAGAAGCCATACATAAAGCTGTGTAATACATACCAGTCCTCATTTCAAGTGGACTGAAATTTTGGAATTCATAATAATACTGAAAGAGGATGAGACAGTGAGATTTAGAAGTGAGTATATTTTCCATGTAGAACAAATATAAACTATTTACAATTCAAGGCAAACCATGATGGGTAAAGATGGCTGCATATTTGAAATACCTCTCATGATAAGAGTGGACCTATCATCCTTCTCTTTGAATTAAGTGGACTGTATTATTGCTTTAACCAATATAATTCAATAGATATGACACTAGGCCTATTTAAACTCAGAAAACTCCTTCAACTCAATAAAATAAAAAAAAATGTGCACAAATAGTCTACAGCTAGTATATTGTATCTAGTACTGAAAAGATTAGATATTTTCCCTCTATGATTGGAAACAAGACAATGATGTCATGTCTTACTATTTCTATTCAAGATCACACTGAAAATTCTAGCTGGTATAATAAGAAAAAGAAACAATAATTATACATTTTACAAAGTAAAAATAAAATAACAATTTCCACATCGAAAACTCCCAAAGAACCAGCAAAAAAATAAAATAAAATAAAATAAAATGGGACTGATTAATAAGTAAACCAACTTCTCAGAATCCAATCACACACTAATTATTACTTTCTTATGAGCCAACAATAAATAGTTAATATAAGAAATCACAAAACAATATCATATCCAATATCACCAAAAAAGGCAATACATTGATACAAACTGAAAAAAAAACTACATATAGGGTTTGTATGTAAAAACTATAAAATACTGATAACTTATATCAAAGAATGTCTAAAAATTAAAAGATATTCCATGATCATGGATTAAAAGACTCAATATTATTAAATTATCAATTTTTCAAAATTTTATCTTTAAATTTATCTGAATCTTTCTCAAAACACATGCAACTTCTTTGGAGATATGAACAAACTGATTTTAAACCTTAAATACAGAATCAAAAGACCCAGAGTTACCAATGAAATACTGTAGAAGAAAAATAATAATAACTAATTAATTGATTTCAAGACCTACTTTAAAGCTAAAATAAATCCACATATACATATGCAATATAAATATATACAGTAAGGTAAAAGAATATACAACCTATAAATAGACTCTCAAAAGTACTCAACTAATTTTCTTTGAGAGAATGTGTTTCATTATGTTTCCCAGGCTAGTTCTGAGCTGCTGAGCTCATGTGATCTTCCTGTGTCTGCCACCTGAGTAGGTGGGAATACAGGTAATTGCCACCTGTGCCTGGCTCATCTAATTTTTTTTTCATAAAATCTTAAAAACATTTCAATGAAGATATGATAGTCTTTGCAACAAAATGCACTGAAAGAATTGAATAGCCATTAAAAATAAAATAACACCGATGCTATACCTTCCAATAAAGTTACCTAAAAATGGATTTTAGATATCAATGAAAAACTAAAAAACAAAGAAAACTTTTTAAAAAAATTGCAAGAGGAGAACATTGGAGAAAAGTATGACCTTTCATTTAGTGATGAGTTCATAAAATAAATATAATATAAAATCATAATCCATTAAGAAATAATAAATTAGACTTCTTCAATTAAAACTAAAACTTCTGCTCTGAAAACACACTGGTAAGAGAACGAAAATGGGGCTGGTTTGTAGTTCAGCAGCACCACATTTGTGTAGTACACACAAAGTTTTGAGTTCAATTCCTAGCACTGCAAAAGGGAGAGAGAGGAAAAAAATACACACAAGTCAGAAACTGGGAGAAAATATTTGCAAAACACATATCTGATACCAGATTTATATTCAAAATATTTGAGGGTCTCTTAAAGTTCAACAGTAGGAAAAAAAGTAAGCCAATTAAAAATGAACAAAAATGTGAAAGGATATATAGGTAGCAAGCAAGTATATGAAAAGAGGCTGATAATTCATATTTAAGAAAATGAAAATTAAAATAACAATAAGAAACTACTAAACACCTAGTAAATAACTTAAATCCAACATTCTAACTCCATGTATATATGTCAAAATATATTCTCCTATCATGAATATCTAAAAAGAACAAATAAAGTAAATTAATTAATTTATAAAAATCCAGTATTCTAAAATTACCAATACCTGAAGACCTGCAAGAACTCTTATTTGTTGCCAATGAGCCTGCAAAATACTACAGTCACTTTGGAAGACAATTTGGCAGGTTTTTTTATATATTTTTTTTAGTTATTGGCGGACACAACATCTTTGTTTGTATGTGGTGCTGAGGATCGAACGCAGGCCACATGCATGCCAGTTGAGCACGCTGCCGCTTGCATCCTGAGCCCCAATTTGGCAGTTTTATACAAAGCTAAACACAGTTTTATTACCTGATCCAGCAATCACATGCTTAGGTGTTTACCTGATGAATCTGAAAACTCACATACACAGAAGAACATGCATGTGAACATTTGTAATGGATTTATTCATAATCACATAACTGGAAGCAACCAAGAGGAGCTTCATTGGGGCTATATATACTATTTGGATACATTCATACAATGCAATACTATTGCTACGGTCTGAGTGCCTTTCCAAAATTCATATTTTTCAATTTTAACCCTGAATTGATTGTATTAGAAACTAAAGCTCTTGGGAGGCAATTAGATCATGAAGGTGGGGAGCATCGTGAATGGGACTAATGCCCTAAGAAAAGGCCTGAGAGAGCTGCTTGCCCCTTTCACCATGTAAGTTTGTGGCAAAAAGATGGTCATCTAGGAAGCAAGAACTCACATTAAATCTGCTAGTGTCCTGTTCTGAACTTTTCAGTTTTTAGAACATGAGAAATAAATCTATGTGGTTCATAAGCCTCCCATTTTAAGGTATTTTGTTATAGCAGCCCAGAGACCAATACAATCATCCAGTGACTAAAAAAAAAGAATGATCCCTTCAACCATTTGAAGATATGGTGAATCTTACTAGTATGTTGTAAAGGGAAAAAAAGATCGATTGAAGAACTTCTATATTGTATTGTTCCAACATATGACATCTGGTAAAGACAAAACTATGGTTACTCTACCAAGGTTTGGAGAGGGAGGGTTTAATGAGTGATGCCAGGGGATTTTGTAGGTCATGAACTTATTCTGTATGGTAAGATTATAGTGGATACATGATACAATGCATCTGTCAAAACCAAGAGAACAAGAGAGAAGCTTAACATAGTCACTTATTTTAAAAAAAAAGGAAATAGAAGTCACAGGGTTCCAGGATAGAATACAAATGTGACAAAACAATGTAACTGTATTACAGGTATCTGAAGCCAATTCACTGAAGGGATTGGAGGTAGGGGGTGAGCTTACCTTAGTAACGTGGGAAATGATAGAATCTGTAAGACTAATGGTAGAAGGAACTATGCAAAAGTACTATACTTTAATTGACAAAACTGCTTCCCTGAAGGTATAAGCTTACAATTCTAGAATTACTTTGCATAAGTACAGAAACTGAACACATAAGTAAGTGGATAGCAGACAGCATTAAGTCAGTTTTCTCATTGTAGAAATGAGAGATTATAGAGGATAAAGAAAGGAGGCTAGAATGAACCATGTGGAAATGGATTGCAGTTGGTTTATGAACTCAAGTTTAGCTTAATAAAGTGATAGAAGTTATAGAAATGTTTATAGATATGTAAATACATATTCATGTCTCCTTGCTCAATTGGCTAAGAGGGCCTGGAAGCAATAATATTACTAGAGTAACAAACATGCTTAGGACTCAGATAGTAATTTCTTTTAAGATTCTCTTAGGATTCTTAGAGAAATTCCGGATTTTAGAACTGAGCAGTAAATATACATGACTAATTTGGAGCATGCTGTAGTAAAACTCCTCTCCCCAAAAAGCAAACTAAAGTATACTAGTATGATGGAATAGTTAATGGGAATAGACGCCAACTGAAAGTTCCCATTGGCCAAACCTGGAGCAACAAAATAAACAAATTAACATTTCATTATTAACCAATGTATAAACAACATATCCATAAATAAATACATTTTATTGATTCATATAAAAGATTTCATAAATAGACAAATGAGAGAATATTCTGTGTAGATAAATTCCAAATAATTTATATAATACTCTGTTCTCAAGGAGGTGGTCCCTAACACAAACCAGGTAATCAAGGTAAACATCAATCATGTGGTAAATCACATTGATAGTATATACCCTTCATAAACATCAAGGTATGCATAGCACACACCCATTATATAACCTTGATGTCTTGAAAAAGGCACTTTACTTCTGTGTCTTCCTCCTGAAAATACATTCCTTCAATGTGATCATGAGAAAAACATCAAACAAATCCAAGCCAAAATATATTCTATAAAAGACCTGATGAGTACTCTTCAAAACTGTCAAGGTCATTGAAAAGAGGAAAACCTGAGAAACTGTCATTTATAGCCAAGAGGAGTCTGAGAAGACATGCCTACTAAATGTTCTGCCGTTTGCTGGATAAAATCTGTACCAGGAAGAAATGGCATTAAGGGAAAACTAAGGAATATGAATGATGTATGGACAGCATTTAAAGATAATGTATTAACAGTGTAGTGCTAATTGTGACAATGTACCAGATGCTCATAATGAGGAAACCTGAATATGGATTATATGGTAACCTCTGCCATGTTCTCAATACTTGTGTAGATGTAAAACTGCATTAAAATAGAAAGTTGAATTTTAAAGGGAGGGAGTTTGGAAAATTTACAGTATGTGAATTGAAATTAACATACATTGCTAAACTATGGTAATAAAGACTGGTGTCAGCATTAAGAGACACATAGGATTATGGAATAAATGCATGGTCTAGAAATATACTCACATTAATATTATCAATTGATTTTCAGCAAACTTAATAAGGTAATTCAATGAAGAAAGGGTTTTTTAACAAATGGAAATGGAAGAGTTGGATATCCACACACACATAATACAAAAAAATATTTTGTTTGTGTTTACAGAAAAGTAGATAAATACACTTTAGAGACATGTATAGAGAGAAATCAAATGCCATTTTTAACTATTGAAAAAACAAAGTGACCTATGAGCATTCTTTTTACTATTTTTGAAACTTATCTGTATGTCTGACAGTTTTGAAAACTAAATATTTGGGGGGAGATTATAATAATAGAGTCAAACAGAGAATAATAAAGGCTGCACTGCTGAGTGCAGTGACACAGCCTGTATTTCCTGCAACTCAGGAGGCTGAGACAGGGATCACAGGGTGTAGGCCAGAGTCACAACTACAGAGACCTGCCTCAAAAAAATTATAAATAAATGGATTGTAGATGCTTCTCAGAGCTAAAGCACCTCAGTACCAAAACAAAACAAAACAAAACAAAAAAACTGCTTTATAACACTTCTCCAAATGACTTGAAATAATTAAATTTGATTGTATTAAATATTCTAGCCATAGCAATCAATGGCTTTAAAATGAAACAAAAGGAAGTGGTAAATGCTGACAAATATGCAAGAGATTAGAGTAAGATAATGACAGATTAAAACTCAATTGAATTTAGCATCATGAAGATCATTTGTAACTTACAGGGAAGTAGTCTCCATGGGCACTGAGGGTGGAAATGAATTGTAAGTAGATGGGTGTGAATAAACAGTGAATATATAAAAACAGCCTAGCAATAAACTCTTTGAGGAGATAGATACAAGAAGTGTTTCTATTATAGCTGGACAAAACCAGGAGGAAAGGGATGCAAATGTAAAGTTTGGGACTGTGGGGAGAGATGGCAGATTTTGCATTGGTTGGCTTCTATTTTTTTAAATGGGAATGAAGCAAAGATCTTTTCATTAAATTTAGTCTGGAGAAATCAAGAAGCCTGAAGAGTTGGAAAGTTAACTTTTTAGAAGATCATAGTAAGATTTCTGTGCTATTGTGGCAGTCCAGAATGAATTTGTAATAAAATATGGAATATTCATGGATGTACATAAATTATTGTTAATTAGGTAGGAGTGTATGTTTTGCATTTATCTGAGAGAAATTGAAACTATGTTCACTCAGAACACTGTATAGAAATCATTACAACAGATTTAATTACTCAAACATGTCAAATGTGTTTCAACTATTAGATTAGATACATTCATACAATGGAACACTACTCCCCTGCAAAGAGGAAGAAACAAAGTTCTGAAACATGCAGCAACATGGAATCTAAAATGTGTTTTGTTAAGTGGAGGAAGGCAGACTTGAAACAATGCAAAATGCAGAAATTCATCTATATGAAGTTCTAAAATATGCAAAATGATAACCTATAGAAAATAAACCAGTAATGACTTATGGCCCAGGGATGATAATGGAGTAGGCTACAGGGGCATTCTTGGGCATTTCTTATAATTGATGAAATTGTTTTACCTTTTGATTGTGGTGATGCTTACATGGCTCTATGTGTTCATCAAGTCTCATAAAACTGTACACTAAAAGGAAACCTCTTTTTATATGTAAGTTAAATATTTTTGCAGTTTTTTCTCATTTCAAGAATATGTATTTTTATCTTTTTAACCCAACATGAGTTTTAATACTAGTCCTAAATTCTTAATTTATTGGTTCTTCATTATTAAGATGCAATATCTTAATATTAAAAATGTAGAGTTTTGGACTTTAGATATTGCCTGAGGAAAATAAACAATTACATAAAATATGAAAAAAGTGGTCTTGACAGTCTCTCAAAGCATAAATTCCCACTGTCCTTCCAAGTGGATGTTACAGGTGTATCAGGGATGCTGATCTCTTGTAGTTCCAGGGGCAGCTGATAGACCATGGGCCCAGTGCTCCTAAACTAGCCATTTCAGCAGGAAGCAACTTCAACTGTTGACTCACATTCTGACAAGGCAATGGGAAATTTATTTTTTTCCTCTAAACATAATGAACATGTAAAGGAAAGATACTGCTACACATGTGCTATGCATGCTGAAAGAAAGTCCCTACTTGTCATTGAGGGCGTGGCACAGTAACATACATGACACAACCAACACTTCTCTATGGGTCTGTACAGTGATGGCAAAGTAACAGTGAAGAAAGTAAGAATCTTTTGTGTGTGTGTGGTGCTGAGGATTGAATCCAGGGCCTTGTACCTGTGAGGCAAGCACTCTACCAACTGTGCTATATCCTTAGCCTAAGAATCACTTTCGTAACAGGAGAAAAACTAGGGGAAAAAATGCAATAGCATGATGAAGAGGGAAACGCTAGAATCAACTAAACACATCCTCTGTTTTTTATCTCCTATTCCCTCTACTAATTTTTTAACTAAGAGTTTTCAAAATTATCTAAGACAAATTCTTTTAATTAATGGCAGACTATAGATATTTCTAAGTATTGAAGGAAATGGAAGTGAGAAGTACAGTAATATGAGTGAAGAAATAATTCCAAGGAATTCTTTACATCTTTATCAAATGAGTACCATGGGAGACATGTACCAAGGAATGAAATTACTCCAGGGCCTTGAGGAATTTCAGAAGATGTGCTCTATGTAAACTAAATTCCTTTTCTGTGATGGAAAAGTAGTGCCAGCAAGAAAGTTGTCATTACATGGTTGCCCATTTCTCAGAGAGCTCTAGAAATCCTTCAAGTTGAGGATGAGGATGTGGGAAGTTATTAAGGAAAAAAGTATCTGAACTTGATCCTTGGAATCATGATAGGTAAACAGATATTTATCATATTATTTCATATGTATCCTGAACATACATTGCTATAAAAACTTTACAAGGAAAATATTTTAGAACTAACAGAAAACAACAGAAGGGTAGCTAGTCATTGCAGATAGAAAAAGACCATTTGTATTGGGGGATGATCATATATTTTCCAATATGGAAAATTTCTGTATGGGATTGGATCTAGACCTATTCTATTTTAGAAAGATGATAAGAAGATATAATTTTATAACTGCTACGAGAAATCATAGAAGATAAAATATAGCCAAATACAGCAAACAGTTTCCTGATTTTAAATCAGGGGACATTATTGATTTATTCATTCACCAAATATTAATAAACACAAAATACATGTTAGTTCCTAGGATAGATTGGAAACTAGAACAATGAAAAAGAAATATTGATTTTCCCATGAATTGGAATGAATAAGATAATAGACATTAAAGTTGATGGGAAATGAGATAATTCACTAGGGTTAGAAGTTAAATACTACAATTTCTCTTTAAATTTTCACTTATAAATAATAAAAATATAAAGCTATACTAATATTTAATGTACAAATTGGCATGAAATTACTTTTTGAGCCCAAATGCAAGACCTCATATGTGCTGTATAGCTTCTTGAGATAACCTGATGAAACTGTGGGAGTTCAATAAGACAGGTGATCTTGCTCCAATTTGAACTGCTGTAAGTTAAGCACACTAGTTAAGTATCTCGACAGCTCACATTGTCTAGTTTTAATAAAACACACACCAAAAATGAGGAAAAAATCTTAAAAGATTTTTACAAAGTAGTCCACAAACAGCAGGCAATTGTCTTAATATAAGTATAACTAAATAGTTAGAAACTGATAGTGCTAAGATCTTGATTCTTCTTCATTTTTTATCAGACACTTATAAATTAAAATCAATAATACTTCCATGAGGTCTAATATAGTCATGTTCATTAATAGTATTGATATTGACTAAAATATAATTATTAAAATCTAATGAGAAAGTTTTCTACTAATGGGAAATTTTGAAAATTATTTTCAAAAAAGAAAATAATTAATATTACATTCACCTTTTCCTCATTCTTTTTTTATTTCTATAATTGGCAAAGTTTTATAATTAGATATCATATATTTTATTATGTTTATATTTTAATGCAGGCCATAATTTATATATTGTGTTATCTTTTTATTGCTGTGACAAAATACTTGATAAAATCAACTCAGTGAAGGAATGATTTATTTTGTCTCACAATATCAGAAATTTCAGTCCATGGTCTCTTGGTATCATTGCTCTGAGTTTGAGGTAAGGCAAAACATCAAGGAAAAAGTGTGTATCAGAGCTGCTTACCTCAGAGAAGCCTAGAAGCTCTTGCCTAGCATGTGTGAAGCACTGGGTTTGATCTTTAGCATTGCATGAGAAAAACAAACAAACAAACAAACAAATGTTACCTTAAACAAACAAACAAACAAACAAACAAAAAAAAAGATGTCCTTCTAGGACATGTGTCTTCTGGCTTACTTCCTCCAACCAGACCCCACTTCCTACAGTTTTCATTGTCAATTCCCAATAATGCCAAATTATAATTTCATCAATGGGTTAAACATTTTGTGAGGTTAGAGGCCTCATGATCTAATAAGTTTTTCAAAGGCCCCCCCCCCCCGAACACTTCTGCATTGGGGATCAATCTTTCCATTGGGGGATATTCTAGATTCATATGGTAACATATAATTAAAACGTTAGTATACAAATTCATGAAAATATTTACTTTATGAGAAGCATATCAAAAATATTTTCTAAATACTAGTTCAAGGAAACTAATCTCAATAATATTAGTATTCAAGTTCAGGAAAATGTTTACTTTATTAGACGCACATCAAAAACATTTTCTAAACACTAGTTCAAGGAAACTAATATCAATAACAAGGAACATGATAAAAGAGATGTTTTAGGGAAATTTGAAAAGCAATGTGAACATGATACAAAGAATATAATAATCATTAGATACCAACATGACTTTTCTAAAAAAAAAGCACACAACTGACTTCATTTATCTTTTCAATATCATTCTTATATTTAGAAAATAGATTAAATATTACCATATTGTTTTGAGCAAGACACTCAAATAATCAAGATGTGAATAAAATAGCAGACTTTAGATGACACATGCCAGGAAGAATAGCTTGTATGATAGATAACCAGAATAATCTTTCTGGCTCACTTCCTCTAGACCACAGCCCAAATTTCTTCGATTACCCTGAGAATGAGGTCTACAATCCATTGATTCTACCACCCTTCACTGACCCCCAAGTGATGCCTTCACTACCCTATTTAGCCAGTTTACATTTTACAGCTCAATCATTACCATCACTCTTACTAGTTCCTTAGCTCCTTTGGTTCTTGCCGGCTTTCTCCACTGAACTTCCACCCTCTACACCTACATCTATGATTGAATCTTAACAACACTACAACTGAGCTAGTCACAATCACATATCCAGTATCACTTTAAATTCATGAACACATATTCTTTAGTACCACAAAAGATCACAATATTTGTACAAATTCTTGTTTGTTCACATTCTCACTCTCTTTAATAAGAGTTTTAGACATTTTTGTCCTTTCCAGTCATCAATAGGTTTTCTTCCATCCCTGCTATGTTTTAATAAATTTGCCTCCAATTGAACTGAGATAACTGGAGTTATCACAACTATTCACATCTATGATCATAAATCCTACTTACCCTTCTGTTAACATAGAAAATTGCCCAGATCTTAGATGTTACCTGTCAAGAATTATGAAGTTTATTTATCTATTATTTTTATTTTTATTTTATTTTATTATTTTTTTATTAAATTTATTGTTTTAATTTTAATATATTTAATTATTTATTTTACTTTCAGCCTGAAAAGTTAGCTTACCAAAAGCCATGAGAGTCTTCATTTTTTTACAAAGCACAGTTTAGTACTCTTAGAAATTTCAGTACCTCATTCATACATTGCTGGTAGGACCTCAAATTGGTGCAAACACTCTGGAAAGCAGTATGGAGATTCCTCAGAAAACTTAGAATGGAACCACTATATGACCCAGTTTTCCCACTCATCCACATTTTATGACTTAAAATCAGCATACTATAGCAATGTGGTCACATTGATGTTGTTAGCAGCTCAACTCACAATAGCTAACTATTGAACCAATCTAGGTGCCTTTCAATAGATAAATGGTTAAATAAAAAATGTAGCACATATACAGAATATAACATTTCTTAGCCATAAAGAAGAATGAAATGATAGCATTTGCTAGTAAATGAATGGAACTGTAGACTATCATGCTAAGTGAAATAAGCCAATCCCCCCAAAACCAAAGGCCTAATGTTCTCTCTGATATGCAGATACTAACTCACAATAGCATCAGGGGGCAGGGGCAGGAATAAAGGTTCACCAGATTGGATGGAGGGAGGGAGTGGTGGGAAGGGGAATGGGAATGAAAGAGAGAGTAGAATGAATTGGACATAACATTTCTATGTTCATAATGGTTATATGACCAGTATAACTCCACATCATATACAATCACAAAAATGGAAACTTATACCCCATGTATATATGTCAAAATACATTCTACTATCATCTATAACTAAAAAGAACACATTTTATTTTAAAAAAAGAAAATGCAGCACCTACTATACATACATTTTATTGTGATGTGTCATCCTAATCAGGCCATAGGGACCCCACATATTTGTCTAAAATTATTTTGGGGTGTTTCTTGTTTTCTGGTAAATACGGTAATTTCAATTGCAGACTGATGAAAGCAGATTGCCCTCCCAAATGTAAGTGAGTCTTGCCCATTCTGTTGAATGCCTGAATAGAATAAAAGTCTGAGTCAAAAAGAATTCTCTTTTTTTCCCAATTTACTATCTTCAATCTGGAACTACAACTACACCATCAACTTTCTTAGGTCTCTAACTTGTCAACTGCAGATCTTGCACTATTCAGCCTCCATCATTGTGTGAACCAATTTGTTATAATAAATAAAAAATTTATCAATTCTGTTTTTTTTATACCCTAATATAGTTCCCTTGGCCCTGATTTCCATAGGGCTTTGAATTGAGAATAAGCAACATCTGTATATGCAATGGGTTGCATTACAGGAAAGGAATTTTGAGTTTAGGGAACCTGAATATTTTATAATGGGATGTGAACAACTTCTCTTGACCTGTACCCATAGGGAGACATTATCTTTATTATACTGAACAGTAAGAAAACCTATCTAACTTGATGTGCAAACATCCTTAAAAAATAATCCAGAACAAAAGAGAAATATGATACTTTTCTCTCAAGACACATATGAATTTGAGAAAAGATGAAGAATTTATTTCTAACTTGGCCAATCCCCCAACGTACATGTTTACTTTAGCCTGTCCCCTATTGCCTACTCAAGAATGTTGCACAAGTAATTTCCCCTTCTCCCTCCTGAGTGTTTTTTCTTTCTTTTTTATTGAATTATTTCTATTTACATAAAAGTCTCCTATCTTAAAAATATTGGCTCATTTTCCTCTCATTAACATCCTCATCTCTCTCCTTTCTTTCATACCAAATCTCACAAGGAAAAAGTAAAACCCTATTTAAATTCATTGCTCCCAGTTTTCTCTTTCCATTATCTCTGTAACACATTGTAACTAGGTGTCTTTCTTCCAGTCACTCTACCAACCTCCTCTTACCAAGATCACTTTCTTAGTCCATATAGCTGCTGTGACAAAATGTCATAGGCTGTGTATCTTATAAAGAATGGAAATTTAATTCTTTCAGTTCTACAGGCAGAGAAGTCCAAGATCAACATCACAGCAGATTCAATGTCTGCCAAGGGCCTACTTCCTGCTTTATGGAAAAGTGCCTTCCTGCTGTATTGTCAAATAGTGGAGAGGGTTGAGCTAGCTCCCTAAAGTTTATAGTGTATCAATATGTGGGCTCTGCTGTGGTGACTAGTAACTTCTATAAGGCTCAACTTCCTAATACCACCATCTTGGTAGTTAGAATGACATCCTAACAATTTCTAGGGGACACAAACATTCAAAACATAGGAACCAACTATGACTTTCCTGTTGTTAACTCTGATGACAATCATCACTTCTTATCTTGGTCTAGTGGCAGCACTTGCATCTTTTGGGCTCCCTGTTCATTTTGACCCCATTATTCTTGGGGCTTTCAGGAAACCATTTCACCACATTTCCACTGCTCTCTGTGTCCAGTCTTTCCTAGACTTCTTGGCCAGTTTCACCTCTTCTCTAACTTCTAAATGCTGAAGTGCCCCAGAGATCAGTCCTTAGATTTCTTTTTATTTATATCTTCATTCATTCTCTTGATCATTCATCTAGTTTTATGATTTTTTAATAACATCAACTATATGTTGCTGACTCCCAAATCTATTTATCTTTCTGGCTCATATTTCTTGCCAGAACTCTAGACTCATGTGTCAACATGTTTTTTCTGAATATTCACTTGATCTCTCAAATTTAGAAGCTGCTGATAGCTCCTGCTTGCCTTGCTTCTATTGTAGTCTTCTCCATTTAGAAGACTTCTCCATTTAAAAACTCTTAAGTCATCCATGACTTCTCTCACATTCTGCATTCATCCTTTAGCCGATGCTTCCTATTTTTTCCTTAAAAATATAGAAAAGATAGCTGATCTTTACTACTTGCACTGTTACATCCTAATCCAAGCCACCAAAATCTCAAACTCCTCTACCTATCCCCAGAGAACCTGGTCCTTCCTTTGGCTCATGGATAACTTTTGTTTATTTTCAAAAGAACATCCAAAATAATCCTGCTTTATTGTAAGTCACACTATGTCAATCCTCTACTTAACTTCTCCCCATGGTAAGAGCTCACATCCTTTGAAGTGATGTATAAAGTCATTCTTTTTCCTCTGAACCCATCCTAGTCTCCTTTTTTTTATATCACTTCATCTACACTAACCCTGACTTGCTTCTTGAACAAACCAGGGAGGCTTTGCCCTCAAGAGTTATCCAGGAATAATCAACCCCAAAAAAGTCAATTAGCACTATACTGTTTCCTTTACATGGTAACCATCCTTGGCCATTGTATCTAAAATTCTAACACCTTTCCTCTTCCTTCAAGTGCTATCTCTCATTACATTCTCTAACATTTATTTGTGTACATTCCATATCTCATTTATTTACTATTCTTATTGCCCCCACTAGAGTATTTGCCTAATAAGGAAGATTAGTTCATTGCTCTGTGCTCAGTTCTTAGAATATCAACTGGGACATGGAAATAGCATTCAACATTCATTTACAATAGTCAGTCATTCAGTGAGGAGTTCAACATACAGGGATGGATTACATTAAGATGCAAAAATAATGGGTGAACGTGGATAAGGATATTCTAAGTGAAATAATTTAGTCACAGGAAAATACCACAAGAATCCACAAATGTGACTTATAGAAGCAGAGAATAGAATGATGGTTGCCAGGGTTGGGGGGTAAAGGGAATGGGGAGGTGCTATTCAATGTATACACATTTTCAGTTACGTAAGATGAATAAGGTCTACAGATCTGCTGTACAACATGGTATTGTAAGTTAATACTGGGTAATGCACTTAAATTTTTAAGGGACTAGATCTTATATTAAATATTCTTGCCACATATGATCACAAGAAGGTAGAGCACATGGACAATTTGGGATGTGATGTTTATTGCCTTCATTGAGGTGCTCAGTTCAAACTCATCACATGATACACATTAAATACGTACATTTTCGTATATAAAAAGTACCACAATAAAGCTGGTACTTTTTCAAAAACCTATCACAAAAATAAAGGAAAAAAACTTTATTTGACTTCTCTTGCAGTTTTCCAGACACAGCTTATTTGGACTCAGTGACTCTGAATATGCACTTTTTTTTCCTGATCCACAGTCCCTTTCTTCTCATTACTCATCATAAGTTTCAATTGCTTGATGAAATCTCTCAGGTATTGGTCTTAAGCTGTCTCTTAATAAGCTATGTGGTCCTACATGCTAAGATCCATGTTCATAGTATGCTGCCTTCCAAATCCCTGTATTCACAGTACATAACAATTATTCAAATGTAATTAAATTTATCATTTAAAAAAAGCTAGAGTGAAGAAATTTTCCAAGAGTTTTAGTATATGGCAAAGTTGACAAAAGTAGATATTCATTATCCAACTGTGCAAAATAGTTATGAAATACAGTTCCCCAAATACTGCCTTATGAAATACTGAGCCTCCCATCAACATGGAGTGTAAAGGGAGCTTAAATGGCCAGTACTCAGGGATCTGGGTAAAAGACTCTCAGATCACAAAGGGAATTATAATGGGAAAGCCCTCCTGCAGGATCTGTAGATTTCTAGTACCTCATTCTCCAATTTTTCTGTTTTTAAATTTATGGTACTCCGAGGTTTTTAGCATTCTATACTATCCTGATTTAGTACAATTTGGATCCAACTTAAGGATTAAACACAAAGTTAAATGTAAATCTATCTGAATACATTTGCTCAAATCGCCTAAATGACTTTATTGTCAAAATATTGTTTGTTTGTTTGTTTATTTATTTAGGTACCAGGGATTGAACTCAGGTGCACTCAACCATTGAGCCACCCCCGTATCCCTATTTTGTATTTTATTTAGAGACAGGGTCTCACTGAGTTGCTTAGCACCTCGCTATTGCTGAGGCTGGCTTTGAATTCCAGATTCTCCTGTCTCAGCTACCTGAGCCACTGGGAATACAGCATGTGCTACCGTGCCAGGCAGACTATATTTTAAATTTAAATGTCTCAATCTATTTTCATGTCTCATGTTACTATTTACATTATTAAGTTTAGCTTTCAAACAATATTTTGCATTTCTAAAAGACACTGCTGTCTTCATTTTATGCTGTGTATTCTAGCATGCAAAGGATTAAATGTCTTCTCCAAGATCATATAGAATGTCAGAGAAAATTTCAAAGTAGAATTTTTTCCTCATTTTAACCCTTAATTGATGGATGGGTAAGATTTTTTATTTTTCCCCCAAGATTTCCCTCAACTTATTTAAGAAAGAAAAGTTAAGTTTTACTTTTTCTTAAACTAAATAAAGAAAATATACTCTATATTTTAACTAAAAATTTTTCAATTTACTAGTTACTCAGAAGCTCAGACTAGACTCCTAGAATTAATATAATAATCTGTCCTTGAATCACAGTCTCCACTAATATATTTTTTCCATCAACCTCTCTCACTTTCTACTCATCTCCAATAGGATGCCTTCAAATATAAATTCCCTCTGTCAGAAGATCAGTCTATTCTTGATTTTAAAGGAATCTGACATAACTTAAAATCATTTAAAGCCAAAATAGTGCACTTCATTTATTGGCTAGTTATTTTCTGCTTTTTATTATGCAAAACTACAATGACTTATTTCTTCTAATGTAAAATAAGACAAGTTACTACCTATATTTCAGTAATTATTAGCAAAAACTGCAAAAAAAGAAAGCCATAACTATAAGTTGCTAATACAATAAGTTTTCTCTGAGGACTAATTTCTGAAGTTCAGGAAATTTTAGAAACTGTGAAAATATTCCATAAAAGTATATGTCTTATGATTTCAAATTCCATTTGCTTCGCTTATTATAAATTCATACATTTTTCTACTAAGATATTTCTATCACAATAGCAACATGTTTTTTAACCTCATAATATGAATGGAATGGAAATAAAAATTTTTAAGCTGATAACTACATACATTATCATGCAGTAAATCCAAATCTCCCAAAAATATAGAAAATTATTTGAGGAAATTAGTAGAGAAAATTTGAATTGGACACAATAATTTTGTAAGGACATATGGAATTGGAGTAGAAAACACATTTTACTACAAGGTATCCTCAATGATTGCCTGAGACATATACATAATGTTTCTCAGATTTTCCTCCTCTGTTTTGGGTCTACATAAAATCCAAGTAAAGGAAAATCAATCTGTAGAAGGTAGATATCAGTCTGTCCATAAACAAAACTGTTAACAATTTTTAGGTATCTTAACTTTGCTGTTAGCCTTCAGCCCCTAATAGAAATTAAAGAAATGAATGTAAGTTAAAAATTTGCCTCAGGATGGGCAACTTTTTACTATGATATTTAATAGCTATAATAAGCACTTAACTTTTTAAAATAATTTTTTAGTTGTTGATAGATATTTATTTAATCTATTCAATGGGCAATCAATCCAACTAAACCTATGCCAGTCATTTTAGAGTCCCTTGTACATCCAGAAAGAAGGAATAAGGAAGGAAATAAGGACAACAGTCTTCCAATACTTCTGTATGTCAAGAAAGAGGACACTTATGACCAGATTCAACCTCTGATTCCTTAGCAGAAATGTAATCAACAAAATAGGGAGCATAATCATCTAAATAAGGTTTTCATAAAGAAAGTGGAATTCAACAAAGTTTACTTCATTAAGCCTGTGTAGTATGTAATGTGTATGTGTGTGTATTTTTTTCCAATGCTAGAGATTGAACCTAGAGCTCACATATACTAGACAAATACACTACCACTAAGCTACATACCAACCCTATATGTGTATATGTTGCATTTGCCAGTAAATGAATAGAGTTGGAGAATATCATGTGAAATAAGCCAATTCCACAAAACTAAAAGTCAAAAGTTTTCTCTAATATGTGGATGCTAATTGACAGTAAGGTGAGGGGGAGTACTAGAGAAGAATAACATTACCTTAGATTAGGTAGAGGGCAATGATAGGAGAAGAGGGGAGGGAATGTGGGGATAGGAATGATAGTAGAAATAAACAGACATTATTACTGTATGTGTATATGTGACTACACCACCAATATAATTCTGCAACATGTACACTCAGAAAAAAGAGAAGTTATATCCAACTCTGTATGATATATCAAAGTGCATAAATGCATTCTATCATCATGTGTAACTGACTAAAACAAATTTTAAAATTAAGTTAAAAAAGAAAAAAACCCAAACTAAGAAAATATATGCCCCACAATTCTTTCAAAACCTTTGGAGTAATTTAACATGCTTTCCTATATAAAAAGTGATTGTGTTCAAAATTCTTAGAGCCTAAAAACCTCAAAATTTTATTGAGTACAAAACACAGGTCAGACAAAATACACAAAACAAATCTTATGTAAGTAGGTCTATGGCATTTTTATGTATTTCCTGAAGATAGTATACACCTTTCAATTCCTTATATAACCACCAAAAAGAAAAAAAAATAATCTAGAATAACAAACTTACACTCTGTTGTTTGTGTCTTAATGATAACGATAGAAAACAGGAAGGAAATTATTCATTCCTTGGATTTTTAAATCATCCAAATATCCTGTTCTCATGGTGCACTGTGACTCCAGTAAAGATGTATCCTTAGATTCAAGTGGTGTTTTGCTAATTTCTCTAGGTCCTTTGCTTTCTGATTTTTGTTTTATTTTCTTCCCTGACATTTCCTCGGCACTTGCTCCTGCTCCCTCTCCCTCTTTTTCTGCCTCTCCTTCTCCCTCTTCCTCTGTCATTGACCCTGTCCCCCTCCCTCTCTTTTCCTTTCCCTCTCTTCTAATTAGGCCACTTCTTTCTTCCTATCATTCTTACTCTAAATATACTTGCTAAGTCCATCACTGCTACTGCCTCTTTTCCACATTATCTTTTTTGAGGCACAATGCCAGTGCCATTTTTCTTGTGATTTGTGAAAGTCTTTCTTTCCTGTCCCTTCCCAGGCCTCCTACCCCCTACCTAAGCTTTTCCTTTCTCGTCTATTATCTAGTACATGCTCTGTTATATTTCTAGCCCTTAAAGTTCACAGAGCGCATGAGAAAAGAAAATTACAGCTATGGTGAAACAGAGGTTTCTCCAAAAACTACCCTTGGTTATTTTGATCTAGTTTCCTATGTTGTTTCTAAACAACAGCTTAATTGCTCAGATGTGAGGGGGGAAAGAAATGCAAAAATCAAGTAAAAGCCCTGGAAAAAGCACTAGTAATCTGTTTCTTCTTAAGTCTTAGGGTCATTCAATTGTCCCATGCCTGCATTCATACGATAAAACAAGATATATTTACATTTTCCCTTTTGCTTACTGGGCAGTTGAATAAAAATATTTCTGTTCACCCAATTACAATTAACTCTTAGTAGCAATAGGACAAAACACATGCCATCTTAAACAGCTAGTACTAAGTTAAAATAAAATACATTTAATTTGAAATTAATGGGATGTTCGCAGTCTTCTTCAAAACACTGAGAAAAGACATGAAGTTCCTGATGCCTGAACTCCTAGTGACACGTGCAGAATCTTATGGGGTAAAGAAACTCCTAGTGGACAATAATACCCAGTTTACCTTTTTTATCTTTGATGCAATTTTTTGCTTAGATATGGATTGATTTGAAAGTCTTTAATTGTATTTTGTATTTTGTTTTGTATTTTGTATTTTGTTTTTGTATAACATCCTTTTGTATTTCTTTTTATGGCTGGATTAGTTACCTAAAAACATTTTCCTTACTATAAAAGCAGGAGAGACATCATATAACCATCACTTACACAGCTTTTCTTGAAAATCTGTAAACATTTATAATGACAAAGTATACCTAGTAAGGAAGAGAGAAGACAAAACATCTGTGGTAAAGTCTGGGTAAAAAGACACACTTCTTCCATCCAGAATCTGATTTTTCCATCCGGAATCCAGTACGTCCTGAATTTTCCCACATTTAAAATAAGTCAATTGAGGATCTAATTCAACTCACGTGGCTCTTCCCTTCCATGATGTTCACGCTTCAGTGATGTTAAACATGGTGCATGCAGGGGCCAGAGGGGAGGGTCATTGGTCATCTGCAGCTCCACCAGATCGAGGGGGTCTGAATCTTTGGATTTAGAATGAAAGGGAGCAACAACCTTGGTGAAGCTGAAAAAGTGGGCAGGGGCTCAAAGCAGCAAATCCACTTATGGTGGATGAATGAAGTCAGAGGTTGAGGAAATACAGTTCATCACAGAACTGGGATGAAATCAAGGACAGGAGGGAGAACTGTCCATGCATTGATCATCTATGCATGGATTTCACATGATATGCAGTTTTCTTGTGCTGTTTCTAACAGTATCTCAGCAAGAGCAGTTCTGGGAACCTTGTCTCATTATATATCACTGATTACAGGAAAATACATGTCACTCATGAGAGTCTTTCAGTCTTAGAAATGGAAGACTTAGAAATGGAGCAAGATGTTGAGATACTGGCTCTGGTACACAGAGCCAGGAAACCATGGAGAAGGTTTAGAAGGGGAAAATCAAGAATGTGACAGATGAATAAGATTCCTCTCCCTTGGTTCAACACTAGAGAATTTCCACCTGGAAACAAGGCCTGAGCATGGTGAGCTAGCAGCAAAGCCTGACGGGAGGTGGAAACTCAGGTTTTCCTGCCACCTCTCCTAAAGATGAGGAGAAGGAATGGCCCAAAAGAGAGCTGAAGAAGATTAGGCTGTTTATAAAGTTGGATTATGTCCTCAAAGGATGGGTTAGTGCTTTAGGTAATAGGTCTTCTTTTTTAAAACATAAAATAGGCTTCTGAAACATGCCCAGGAAACAAGGCACTAGGAGAAACCCTGGATTAGAGCAGGCCCTCCACCAGGATTCACATGCACTTGCACTGACGTTTGGACAGTCTTTGTCTTTTTCGCACATTATTGGAAAGACAACTGACCAAGGTGGGGGAAGGTAATAAGAAGACCCATTAAAATAAAAGGGAAGAATGGCCCAGAAAAGATGAAGTTAAAATAACCCAAATTGAAATTAGCAAACACAACCCAGTAACTTCACAGAGATTATAGCAGAAGATACCTGCTTCTCTCTTCCCACGTTATGACCCAGATTTGAGATGGTGCTGTGACTTATGTTTCTTACAAAGAGAACCTGGTGCACCTGGAGTCTTAATAGGGTGTCTCGTCTCAACACAGCATTAGTTTGAATCCCTACCTTCCATCCACTAATTAAGAGAGTCTCATCCCAGCCACATACATGAAGCCTGCCTGTTACCCTTGGACCCTCGTCTCCTCCTGTCTTCAGTATCTCACCCTCAGTGTGCTCTTTTCTTCCTCCTTTCTTCCTCCTTTCCCTTTCTGCTCGTTCTCCATTGCTGCTGGGGTGCAAGGGAGAAGGGAGAGGTGTTCCCTTCACAAAGGCAGGTCACCAGGCCTCTGTCTTTCAGTGGATCATTTCTGCTGATGGATGTGGCATATGGACTACAGAAAGGCTCCTCCAGACAGCTGTGCTCACTGCTGCCCTCTGTGGAGCCTTGCTCTGGGCTTTCTGTTGCCTTCCCCTTGCTTCATCCACTCTGACTGCCATGCAGGAGCGCATCTGAATCCCCAGAATGTTCGTCTCTTCTCTCCTCCATGATCTTGCCTGGTCCACCTTCCTTTAGGGAAACTTAAACCTGAGGGAGTACATTAGGTGCTCATTAGTACATTAGTGCTCATTAGGTCTGACTGTACAGTTGTGTCACCTCCCCCTGTGCTGCTGCAGCCCAGGCAAGTCCCTAGCTCAAAATCTTAGCTGACAGCCAGCTGGGGAAAGAAAGAAAAGAGAGACTCCTCCTCCTCCACCACCTCTTCCTCCTCTTCCTCCTCCTCCTCCTCCTCCCCCTCTTTGCTGTCTCCTACAAACTAAAAGGCTCCTCCCATCCCTATACCCAGTCTTCCCCAGTGTGGATTCTGTCTCTCTCCCAGTTCTCCTGTTAGACATCTCAGTGGACAAGGCTGCCAAATTAGGGAGGTCGCCATGGCTATTACAAAGACCATAAAGAGACAATGAGGTGATAGTTCTTCTATCAAGACCTGGGATTTTTATTTTTTGTATTTTTTATATTATTTTCATTTGTAGATGAAATTAATACTATCTATCTATCTATCTATCTATCCATCCATCCATCCATCTATACATCTATCTATCTATTTATTTGGGTTACCAGGGATTGAACTCCAGAGTACTCGACCACTGAGCCACATCTCCAGCCCTATTTTGTATGTTATTTAGAGACAGGGTCTCACTGAGTCCCTTAGCACCTCACTTTTCTGAACTCACAATCCTCCTGTCTCAGCCTCCCGAGCCTCTGGGATTACAGACATGCGCTACCACCAACTTATTTATTTAATTTTATGTGGTGCTGAGGATCAAACCTAGTAACTTACATGGGCTAGGCAAGAACTCTACCTATCAGCTATACCACCAGCCCCCTCGGCCCTTTTTGACCTTGATCCTGATAATTATCCACTCATTTTCTCCTGGAGCAGTACAGCTGTTGATGTCTCTGTTCAGTGACCACTGGGTCCCATTTGGCAACTTCTGTGGAACTGCCATGATGATTTCTGAGGCCTCCCTGCCCTTGGTAAGAGGCCTTCTGCCAGGCAAGCCCAGATCTCTAGGCCTTGGGGAAAACTGCTAAGGCTGATGAGTGCTGTGACTGTCAATACTGAGAAGCAAGTGAGGAGAGAAGAGCTAACTGGAGCAGGGAATGAAGTCTCAAGGGCCGCAAGGCACAAGAGAAAAATGTGAACAGGAGACCTATGTGGCAGGGAGGCGCGCCAGGGAATCACCAGGCCCAGGCAGCCTTGCCTCTGTGTCCCTGCTCACTTATCTTCAAGCAAAATGATGCCTGATCACCAGCACTGGGTGCCTCCCAATGCCTCATCTCTGTTGCTTCTCCTTGTTTGAAAAGACCATGATTGTGACTTCCCCCACACTGATACGTACCTGGGTAGCATCCTATCTGTGCTCTTCAGCTGTAACTCTGCCCTATCTACTAGCAATATTGTGTTCCTATTATCTCCTCTGCCAAGGGTGACACGTGGCCCTTTCTGCTTCAAATGCTGGCCCTATAATTCTGGTTCTGCCTGTTTAAACATACTTCACATGTGAAGGACCAAGCCATCAATAATTTTTTTAAAAAGTATGTTGGGCTATCTTCTCCTCTTGCTCAGTGCAGCCCTGGCTCTGAGGTGCTCCCCATGGACCACAGTTGGCACCCTGCATGTTCCTGCAAGTTGTCATCTCCAAGAAGCTTCAACCCCCCAGAGAGGTGATTCCTCCACAGAGACCTAGCTATCTACCCCACCCCATTCCTGGCCCCTTCTACCTCCCAGTCTGAGAATGTGGCGTAAGCGTGATGAGGCCAGGTGTCTCCCTGGAAACAGGTCTTCTAGCTCTGTTTATGTTACTGCCTGCCTTTCAGCTTCCCCTCACTGACAACAGCAAGTCTCAAAAGGTGAACAGCCGATACACATGCAGCAGAGTATGTACAAAAATTTCGTCCATCAAACTAAAACATTTAATATTTAACTACTAGAGATTTCTCTCATTAATATTTGCAACAGATGCTAACAATAACTCATATTAACTTAACCATTTGATCTGTGCTGGCAGTCCACCTGTATTCTCTCTGCAGGGATATGGGTGCCACTGAGCCATTTTATAGTCTGTTAGAGGTTCAGAGAGTTAAAGCAACATGCTCAAGGCCAAGGTCATGGAGCCAGAAAGTAGTACAGCAGCGAGGGTTCAAATGCAGGCAGCCTAGCCCCCAGCTGAATGGCATATTGTCTACTGATACCTAGAAACTGAATATAGGCTCTCTTTCAAAAAATGTGGAACAATTTATGCTGAAGGAAGAGAAGAAATCATTCAAAGGCAATCAACTGAAAAGATAGATAGCAGCTTCTCTTGAACTATATGAGGTAGAAAGAATCAAGAATAAAGCAGAAATTATGAAGCACTTTAAGTGTAGTAGACAGGAACAAGTCTCAATTTTTTTAACATATGAAATGTTCTAAATTGTTCTGAATAAAATCAAAATTATGGGGGAGGGAAAAGTGTGCATATTTTATACACAAAGATCAATTTATATGTTATAGTTAAAGAAAGATACTGTCAATTTGGAAGAAAATACTATCAAGGATAAACTGACACCACAAGCATGTGCACACATACACACAAAGAAACCCCCACAGAGGAGAAAACTCCAAGAGACAGGTATCCTTAAACCTGAATTACTCTGCTTACCAGGTCTCAGTGGGTATGCCTTTGATTATATTTTTATAGAAGATTCTAACTTCACTATAAGAAGTAGGCAGCTTTCTTTGATTCCACAAGGCTGGATTTCAAGTATTTTGTAAATCCTCTACAGCTTGGATGTGCCTTTCTATACACATAACCCAGGGTATTATAATGCCCTGTTGCTCTTAAAAAAGATTCCACTGAGAGCCTGGTTTATGTTATCTTTTCTTAATTGCCACTCAGTATAAAAAGTTCATTTCTTTAATAATAAAAATCTTTAGCAGAGCGGATTATACAGCAAATATAAAAAAGCTACTTGGAGAGAGGAAAATACAATCAGGATTGATTTTGTAGGGCCAAGGTCCTTTTACTGGAACAGTGTAAGTTCAGAATGTAAGATTTTCAATACTTCAGCTGACTTTATTATACTGAGGCTCATTTTTCATGAAACAAAAAGTGACTATGTCAAACCCTAAATGGAATCTTCTGTGTGTGTGTGTGTACTGGGGATTGAACCCAGAAGCATTCTGCCTCTATGATACCTCCCCAACCATTTAAAAATTTTATTTGGAGAGAAGTTTTCACTAAGTTGCTGAGGCTGGCCTGGAGCTTGGATCCTCCAGCCTTTACCTCCTGAGCAATCAGGATTAGAGGCATGAACCATCACCTTGGGCCCTAAATTAAATCCTCATCATTGGTGATCAGTGACCACTTCTGTCATAAAGAAGAGACTATAGACAACCCTTCCCACAGGCATTGTCATATATCATGACTAAGATCTGAAAAAAGGCACACTGTTTAAGTGAATGAAAACATCTTTTAACTAAAAAAAATTTTTAAATTATTTAAATATTTAAAATTTTTATCAAATAAAATTATAATTAAATTTGATTGATTGATCAACGTGTAATTAAGTAAAATATTTTTAAAATTAAAGAAAATTAAGATAATCCCTTTGGGTCACTCAAAAATGTGGAAATATTTTGCAGTCTCTAGGAGACGCATTACTGCGAATGCTTCCATTTAGATAACCATTGGTGCGCGTGTGTGTATGTGTGTGTGTGTGTGTGTATGTGTGTGTCCTGGATCACACATAACTCTCAGGTGTGAATGTGAGTGTCTTTCTGTCTGCCTAGTCCACGGTTTTCATGAGAAGAAATGAGAAGAAATAGCAAAAAAAAAACTGAAATGATTACAACCCATGAAAGGCACTTAGCATTATCCTCAATCAATGAGATGCTCTTAATATTGTCACCTGAGCAGTAGTTCCCAGCAAAAAGAAGAAACAATTTGTAAAAATATCCAGAAGTTACCTATGTTGAAGCACCCCTGAAAAGCCCCCTGCAGTCCATACACATAAGCCAGTTGCCTGGTCTAACAATTTCTCTGAAACTCAATTTATTGTGACATTGCCAACAATGTAGGAGACAGTGTGGACTGCAGGCATTGTTCACACACCACTGACATCTATTCACCCTAATGGTGCCTCTGCCCATTAACACAGGTGGACCTGCTTATAGATCAGATAGCCATTGTCCAGGAAAAGGAGCCACACACATGTGGCATGTTTGTGATCAGAACCTAGCCCCCTCTTCACCTCTACAGCTTCCTACAACCTCTTTTAATTTTTTTTAGCTGCTTGGCTTCAGATCTCATCTCTGTCCACCTTTGACTCATTGCTTATGTGATGTTCTCCAATCACACTGACTGATCTGTGCTAATTGCTAAATGTCTGACTCTGGGTCAGGATGACCCATGGAATGCAAACTTCACCTAAGTCACTAGAGACTATCAAGCTGGACCCTACCTGGCACTCTCTCCTGAACCCAGAAGCATTCTATTTATGCTGTTTTTCCTGCATTTCTCATTTCTTCTGATGAAAACAGCAGTTAGAGGAAGACCCACTCACACCTGAGAGTTATGGGCAAGCCAGGACACACACATGCACCCAGGTTTCCTAAATTGCGGCATTCGAGGTAATGTATCTTCTAGAGACTGAAAAATATTTCCAAATTTTTAAGTGACCAAAAGGGATTATTTTAATTTTTTAAAAATCATTTACTTAATCATACATTTGTACATCAATCAAATTGAATTCTGGGAGGTGCACCAGGAGGCTCTCAAACCCCAGTTCACTAGGCCACAAGGAAAAGTTAGGACTGGGCTTTCGTCTATGATTTATGGCAGTGAATTCTCTACTTTGTACCTATAAGATCCAGCACCATTTTGAACAAAACTGAATTTCTTGGCTTCATTATATGAAATCTGTACAAAGCACTGTAATAAGTAACGAGCAAGGCATGATTTATGGCCTCCACATATAGGAGATTTAATTTTGCCTTTTACTCAATGGCCTACCCATTGTGTGAGCAGAGTCAATACCAATAATGAAATGTAGACTGAAGGGCTAAATCAATCCAATAAAATGCAATAGAAAGACTAGAGGACTGAGTAAATTCGGAAAGGCTAGTGACTGCAAGATTAGTATTTGGACAACAGGTAATTACGAAAATCAATACCTGTATATGAAAACATGACAGGCAGTCATCCGTCACAAACAGAGAACCCATTACTAATAGTTTGGGATCTGAGTAGGGATGAGAGAACAAAACAGGTCTGGAGGATTCTTATCAGAGTTTTGCATGCATGTACACCTCCCCATGTGACTGAGGGTGGAGGGGAAGGAAAGCTCTGAGCTGCTCATTCTGGGTTTTATTAAGGCCCTTTGTATGTCTCTGTGCCCCTGACTTACAGCAACTTTGATCTCATGCTTTCCATTTGATATCAGGGCATGCCCCTAGTCCTACACCCTTGCCTTCCCTCACCCCAGCCTCATAGGTACCAGGAACCATCATCATGGAGCCAGTAATCTATCAGGTACAGTGAGGGGGGCTGGGATAATTTGAACCACTACTCAAGGGTCAGCTGTTGGCAGGCACTCCAAATACTAAGAGGTAATACAGATGACCTGGAGGGGAACCACAGCAAAGTAAAAATAAGTACACACTGATAAATACAGATACACTGATCCACGCACAGAGAAAACATATATATACACACATGTGCACACATATATTCATAAGGTAAAATAGCTTCAGTGTCTTAACTAGATTCCTGTGATGATTAGTGAATCATAAGCAGTCTGCAGTCCCTTAATCCCCTCAAAGGTATCCACATCTCTATTTTAAAGGTAAGAGGCAACACTGGTTTGTTCCAGGTAACCACTGATGAGCAGGGGGCCCAGTATGGGAAGCTGCCTCTGTCTGATGTGATGTATGTGCCCCTTCACTGAACAGCCTCCGTGAACCACAGGGCATTGAAGGTAATTCCAGTGTGGCCACAAGTAAGTCTACAGCCAGGTGCCAGTCAGAATCACTATTGAGACCTCCATTCCTAGGCCATGAGTCCGGAGCACATACAGAGTCATTTAGGATGTCTGTTCAAACTACCCTGAACCATGACGCCTGTATGGCCAGATCAGGAAATCCCTTGTGATAAAGTTTTGCCAGATGCAGTGGTGCACGCGTGTAATCTCAGTATTTGGGAAGCTGAAGAGGATTCTCTAGTTCAAGACCAGCCTCAGAAACTTAGCAAGACCCTGTCTCAGAATAAAAAACGTTAGAAAGGACTAGGGGACAGTTTTGTGGTAAAGCACCCCTGATTCCTGGATTTCCATCTGTCCATTCTGTCTGCTGCCCCTCATCTGAACAAGGTGATAGGAAGAATCTCCCTCCACACAAGGTCCCTTCCTCAAGAGAGAATCCATTGCCTACAACCCCAGGATCTCAAGCCAGATTCCTCTCCAGAACTCTCTCAAGTCATTTTTTTGGAGTGATTGGCAGTGATGCTGCTGATTCTGGAAAGCTTCACCATGTGGGTAGCCCACCTTTTTGTACCTTCTTGGTGTGAGAGTTATCTTGGCAGTCTAAACACTGGAACCTCAATTTGAGTGGAACCCAGCTCACTTGCAGGTGGACACCACCACACTCCTGAGACAACCTCATGCTAACAGTGGACAGAATGCTTTGGTGGCCACTGAGAAACTCTCCAGGTTGCATTCTTTAGAACCTTACATTCTGGTGTATGATGCCCTCATCAGAAGTCTGTCCTTCAGTTTGTATGGCTCCTTTGACTAAGGGGGATGGGAGTCACATGACTTTGATGACTTTTTAGGTCATTTTAACAGTAGGTATTTTTTCACATTAAATAAATGAAATTGAATTATGTTTTCATGTTTATTATTTAAATTATATTGTAATTATTTATTCTTGTTGTGTATACCATGTATGTTCAAATATGTTCTCCAAGGAAGACCAGCAGAATACAGGAAGAACCAGGTTAGGGAGTGAGTAAGAGAAGGAAAAGCAGACAATGTGAATTGAAAGAGATTTCCATGCTGCATGATTTATAGGATGAACCCAACTACTATGTATAATTAAAATGCTCTAATAAAAATATGTATTCTCCAAAATATGTGGAATGATGTATTGAATGATTTTATCATTACCGTTTTTAATATTTTTATTCACATAATTATGCTTACATTCATAGGTAGCATATTAAAGACTTATGACATATTTTGCAACATATAATTCAAATATTTATTTTCACTGTTCAACCTTATAAAAAAGCACTTTCAAAAGTAATTGCTGGAAAATATGCTTCATGTTTATTTTATTATTTTATTCTAATTTATGTCTTTCTGAGTACCCTACAGGTTTTTCACTTGTGATGCTGTTTTAACTAGAAAAATTTTAACCATCCTTATGTATTGACTGGAAGTTGATACTAATTTGGCCTTCAGAGTAAAAGAAGGAGAACTATAAGAGCAGCAGGATCCGATACAGGAATATAGTTTGTAGTTTGCTATAAATGTAGTTTGCTAAAGACTTTTGCTTCAGAATGTGATCAGAAGTTGGCATTTTCAAAGGTCATTTTGTTCCTCAGTACTAGTCAATTACTGAACAATTGTGCTACGGACAGCTAAACAGTGGTTCAGAATTAGCCAAGGTACTGCAGAGACACTGAAGACTTCTGAGGGTAATACCCTACATAAACTTAGAAACTTTTCTTGAATTCCCATTGATCTCAAATCAGTTTACCCTTGTCTGTGCACAAAATATTTTGTTCTGTCTCCTAAGAAATTTTTAAATTATCAGTTGGAATAAACAGTTAAATTTTTAATACTTTTTTAATATTCTGAGACAGTGGAGACTCTTTGTGATGGGTTGAATATTCTAAAAAGTTATGCTCAAATTCTAAGCCCTGATACTGATAAATGTAACCTTATTTGAAGTTGGATCTTTGCAGATGTAATCAAGTTAAGATGAGATAATAGTGGATTAGGGCTAAATCATAATTAGATAAGACATTTTAATCTAACTAATTTCTACCATAATTAGAAAGGTTGAGAACACAATGAGAGATGGGGAAGAAGCTTATGTGTAGATGAATACAGAAACTGGAGTGATTCAACTACCACCTAAAGGAACACCTCAAGCCATCTGGAGCTAAGAAGGGGTAAGAAAGAGTTATTTTCTGTTGATAATTTGACTTCTGAATTTTGGCCCGCCAAAGCACCACAAAATTAAATTTCTGTTGTTTTAAGCTACTTTGTTCTTGTTAATTTCTTATGACAACTCTACAAAAATTAATACAGCATCCTTAATATTTGTTAAATTTTACCTCTATCATTAATTGTATCACTCCATGTCTTCATTTCTTAATAATAAATAGAGCATAAATATTCACAGCTTGCTATATTAATATCAGAGTTTATTCTTAAGGCACACATATGTGTATTTTATACACACACACACACACACACACACACACACACACACACCCCATAGGTTGAACCCAAGGGCACTTAACCACTGAACCACATACTCAGTTTCTTTTTATATTTGATTTAGAGATAGGGTCTCTCTGAGTTGCTTAGGGCCTTGTTAAATTGCTGAGGCTGGCATTGAACTCTCCATCCTTCTCTCTCAGCCTACTGAGCCCCTGGGATAACAGGTGTGAACCATGCCTGGCATATATACATATATAAAACAAAAAGATCACTAAATGCCCTTTAACTATTCTTGATAGTGTTATCATGAAAACATTGTTTTAAATGCAGATATTGTGAAAGAAATATTCTTTGAGGGGTAGAACTTGTAAGAGTATATATCCATGTATAATGAAGGTAGGTAGATGTTTGCAGGCAACACATTGCATACTTTAATCAATATTCAGATTTGTTTTGCTGATTTGTGCAAAATAAATGGTTTTATAAATAAATATTGCATGACAATCATCATTGGTATCACTGGTACTATTAGACATACATAGAATATTTTCAATTAATTTTATGTTTTTGAGAAACTAATATTAGAATAACATTATAAAAGGAAACAATTTAAAATAAATTAAAACATCCTCGCTTGTGAAGATTCTTCAAACATTAAAGTTGGGCATGCAATTTGTTTTCCTCTCCATATTTTATATCTGGCAGAAAAAATATCCAAGCAAATTTATGGATGATAATCCAGATAGATGACTGTCTTTCTGACCCCAGATGGCCCTGAGATAAAATTCTTCCCCTTCACTGGCTTCTAAAAGGCATTTAATCAAAACCAGTATAATTTGCTTTTTGCAATTTTATTCAAGGTTACAGGAAGGGTCCCATTGCACAGTACACTGAATATAGCATTTCACTTGAAAAATCTCATGTACTTGTTGCTTCTCTAACTATTTTTCATGTTTGTTTTATTTTGTTTGTCTGGCTGTTTTTCTCCCATAAAATTTGCTACTCTGACTCCGCCCCCCACACACAGGAAAACTTCACCCTGTTCCATAAATTCTATAAAATCTTTCTTAGATTAAGTAGGACAATCTGTTTGTTTTTTTTTTTTACTCTTAACTCCATAAACTAATATTTCAATATCCAATGGTACAATCTTTCCATACATTTATCTTTTCTCTCTCTCTCTCTCATCTCTACCTCTCTTACTCCACTTCCCAAGAAGTAGAGAGCATTTTAAGAATATAATCTCAATCATATCTAAACTTCAGCTTTATCTGTCCTTTTAATTAACTCAATAAATAATACACTTTGTCTTCTCTAATTCCATCCATTTAACTGCAAATGCCATGATTTTATTTTCTTTTATTGCTGAGTTATATTCCATTGTGTATATATGCCACATTTTTTAAATAAATTCACCTATTATAGGCCATCTAATGCTAAGTGAAGTTAGCCAATCTCCCCCCCCCAAAAAAAAGCCAAATATTTTCTTTGATATAAGAAGACTGATACATAGTGGGATAGGGAGCGGGTGCCTGGGAGGAATAGAAGAACTCTAGATAGGACAGTGGGGTTGGAGGGGAAGGGAGGGGGCATGGGTGGAATGTGATGATCATTACTATCCAAAGTGCATGTATGAAGACAAAAATTGGTGTGAATATACTATGTATACAACTAGAGATATGAAAAATTGTGCTCTATAAATGTAATAAGACTTGTAATGCATTCTTCTGTAATATATAAATAAAAAATTTACATTAAAAATACACTTAGTGCTTCAAAACTGTGAAACTGAAAAAGGAAAAGAGCCTTATAAGATAACTTCTCACTAATAATTCTCTCTCCAAAGTCATGGTTATAATTATTTTTTTTCAATCTCCCTATATATTCCTAATTGTCTGAGAAATTAATAATTGTATGTCAATCACATGAAAATAAGAATAAAAAATGTTATGCATGTTTCCTCTGTCTTGATATGTACATTTTCCAACTACTTTAAAATAACTAATTTTAAAATGCAAGGCTCATCTACAGAAAATCTGCTCTAATGGCCAAGATATTAAAAAATAGAGAAAATGAGTTGAAGTGGAGCCCTATGTGAGTTCACACGCTATAAGTGAACTATCCATGCATAACTAAGTACCATGCAAATGATAAATGTGCTATTGAAATGCACCATCTTAATTTTACATATAGGTAATTTTTTTTATATTTATAAAAAGAAATAGAAAAAATAATCATCAAGTATACTTCGAAACAAAAGGTTGCTGGGTAAAATATGTTCCACTACTCTGCATTTTCCGGCTTACCTATTTGTAAAGCTGTAGTTCTGATTACACTCACCTCACAGGAAGTCTGTGATATGAAATGCCACAGTTCCTATGAAACACTTTTCTCTTATTGTGTTGTATCATAAGTAGAAACTTTATTTTTTATTACTTATCAGTACTGTTATTTTTATAATAAAGGTGATGAATGAATAAATGAAATTTTGACCTATTTCCCTCTCCTAAAATCTTTTCTTCCTTTTCTTTTGTCTCAGGTAATAACAAACACTTAAATATTAAGAGAATATCAAAGAGAGCAAATGCTAGTGCTATTAATTTCTCAAAGATAAACAACATTTAATAATAAATTTGCTTGTCTGAACAGCACTTGAACCAGGTTTGCTACTTTTCTTCCTCTTATAAAGGAACTACTTTCCCTCTTCATGACCAGCATGTAAAGTGCTGTCTATGGATAATATTTCTCCAGCTCAGCCACCTCAGAAAAATTGAGTCAAAATCCTCGGTGTTTCTCAAACTTTCATGTGCAGATGAGTGCCCTGGCAATTGTGTTAAAATGTGGGCTCTGATTCAGAAGCTCATGGATGAGGCAAAAATTGTACACTACTAACAATCTCCCATTTTTCAGTAGTCAAAAGTCAAAAGATATATTCTTGTCTCCCTAAGATTTTTTAAAAAAATATATTCCATCTTATTAAATCTATCCAATTAGTCTGAAATAATCGATCAATCAAATTTTCAGAGAAATTAATTCAGTTTCTTCTTCATTAATAATAATATTTCCCCACCAAATTTCCAGCATCCTGCCATGCTGGTGCTCTCTTAGTATCTGAGCCTGACAAGCTATTTCCTCCATGGGGCCTTTATTTATCCATAATGCTCACTATAACAAGAAAGATGTCTCAGACAACTCCCCAATCTGTCTTTAAACATCTGGCTCATTCTCATTTTTATGTCTTAAATTAAATGTCACCTCTTCCAAGAACATCTTAAAGAACATGTTAAGAAAAGAAATCCAGCATGCCTGGTATGCTTTATCTCTGGCAATACTATACTGCTGTCTTCTTTGTTGGGGTATTAGCCTCATTTAGTCTTACATTTTTTTTTAACATCTGTCAGAAGGTACCTCTTAAACAAATGAAACTGTTTAAAAAAATCTGCATTACTTTCCTATTTTTGCTTTAAAAATAAACACAAGGGTTCAGGATTCATCCCAGCAGGATAGCACTTGCTTACATGCAGAAGGCTCAGGATTCAATATCCAGTATCCCCACCCCACCCCCTACACACAAATCCTACAAAGACAGTGGCTCAAAACAGCACAAACTTATTATCTAACAGTTTTGAAGGTCAGAAATCTAAAATGAACTAGAAAGGCTCTAGGGCCACTATACATTTTGTAAAGACTTTAATTTGGATAGTTGGTCTAAGTACAACTACTGACTCTGTGGTTATTGGATATGCCTGAGCCAGCAGTACCTTGTAGGTATTTAATTCTGTCATGTTTATTGTGTGTTTGCATGTGTATGTGTGTGTTTGAAAAGGTGAGTATGGTTGTATTTGTGTGATGGACATTCTTATGTGCATTAGAGAGCTATTTCTAGGCTCCAAAATAATTTAGATAATATCAATAGTTTTATCTAATTTATTTATGTATGGGATAATTTCAAATTACATTTTTAAAAATGTTTCTACTACTCCATCAGAAAGAATATGATTTAAAAAACATCTGGAAAAAAATTTCATAACATCAATATTAGCATTCACACAGGAATTAAATCACTGAACAATAATGGTGAGCATAAAGACTGTTTTGAGATAATAAACTTGAGAATGTAAGAGCAATAGCTGGAATAACTAGAATAGCTAGAATAACTGCCTGTAGGTATTCTGTGGTGATAATAGGTATCACATTAATCTGTGAGCATAAATGACCCCAGCACACTTAGATTCTTAGAAGTTCTGTTGATATTTGGGTGGATCCTTGGATGAGGTTTATGTTTAGGTGAGGCACCGGAAGTATACCGACGTCCATGCAGGTATGCATTGATATTTATTATGCATATGGTATTTAGACTGCTGTCATTCTATGGTGATGTGACTCACTTTCTTAGTTCACTGCTTTTCTGTGTTTCCCTAGCACCATTCTCACTGTGATCTTTTTTAGTTCACTAAAGGTCAATCAATTCCTAAAGTTTGAAAATAGATTCAGAAATATAATTACAGATTTTTCTAGATTTGGCGAGAGTATTTTAGCTACCTTTTTTAATGCTGCCATCTTAATAGCATCTTATAGAAAACTCTTGGACAAGAATTCTTTCATTATTACCCAAAATAAATCAATTTTTATCTGGAGACTGTCTCTAATGACACTTCCAGCTCATAGCCTTTCCAGTGAGTAACTGATGAAGTAGCACACAGATTGCAAGGAACCTGAGCTTAGTTTTCCCTATTACTCCATATTTTTTTGAACTCTAGTACTATTCTGGTTGCACTAATAACAGTTATTATTGGATAAACACACCACCTGCTTCCAGGGAAAGAGACCAAGTGGGTCATTTATCAATGGGTTTGAGTAAGAGTGGGGATAAGAAAACCCAGTGGGAATCTCTTCCATTTTATGAGATGGATTATCATGAATTATCATGAATTATCTGAGCTGCAGAAGTATCACTAAGAGCCTTATTTTAAGTTCATAGGAGGAGAGAATTTATTTATGAGATTCATGATGTGTCGTCGCTTCATATAAATGACATTTATCTTCATCTCACTCATTTCTCACATGGTTGAAAGAAATAGGTCACATATATAGAAAAAAATGCATAAATGCCCATTGCTTTCTAGTGGGAAACGATAGCATGGAATTTGTTAAACAGCAAGGGCAAAAAAAAAGAAAATCACTTTCTTCAAGATAAAAAATTAGGTTGAGTACAAAAAGAAAACATTGGTGGATAAAAATATGAACAGTGAGAACTACCATCTGGAGATTCAGCTAGGAAGAACAGAAAATCAAAGATTTTGAACAAAAATTAACTTATGGGATATTTTTCTGGACTTTTAAATGGTTTCTTTCTTAGAAATCAAAATTACTCATAGAGAAGATTTTTAGGAAGTAGTGATCATAAACACATTGATTAATTGCAGATCTAATCTTTTCTCTGGGCCACGTCCTAAACACACCAAGTATTCACCTTTCTCCCTTAGTTTTCCTAATAAGAGTTTTGTTCTTATTTCTTCCATATTTTGTAGCTCCTTGGGCTCATTCTATAATTGGTGAGAAATCATTGAATGTAGTGATCCACTCACTTTGTAATGCTGAATCCAATGTTTTTGATTTCTAGCACAGACAAGTTTACGGTCTCCAGATGTCACGGCTTTGATATGTAATTGGAAACTTTAAAGATATTGAATGAAACTCTTCATGCATGGTAAGAAAGTCCACTTATTCAGAATTTGTGTGATCTAAACCTTAATCTAAATGAAGATTTTATTAATTTCTGAGAAAAGATATTCTAACCTCAAGTTTCTTCAGAAAATTTTAATGAATTTTCCTAGTAGCAAAATCAGAAGAATAATTTAGAAAATTCCACGTGTAAGAATAAATCAAATCAGTACAATACCTCAAGGACCCCAAAAGCACACTTAACTTTTATGAGATTTACTCATGAGAAAAGTTAATTAAACCACTGTTTTTTTCCTGTTTTTTTCCACCCTTTAATTTAGATTATACTAGAGTATCAACACTAAAATTGATATTTATAGAAGATATGATAAATGTGTGAGTGTGTGTGTGTGTTTTCTCTCTGTGGTTCCATAATTGCAAGAAGGCACCCATTGAACTTCATTCCCTGATATTTATTTTCTTATGTAGTCCTGATATTTCACAATGTTATTAATGGTCTGACTTAAATAATATGTAGCATATTATATAATATCGATGAAAGGGTTTCAAAGTTTACTTGTCAAAGAAATTTTGGCTCTATCTGTGGGACCAAGATATTATACTTTAAGGGCATGCAAGAAACCCTTTAGAAAGGTCCACAGGGTCAGGTACTATTACCTGTTAAGGGTCAGGATGAACTTTCCAACTAGGTGATAAATCATTTTGGAAATACATTCTCCAACCATAGCCAAGGCTTCTCATAGCTCCAGACCTGGGTCAATATCTCAACTGCAAATTTATGACAATCTCCATTCCAGGATAATTTCACTCTGATGAACCACAAAAACTGTGTGAGATAAATACATTTATTATTTTAAGTTACTACATTGTGAAGTAATTTATTATGCAGCAATAGATAGCTGCCTTTCCTCCTACTTTCCTTTTCTTACTTTTTTATATCCACATAATATAATAAAATGCATTATAACATAACTATAATACAATATATTATAATAAGTTCTTAATATCAGTGGTCTGGATCATAAATATTCATATCACTTAACATCTCTATTTAAATATGCTGAATTCATTAGATCACTATTTTCTTTTGAATACAATTTAAGTGTCCCCATAAAGATTCATACCTTGAAATATAATTCAAATGGTTAGTTATTTCCAGTGGAATTTAATTGGGGGGTGGGTTCTTTGGGAAGAAGGGTTCTTTGGGCAGTATTCAGGATTAGGTAAGGTAATTGTGATACCACAGGTTATTGGTGATGAGTCCTGCTTCCCCACATGTTGAAGTTTGAACATTAGAGAAGCACACAAGGAAAGCATATGAAACAGGTTTATTTTAAAATAGGTAACATTAAACTTCTCCCAGGAGGGAGAAGGGGGCAATAGCTGGTATCCTGGTATCCCAAGAAGCCAGGTGTTCCGCCCTTTTGTTACAAGGGGGCAAAATTGCAACATATGCAGTGGAGGGGAGAAATAAGGAATGTCCACGTGCTTCTGCCCCTTTCGATGCTTTATTCACTCAAAGTACTCAATACAATTTCACTCTATAGATTCTTAATCAAGAAAACGACAATCCTTAATGCTAGACACTGCAATAGACATAATCAATTCACAGCAAACATTTCTAGGTTAATTCTAAGCACTGCCAAACACAATCATGACAGGCTAATTACAGACATTCTCTCTGCATGCTGAGTTCAAAAGTCTTAAGTCTTAAGTCTTAAGTCTTATGTCCAGCAGAGGCACACTCACTCAGACGATGGTGATCAGGTCCAGAACCAGACTTTTCCTGGCATGGAGTGAATGACCTGTTGAAGAGAGGGTCCTAGGGAGATGTTGCGGCTCTCACCAAGGTCCAGATGAGGTGGCAGAGTTTGAGACTGGTGAGGATCATGCAGGCAGCGGATCAGGAACAATGACAAGTGATTGTCAGGTCCTCATCAGGCCCTCCAGCTGCAGTGCATCCTGGTTTCGACTGGCTGAATCCCTGTTCATAAGCTCTATTAATTTTACTAAATATGGGGGCTTTTGATCCCCCTTTCAATCCTTATCAGCTACTGAATTTCCCCATGGCATCATTTACCCTTGGGTCAGAAACATCTGGTCTGGTAGTCTCCACCCTGATCTTCTCACTTTTCCCTCTTATAAAGCTGGGACAGCCTGCCAGGGGCTTCACTCTCAAGCTGAAGTTTTTAAAATGGAGTTACTTAGGCTCAGGCCTAAGCAACTATATATATATATATATATATATATATATATATATATATATATATATATATACACACACATAGATAGATATAGATATATAGATATAGATATAGGTATCTCCCACATTTTTTTAACCCAGGTGAGCTTTATCATTGAGCCACATCCCCAGCCTTTTAATTTTTATTTTGAGATAGGTTCTCACTAAGTTACATAGTGCCATGCTTAATTGCAGAGACTGGCTGTGAACTTGCAAGCCTCTTGCCTCAGCTTCCTTAGTGACTGGGATTAGGGTCATGCATCATCACACCTGGAAATATGCTACATTATAAAGACTCATAAGGTAATTTCTCCTGGAATTATAGTTGGATTTCAGTAGAAAAAATTAGCTTCATATTTGTGTGTGTGTGTGTGTGTGTGTGTGTGTGTGTATGTGTGTGTGTATAACTGTGCATTGAAATTAATAGATTTACCCGGAAGAGCTGTCATTTCGTTATCTGATATCCTTTCTAATATATTTTTTTCTACTTTTTCTAATGTATAAGCTCAAAATTGTTCATCTTAAAATAGCAATAATAGTATCTAATATATTTTATAAGTATTTATTGAGTTTTTCCTTGACTTTTACATTGACAACTTAACAATTTATTTACTGTATTATTAAGGTTAATACGGTTCTCATTAAGATAAAATTAACAGAAAAACATTACCAGAAAAAAATAATCCAAAATTGTATATAACACCAAACATAGGCTATTATATATCACTGACAAGTTTCTGTGAATTGTAGAGATTATTTTTAAAAGAATTCACACCCTTTATTTAAAATTATTGGTAAAATAGCTTAACATTATAATCTACTTCTTATTTATTTTTTAACTCTTGGCTCTTTTCTACATTAATGTCATAATACTAGTTTGCTTAATAAATATTTTGTGAATTTAGTTTCACTTCACAATATTTTCCCTAAAACTTTCCATGTATGGTTTTGTACTGTTTTGTTAACATTATTCTATTATAATTTATAGTGAGTATTCTTTCTACTTTGCTTGCTCAGTTGTTTAATTAAGTAGGAATTATCTCTACATCAAGTAGGATTCTTCTTACAGTGAAATAAAAATGAATACATTACTATAAAATAAGATGTTTTATTTTGAGAACATTTTCTGATTTTTACTATTTATTGATATTTATTTCTTACTGTTCAAAAAGTAATTCTTGGATTTTTTAAAAAATAGAATATGAAGAAACAAGTGTTTTTTCAGAAATAGAAAGTAGAATACAATATTATATAAACTTATATAAACCAAAAATATGGAGTATTAAGCACTGACAAGTTAATAACTTCAACTCAACTTATGGTGTTGTCTAGTTATCAATGATATGAGAAGAAACTATTTTAACATTTCTCAAATATATATTCTTTTTTTAAAATTCCAGTGCATTGCATCATTTTGTATGTCACCTTTTATGACTTTCTCAAAATTTCTTTGAATGTGGATATCGTATTTTGCTTTCTTAAAATTATGTATTTTTATTATTTGAGATTGTACCTTTTTCACTGAGAGGTGTGAAGATTTAATGTGTTCTTGTTTATAATTGTAATGCAGTCATCTGTTTGGCTGAGGAGAATCTTAGGAGAGTACATCATGACTCTTCAGGGATTATTATACATGTTGTATTTGCAAAAAATAAATCCACTATTTTTTTTTTTTAGATTTGGAAGAATCAGAATGGGAAATCAAATGCTTAAACACTGAGATAATTAAATTGCAGTAAAAGTCCTAGAAGATAATGTTTTTTGTCTTCTCAAAACAACTACTTTTCAGAAATTTTAATTTCTAAATCCTGAAGGAAATCAGTTTAAATATATCTAGCTATATATTTTAAATACAATAATGTTTTACTTGAAATTAGAAAATTTTATTTAACCTAAAAGTAGTATTTATAAAACAATTATATTGTATTTAGAATCATCACCAAAAATTAAAAGCATTCTTTTGTTCATAAGTAATATTCACTTATGAAAGCTATGACTTTTGCAAGCAGATACACCATGTAATTTAGTGAAAATGATTTTTCTTAACAATAAGTATAAAATATTTCTCATTAAGCTGAACAAAAATAGAAAAAGTATTAAGCTTTCATTCAACTTATCTGTATGAGCAGATTTGTGAATTGAGGTTTGGTCAAATAGCTCATACAGCTTTGACATAACTAATGCAACTCATTAATAATCATAAATGGAATAAATTGTTGCACCCTTAACTGATGTAAAAAAAATGACAATTGCAAGGTTTGACCTCTCAGTTTTGTGATATTAGCTCAACCCTTCTTGAGGGCATGCACTTCTCATGTCATATGAATAATCTAGAGATTGACACAGTTTAAAGATGAAATTGATTAGCTTTGGTAACAAAAAGCATAGGAGTCACAAAGAGATATCATGAAAAGTATATAACATATCAATGTCTCTACTGCATTTCAAATAACTCAATCTTTGTTAGTTTTATTTGAACCAACTCTTTAACCATGATTACCCTATATATAAGCAAGTGTCCTTAAAATGAAATTCATCATTGCCTAAGATAGATATCATGATTTTTAGGTTTGAGGGATGAATAAAGACTAAAGTTTTCTAGGGATTCAGGTAAAGTAAAATTCATCCCTGTTTCCATGGAACAGAGGTACAGTTTCACACCATATTTCACTTGTACAACTGGTACAGTCTTGTGTTGAATAAACAAGGAAGACTGGTCTTGCTAGGAGTAATGGTACATTGATTAATTACAGTACATTAATATGAGTAACTATGCTGTCAGTCAATATGGTAGATGGAATTAATGACTCCCCAAACGTGCCTACCTTCCAATCCCAAGACCATAAAAATATGTAATTTTAAATTTTACAATGGACTTTGTAGATGAGATTACATTAAAATTTTCAGATAGCAAGTATGTTGGTCAGCATTTTGTGGCAGTGTCCAAAATACCTGACAAAAACAATTTACAGGAAGAGGAATATTGATTTTGACTCATGGTTTCAGAGCTCTCAGTCCATGTTGGGCTGAATCTATTGCTCTATGCCTGAGGTGAGACTAAACATCATGGTAGAATCATGTGGTGGAGAAAAGCTACTCAACTTGTGCTAGCTATGTAGCAGAGAGAAAGTGACAGGATGGGGTCAAGGATAGATATAGTTCGAAAGTACAGGCCCCAAATCAACCTCGTCCTTCAACATGCCAAACTCATATATTTTATTGACCACACTATCCAGCAAATCCATTCAAATTATCAATCTATCAAATAAATTAAAGTACTGATGAGGATAGAATCCTTATGTTCCATTTTCTTTTTTAACCTCAAAATACTGTTGCATCATCTAACTTAAGCTTTTGGGTGATACTCTAGATATAAACTGTATACAGGAAATTATATTAGCTCTTCTAGGTAGCAAAGTAATCACAAAGATACTTACAATAGACAGATTAGAAAAGCCAATGTGACTATGGATATATAGACAGATGTTAAGATGAAAAGCTGTTGACTTTGAAGTTAGAGAAAATGATATGAACTAAAGATGAAAGGTGACTGTTAGAAGCTAGTAGGATATTTAAAAAAAAAAAGGATTTTATTCTTTAGAGACTCCAGAATGAACTTGTGCTAGAGAAAAAATGGCAGGGGCCTATGATATTTGATTTAGACTTCTGACCTGACTTTCAGCAGTGAAACATGTTAGATTTATACTGTTTATTTTAAATATCATTTATTTGTAGATGGGCATTATGCCTTTGTTTATTTAGTCCTTTTTTTTAATGTGGTTCTGGGGATTGAAACCAGTGTATCACACATGGTTGGCAAGTGCTGTACCTCTGAGCCACAATCCAAGTCTATATTTATGCTGTTTTAAGTCACTAAATGTGCAATAATTGGTTACAAGTACAATTAAAACCCAAAATCCAAATACACGTTTAAGGTTATATTTTGATAGTTTCTGCATCTTATAAAATCATTGTTTCTTCCTTTTACATATTTGATTAAAATCATATATGAACCATCAATTCTTCATATTTTAGTTTGTGACAAGAATAATCCAAGTTTTTTCTGATATTTTTCCCACTTTTCTTCTATCTAGTCATGGTACTGTATGTATTTATGTGTACTTCCTCTGAATTATTGGCAGTATGAAATAAATTTATTTTCATCATTCATTAAGTAGAAAGCAGTATAAATTATGTATATGCATTGATAAATATATGTGATTTTGACCACAACCTTTCATGATTAATGACATTCATCTGTGAAATTCTGGCTAGTGTCCAAATCCATGTTATCAAATTTGGGCCATGTTGAAAGGGGAATTCTTAGATACAAAGCATAATGTTGTTTTCTTGGTTCAAATACGATTCCAAAACTATTTTCACTGTTTAACAGGAATTTATTTATTTGTATCATTTTTATTTTTTACTTCTCCCTTCCTCCTGCTTTGTGTGTGTGTGTGTGTATGTGTGTTTGTGTGTGTGCACACACATATGTGTGTGTTCATGCCTGGGAATTGAACCAAGAGCCTCAAGTATGTTAAAGAAATGAAATTCCACTAAGGGATATCTCCACCCCTTTTATTCTAACATTTTGTTCTTACCTACTTAAGGTACAGCAAAAATGCTGAGTCACTAAAAACACGCTGAATCCTAGAATAATGGAACTGTATATAAACCTTAGTTCTTATTGTATTCATTTATTCTGCCCAAGGGAAGGTCCGAGTTCTACATCTGCAGTTCGGCTGCTACTGACCGCGTGTCTCCTCTGCACATCACCAAGCCCAGAACTGCAAGGCGAGTCCTTGCAGCAGATCGGATGAGCTCGGTCCACATTGGCGAGGATGATGTCCTGTGCTCCCTCCAGGAATCCATCCCCCCACCTTGAGATCTAATTGGGATTTAGAAACTTTCAGAAACCAGCCCACACATACATCCAGGGTAATGTTTGGTTAAATGCCTGGACTCCCTGAGGTCCAGTCAAGTTGGCACATGAAACTGACCATTGTAGAGCATGAGACCTGCAGGTACGGAGCTTCGCAGGCCCAGGAAACGGCAGGTTCAAAGGCCCTGAGGTAAATCCTTGCCAGCATGCTGGAGGACCAGAGAGGGGGTCAGTGGGTCATGGAGGAGCATCACATTCAAAAGTCAGAGAGGTGGAGACGGTTGGGGGTCATGGCAGGGTGCAGGGCAGGAAAGGTCTTTAGAGAAACTTGACCCCTGCCCTCTGTGAACCTTCTCCTCAGCACCCTTATGGTAGGAGGCCATTTAGTCATCTGGATGTTTGCCTTCCCCACTAGACTCTCAGCCTTTGGGGGAATCGGGCCAAGAACTTATTCATCAGTGACCTCAGCGCCTCCTGGGGCACCTAAGAGGAGCCAGATGCCCTCATTGGACACGTGTCAGAAGCCCGTCTTCTGATCGCAGCTATAAAACCTGAGTGGAAAAAAGTCTGAATTTCCCTTTTTTCCCAAAGGTTTTGCAATGGAATCCGCCTTGATCAACTCACTTCCACACACGTGCCTTGTGAACTTTGCCTGTGGAAGGCGTTGGCTTGGGTCCTGGGACTTCAGACGCAAAGAGACGCGTGATGAGCAGAGGGTGGACGCCAGGTGCTGCACGGTGCTCGGGTCCTCGCGGCAGGTCCTCTCAGCCACGGTGCCCGCTGAGTGCCAGGGTGTCGGGAGCCCGCAGAGGGGAGCGGGAGCTGGTACTCCACCTCACCCAAGACCAGAAGTCTGGATTCATCACTCGGGCAGCAGCCACGCTGCTGGGCTCTGCAGCCACTCCCCATCGGGGGCCGCCTCTTGGCACCCACCCTCTTCTCAGCCCATTTGCCTGCTCTGATTCGTTTGATTTCTAATCTCTTTCTAATTCCCGTAAAGCGAAACTATAGCTTGGTTGTTTCTGCAAAAATTGAAACTTGCTGCAAAATGAAAATGAAATGGAAAACTACCCTGCGTTTTGCCAGTGGAGGTGAGCTGCTCCCCGTCGATTGGTGGAGACGGATGTGATGCGCACAGCTCTCTGCAAACCCAGGTGCACCCCTGGTGTGGAACCAGCTAGACCTCCAGACAGCAGGGGTCAGCCTGCTGCTCTCTGCATTCCAGCGGGTCCTGTGGTTGTGGCCCACTAAGAACTTCTGAATCTATCTCCCTTCTTCATCTCCACCACATCCCTACCCCCAGCCCAGGTTTGACCAAGTTGCTGGCCTCCTGTGCCTGGCCTCTGGTCTCCTGGCTGGATCCCCATCCACTCTCACCCCTCTGCTCCACCACGCAGTGAAGCTCTTCAAAATCATAAATCTGGTCATCCCTGCTTAGAATCCCCAAGGCCGCCCTGGCCTGCCCTGCTGCCCCAGCCTGCTCTCAGCTGCTGTCCATCACCTCCTCCCCTCAGCCCAAGCCCAGTTGCCAGTTCCTGCTGGACCTCTGGTGCCTCCTTTCTTTTGCTTTTCTGAAGGTACACCCACGGGATTTAAGTGGCTGCAGAGTGCCCCTCCGTGCAGGTGACCATCATCTGCTGTTGACGAGGCTAGTCCAGCTTTTAGCTGTGATGGCCAGCAGTGTGATTGGCGGCCTGTGTGGGCAGTAAACTGGTCTCCTCTGTCCAAGGAGGATATGGATCCTAGTGTCCTGACCGGCATGGTCCTGGGGGTGCCACGTGATCCTGCTACAGTATGTAATGGATCACATGCCTTCCCTCACCACCCGGAATGAGAGCTTCCGGTCCTCTCAAGCTGGACCATTAAGAAAATTGGGAAAGAAAAGCTGTTCTTTTAATTTTCAGTTGTTTGTTTATTAGTGTGACCGTTAAAAAATGCTTCCAATGGCTACTGATTTTCTTCATTCTGTGGGTTGCTTTGTTCTGAGTCTCTGTTGGGTCCCTATTGGGAAGTGCTTAGATTGCTTTTCTTATTGATTTCTAAGAGCTGTTTGTATATTATGGATATTACCTTTGTCTGTGATATGCATTTTTTTTTACATTTTCATGCTGTTAAACATGTTAATCTTTTAAATTATCTTTTCTTGGCATTTTTTTAAATGAAATGATGGGAAAAGCCTTCCTAACCTTAAGCGTATGAAGAGAAGGAAGAAGGAAGGATTGATGGAGAGAAGGAAGGAAGAGGGAAGGAAGGAAGGGAGGGAAAGAGAAATCCATGTTCTCCTTTAGTTTAAATTATTATTTTTTCATTATTTAAGGACTGGGGTGGGGACCAGCTCCACTTTGCATGGCTCCCAGGGCATCTGTCCCCACGTCAGTGAAAGGGGTCTATTTGTCCCTCTGAGTAGAGCTGCTTCTCTCACACGTGAAATTCCTGTGCATGTCCCTGAGTCTGATTCTGAATCCTCGGTCCTGTCCTGCTCACCCGACTTCCTTTCCTGGCTTAGAACCTAAATTTTAATAACTGAAGTTTTATTTTTAAAAAAAGAGTCAAAATTCTCCCTCCTGTCCTTCCTCCCTCCCCCTCCCACCCCGCCCACATTTCCGTTGCGCTCCTCGGGTGTCCATGCCTACGCATGAACTTTAGAGCTGTTTTGTCAACTTGGAAGACAAACGAGGCAGTTTTGATTGAAATTGTCCCCGTCACTTAACTCTCCTATTTAAAGCTGAGGATAGTTTCACAGAAGCTCAGTCAGCATCTGTCATGGGTTCAATTGGGTCCTCCCTGTCCCCAACTTTCTATATGTTGACGTCCCCAGCCCTGGCTATCTCAGAAGGTGACCTTGTTTAGAAACGGAGTCTTCACAGAGGTAATCAGGTTGGGATGAGGTCGTGGGGACGTCACGGGGATGTCCTAATCTAGAGGACTGGTGTCTTTATCAAATGGGGACATGTTGGGACATGGCACAGGGGGGAAGGCCTTGAAAAGACGGAGGCAGAGCCAGGGCAAGGCACCTTCAGATCACAGAAGGACAAAGACCACTGGGCACCCAGGGCGTGGGAGAGGCCTGGAACTGGCTCACCCGTCCTCAGACCCCCGGCTCCAGAGCCACGCGAAGACCTCCTGTTGCCCATGCTGCTCCTCTGGGAAGAGGCCCTGGCACACCAAAGCAGCCTCCCTTGAGGCTACTCCTGCAGGTGTTGAGGTTGCTGAGGGCAAGGACCATGTCCCCACAGAGGGCCTGGCGTGCCCCCGGTGCCCATTGGGCACAGGAGCAGAGGCAGAGGGCAAGTGAGTGGGGGAGTCCCCGGGAGGTGGGCTTCTCTTCCCCCCGGGGTGACGCAGAGATGGAGGTGACTTCCCAGCCCAGAGCTCCTCAGGGCCACTCCAGTTCTCTGTGTCCATCGCCCTCAGCCCTCACCTGAGTTTTGATGGCTTGAAAGAACCTCCTTCAAACTTCAGAGGGAACACACCCACTTCCTGTCATGGTGGACCCAGGTGGCAAGGGACCACAGTGGGTGGGTGTGGAGATGCCTGCTCCTGCACGCAGGTGGCACAGGAAGCCAGGTTCAGGCAGTAACGTCCTGACATGTCCCCTTCACAAACCACCCACCTGAATTCCTCGAGCTAAACCGGCTTCCAGCGCAAGAGCAGATCCGCTTTTTAAGACCGCACTTCAAGTAAGTGGTGAAACTTATTTTTCTAATTATACCGCTCCTCTAATGTATAAGACGTGATTCATATATAATCACTGTTTTAATGTTTTATTCCTTCCACAGGAAAAAAAGTGATGGGGATAAAATATCAATATCCTCCTTAAAATTGACAGTTCATTCTGACATGTAATTTAAATGAGGGGTGAGATATCAATTAGAAGAAGGTGATGTGACATTTTTCTCTTTTTTTCCCTCCCATTTTATGTTGAGAGGGATTAATGGAGATGTTTGAACCTTTTCTTCCATCATGAAATCAGGCAGGGAAAAAACCAGTTTAACACTGTTTATGTCAAGAGAAATGTCAGAGAGTAGAGACACTATTTTAAAATACTTTTTAAAAAAATAAATATTTTTTAGTTGTAGATGGATACAATACCTTTATTTTATTTGTTTATTTATATATGGAGCTGAGGATCGAACCCAGGGGCTTACGCATGTGAGAAAAATGCTCTACCCCTGAGCCACAACCCCAGTCCCTAAAATACTTTTTATTCATTTTATAATGTTATCTAAAGCATTATAGCCTCTCAGGTTAAAGATTCATAACTTGGTGAATCTTTGCCATCTATTTCACTTACAAATGACAGTTGTTTATTTTAAAAAATGACATTTGAACATGCTGGTCATTATATATATAAAGGGCCCTGGAAAGCTCAAACAAGAGGCACCCAAGAGATCTGATGCAGATTAGAGAAAGTGAGTTCGGGGACTTGGAAATACATAACATTCTGGAGGTCATTTCATGAAGAATTCTCTAGGCCAGTGCTTCCCCCATTTGATTTAGCCATGGTGTCTAAAAATCACGTTAGTCTTAATTTCCTGGATCAAATAGTACAAAATGAGAGTTGTAACATATATATCAGGAGCAGACAGGAACTTTTTATTTCTGGGATTTGTTTTGTTTAAATGCTAATTTTAGTTTTACATTTCCCCTGGTGTCTAAATCAATTTCTGCTTCAGTGAGAACTTAATACCTGTTTCACAAATCAATGAAGGAATGATCAGCAATGAGATGAGTGAATGAAAAGATGGAAGGATGGGAGGATGGATGGATGGATGGATAGAAGGATAGATGGATGGGTAGGTGGGTTGGTGGGTAGGTGGGTAACTGGACTGATGGATGGATGGATGGATGGATGGATGGGTAGGTGAGTGGGTGGGTGGGTAAATGGACTGATGGATGGATGGATGGTGGTGGGTGGATGGATCAATAGATGGATGGATAAATGAGTCAGTAGACTGATTAATTAACAGATGGATAAATAGCTTGATGATAGATAAGGGGTGAGGGTCCCCAACTCAAAGATAGAAAGAAATAATTTTGCATAGAGGCTTTTCCAACTCAGGGCATGGCTATCAAATCCGAGTTTGACCATGTCAGTGTGGGATGGAGAAAGAGGTGTGGACTTGGGAGGATTCTCCTGATCTGCCTGTCCCTTCACCCAGCCTTCCTTTGGTCCTCTGAGCTGCAGGCTGCCTGAGCTGGACTCGTGCCATGGTTTCTGTGGCTGACTTGTAGCTTCTGTTGCTGTGACTTTTCCTCCGCAGGCTCTGAGCTCCTGGATAGTGGGACCTCCTGCCTGGAGCTCGGTGTGCTTCTCAGGCCTAGCCCAGCCTCACGCACCACCTCACTGGTGAAGAAGTTGTCCCTGCAAAGCCGTGAGCAGGGCCCATGAGCGTCTCCCAGTCCTGACTTTCTTGTTTTCCGCCTTCTAATTCTGAGCAGATTATCTGACTTCTCTGATCTCCTGGAGCCTTGTTTCAGAAATGCCTTGTGCCTACTGTAGGGGAAGCTCAGCTCACCGTACCTGATTGTTCAAATAAACTCCGTGTATTTTCATGGTATCGGGCCCTAAGTCCTCTTGTCTGTGTGTGGTGATTTGAGGAGCAGCCTTGGATTCCTTCTATGCCCTTTCCATTCAGCACATGAACAACAGCCATGTTTGATTCACCTGGAGCCCAGAGGAGACCAAGGCAGTGAAACAGGATGCTGGAATCAGGTGACCTGGTTTATGTGCAGTGATGTCACTTGAGGATTCCAGGTCCCTAAGCCTCAGTGTCCCATCTGCACGATGGGACTCACAATAGTCTCCAAATAGTATTTTTGTTTTCTGGATTAAACAAAACCATGCTTGCCTCATATCAGGTGCCCAATAAATACCCACATCCATGCTGCTGATGATAATAAAATGATGGCTAAGTTTTAGGGGCACGTGGCCCTCAAGCCCAAGAACAGACGAGGGTGAACTGCGTCCTCAGTGCAGGTCAGAGAGCGGCTCTGTGATTAGCACCCACATTTGCCTGTGGTCCTGGAAGTTTCTGGAAGCGGCCAGTTATCATGCAGATGTGCTTTGGAGGAGTGCCTGCCCCACCTGGGGCTGGCTGGATGTTGATAACTCATCTCAAGGACAACCACACCGCAAGGCTGGCAAGACAGATGGTGAGCCATGCAGGGTTCCCCACAGCAGGGAAGACACGGTGGGGGACTAATCGTGTGCCCGGAAGGTAAAGTGTGTCTGGGACGGATCTGGGAGACCATGTTCTGCGGTCAGGTGGGGTCAAGCTTGGGTAGGTGACATGACCTTGAAGGAGAGACTCCACAGGACAGAGGGGAGGGGAGAGCAGCGTGGGAGAAGGATGCAGCTTGCTTGCTCTTAGATTCCCACTAGCTTTGGGTTGTACTAGAATCAAGTGGGCAGGGCCCTCATGGTCCCATGGGAGGACGGCGTGCCTATGGGATGCATTTCTTCCTGCAGACCACACACTAATAAAGAGAAAGCCATTTCCATAACACACAGGACCAAGTGCCAGCATGCTCCCTATATAAAGAGCTTGGACAAACCAAGAAGAAACAAAGGAGCGCTGATGTAACCGTAGTTGAAACAGGAGAGTGAAATCTGCCACCCGGACCTGCTTCGAGGGCAGTGACCTGGACAGTGGGTCACTCAGGCCCTGCATTTAGAAGGTTCCGGGCTTGGCTTAAGGCTTCCACGTGCCTGTCCTGAGACGCTGAGTGCTTTTGGAGCCGGGCGCCCCTCCCTGCTCTTCTTTTTGGCACCGAACACTGCACGTTATGTAACGGCTCTGTCTGCAGTCGGAAAACTCGAGAGACGAGATGGGTGCATGGAGAGACTCGGCTTGTTGCCAAGGAGGGGGCTGAAGGGTGAATTATGAAGGATAAGGACTGACGGTGACCACACTGGTCCAAGGTCACACCGGAGCAGGTGGCAGGGAAATGGGCACGTTAGATTAAGACGCCGGTGGCTCTAACCCAGCTCAGTCTGCTGTCTGTCCACCTGCAGCCTCCCCGGACTCCAATCACCCCACAGACCTGCAGGGGCCCCCTCGTATTCTCTGCCACACCCTCACATCTGGGGTATTAGTTCCCCTAGGAGGAGGCCGCACCCAGCCCACTCTTGAAGCTAGGAGGCAGCCTCGCTCTCTCTCCTGCCTCCTCAGAGCCTGGGATGCCAGCTCTGGGCCAAGAGTCTAGAGCCCTGACATCCTCAAGATACCTAAGGCAGGTTTGTCATTGACAGTCAGACATCATCCCTGCCATCGTTTGGGATTTGACTGTGAACATGTATCCGGTCAGGACTCCTTAAGTGGAAAGTGACAGAAAATAAATGGAAAACAGTTTAAGGAGAAGAAAAGGGAGAAAATTTATTAGCAATAGCAGCGTCTCCAAGGGGACAGTTGCACACATGTGCACACACAAGCTTGCACACGATGCATGTGTTCACACATATGCAAACACACACACTCACATGTAGCAGTGTTTATGGAACTCACTACCTGAATAACAGCAAGGGATAGTTCAGATTAATTGCTGAATATCTATATCATCAAATAGAATGTAGTTATTAAAAATTAAGTTCTCAGAGGATAATAATAGCCCATTCATAATGATGAGAGCTGATGTTCCAACATTTATTGAGCAGCTGCTGTGTGCCCAGCAGGCTTCTAAGTCCCTTGTCCAAAATAACTTCTTCCATTTAGGATTTTTAAGGATAGTTAAGGATGTGACAAACTGCTAATACTATACTGATTGGTGGGAAAAACCCAGCAGACTTGTTTTGTCATAGTGAGCTCAGGTCTGTAACCTGGATTTGCTATATCTATTATGTTTTGTAGGGACGTATAGAAAAATAAGCCAAATTAATTTATTATGTTGGAGACATTAAATCTAGATGTCAAGACTGCAGGATGTTTGGGGTTTTTTCTTTCTTGTTTTCTTCTGTATTTTAAAAATTATCTATCATGAATGTGGAGTCTATTAGTTTTGTAATTTGTATAAAATTAAATATTATTGAGATGAAAGTAAGAAAAAGAGTTGTTTGTTTTGAGGGATAACTTAAAAGGAAAAAGAGAAATAAGATTGAATATATGGCTTGGGACCAAAGCTTGGAGGGTTCAGAAAGTCAGAGAAGACTGTATTTTGTCTGAAAAGCAGTGGGGAGCCATTGAATGTTGGTGAGAGAGGTAGTGACAAATCCAAAGTTCAAAGTTCCCTGTGACGGCACTGAGAAGGCTTTCAGGTTGGAGATGGCCTGATGAGGGCATAAGGGCCCAAGCGCAGAAGTCTTAGAGCCAAAGGACCCTGTGGTGTAAGTGGTTTTGAGGGTATGGTCTGTAGTATCTTGCAGAAGAGGAAATTGAGAGGGCAGAACGGGTGCTTCCAGGGCTCAGGAAGATGCAGGTGGGAAGAAACAGCCCTGGGAGAGTGACGTGTGCAGCCAGCGGATCCCCCTCGCTTCTCCTTGGACTTCATCTCAGCTGTCCCCTCCTCTTCCTCCGGCAGCCACTGAGACTTCATGAAGTGACAGCGTTGCCTGTCCCCAGCAGGGAGACTGCCCTATCTTCTCCCCGATCCAGTCAAGCAGCACTTCCCACAGTATTTACGTGGTATTAGGTGCCCCGAGTAATCGAGAAATGACAAGTATAAGGCAGAACGTGGCGGGTCACACACTCACACTACGGGGTCTTCAGCTCAGGGTTTGAGCACCCGCGGGTCCTGTGTTCCCCAGGCTCCCAGAGTGCGCTTCCCCCGGGGACCAAGAGAAAACCGCTCCTGAGTCAAGCAGAGTTGGGGTTCTGGGGACGCCCACAGCAGATGGCCCAAGAAGTCTTCCTTAACGTTGGGTCTTGAGATCTGTCACCGTCTGGGCCAATACAGGCAGCTGAGAAGCATTCTCGGCCCCGGGGCCCTTAATGCCAGCCATGCTTTCCCCCAATGCGGAGAGGGCGCAGCTGTGGGGACTGTCCACTGGTGCATTTGGACAACAGGGAGAGTGTTGCTTTTGAGATGAACAAGTTTAAGAATAAAGACGGGAACGTCCCTCGATTATGAAAGCAGCCAAAGTGCTTGGCCTTGGAAGGCAGGATCCAGAGAGTGAGACTCTTCCCAGGCATCACTAGTGGGTGGCCTTGGGCTGTGGGCTCCACCATCCTGGCTCACGACTTGGAGAGTATGGAGTGGGACAAGAGCAGCGGCTCACCCCTGTGGGTGGTGTGCCTGGGCTGAGGCGGTCTGGCGAAGGACACTCACCAGTGGCCACAGGTGCCCAGTGAGTCACAGCCGTCACCTGTTTCCTCAGACTCCCCGACTCCTCCCAGCAGCAGCGGGTGCTTTCGGCGCTCCCAACACACCTCACAAATGCCATTTATCTGGAAACGTCAACCACCCTTCATTAGGTCTTCATGAAGGTGCCTGGGTCCCCTCAGTTTCCAGTGGGGAGAGCACAGCCCTTGTCGCTGCAGGTGGGGCCCCCAGATCTCGGCCCTGGCTGGTGCACCCAGGGCCTGTCATTCACCTTCTTCAAATTCCAGTTACCACAGAAATGGGAATCACGGGCCTCCCTCGAACAGCAGCATCGAGAGGATTAAATAAAGCACGCCTTTCCCGGCACCTGGCAAGACGCCCCGACACAAAAAAGTGTTCACTAAATGTTTATTGAATTTTAAAATAATTGTGATTGATGTCCACTAGCATTACCATTTTGAATATTATCCCTAAAAGCCCTAAACTCGAGTGCTTCTTGGCACTGCGGATTGCGATAATTTATCCTTTCTATTAAAAGTCCTCGCTGGGAGCAGAGACCTTCCTGGACTGGGGTTGGCGGTCCCCGTGTTCTTTGCTACTGGCTGTAAATCCGTCTGCTTGAGGCCTCTTCCCGGACACAGGACAGAGTGCCGCAGTCGGGTCCCCTGTCTTCCCCAGTTGCCTGCTGGCTCTCTGTCCCTGTGACCCTGAGCAAATACCACTCTCCTGAGCGGGGGGGTTTAACATCTATAACACTGCCCCTTCAAAAGGGATGTCAGGAAACACTGGAGAGACTAGTCCACCAAATGGTTTTCTGAACTAAAGCACTATGCCAAAGAGAAGCTTGTTTTTATTTCATACAGAGACAGAAATATTTTACTTCAGAGTGTCAGTGTGGGATTAGGGGCCGCAAATATATGTATACCTTTTCCATATGATTGTTTTTGTAAATGCACAGTTTTGGTGTTAACTTATCCAAGAAAGGATTTATCAGTAAATTCTGACCTGGTTTTTATGAAACTCGTTCACATATTCATAAACCTTTAGGGAGCTTCTATATGCATTCCTCGAACCCTGCTGCATTCTGATGGCAGAAATAAGTGAGAGGAGTCCCCCACCCTCAAGAATTACATTGTTCCCTTTAATAAGATAAGAAAAAAATTTAAAGTTTTTCTTTTTTTTTCGATTGCTTCCATTTTGTATACTTTATGCTTTTATCCAGATAAAGTGACCACCCGGGGGACTCTGTACCTTGGCTGTGAATGACAAAGTCTGTCATACTCCTGCCGTGCAGAATCACGGCTCGGCGGCGTGGCTTGGCTCCACACTTGGACGAGTTGCCACGCGTTTGTGAGTAAAACCTCCCCCAATAGAGATGCTCGTAATTCTATTAATACGGTCTCCGCCTCCATATGGCCGTGCGATGCCAATTACACCCTTGCAGACTCGAAGAAGGAGGCCATCTTTCCTGCCCAAGAAGCACCCTTGTTATACAAACCCCTCACCCAAAATGGGACGTCGGCGACCTGCTCCATGAGGTTGATATCCTCCAATTGTTTCATCAGGATATTCTCGGTGGTACTCAAAAGCCTAAGTGTTGGAAAGAGGGTGGGGTATTTATTTCCCCTTTCCCATGTGAAACCTGCAATGCTTGGGATCCTCATGCAGGCAGGGCTGGCCCTAGCCTTGACCGACTCAGGCCTGGGTGGCATTTTTGTTGTTGTTAATTAGGGTGGTGGGTTCCCAGCTCCATCTCCACTGAAACAAAACAGAAAACTTCACTTAAAGCAATGCAAAGCGCACATATTTATTTTTGAGCTCCAAATGCCAGTACTTTGTCTCAATTGTAAAACTCCCAAAAGCGTGCAACACGGCTGAGTGCCTTCCTCCCAAGGACTCCGTGTGAGGAACTTCCGGCCCCCACCCCAAAGAATCACATCGGCGCCACATGTCAAAACACAATTGTAATTGTGTAGCACAATATTTCATAATTCTGAAAATGTTTTAAAAACCCATTGTATTTCCAAAGCCTCCGAAGTCATTTTCTGGGTTAGCGTTTTCCTCTGTACTAAGCCTGCCTTTTTTTTTCCCTCCTCCTTTCTGATTTCCATATTTCCCAATAATTATTAAGCATTCTTATCTCCCAGGCAGGCATCTCTGATGTAGATGCTGGTGACGGTGGCAGCGGCTGCAACTCCTGTGAATCACTACATTTTAAAATCGCGTGTTAAAACATGTGACCCAGCTTCCTCAAGTTAGCAGATGGCCTGAAGAAAGGCTCCTTTTCATTTTTCAAGTACACAAGGATCATATCCACAGGAACGTGTTCACAGGGCAATGGTGTGCGCCATGAGCGGTTGAGCGGTTATACTCAGTTCCCCGGGGGCACCTGCGAGGATGGGTGCACGCGTCCTGGACATCACCTGCGGACCGTCAGAACAGGTCATCGAGACGGCCAAGTCCAATAATAATAATAATTCTAAGCAACAGTAGCGACGTCGCAGAGGAATGGTGGAATAACTGCCTCCTTCCTTCCCAGAATGGAAAAGTTTGTGAAAGCCATTTAATAGAACCGAATATCAAAACATTTTAACTTTTTCAAAGTTTCCAACATTAAACAATTAGGAAGGCATGCAATTAGTATTGTGGAGGATGGTCACTTTTTGCATGTCATGTGGCTTTAAAAACAAGTCAGATAAATGATGATGCCATTAAAACTGAACTAATTAAAGAAAGCTTCTTTTAAGAACTCATTAACTGCAACCTCATTTGCATAATGATGCATATTAATTAAGTTTTAATGAATCTGAATTTGCACCAAGCCTATTCATGTTGGCTTTGAAACAAATTGAACAAATTAGTTAAAAGCTTTTTGGAATCTACTTTTCACACCAAACAGGATATGAATACAATCATCTCTACAAAAAAGAAATATTTTTCCTTTAATTTAATTCAAAGGTATGCAGGCCCATCTATTAATTATTTCAAAATGCAATCATTTGAACCTTTTCTTTGGAAAAAATCAACAAAATTACTTATTCTTGAGTGAGGAATATTATAAATGTAGGTGGTGGAGGAAAATCATCACAGCCAATTTCTTGGCAATATGTTGGAGATATTTGACTTTAGGGTACATTTGGTTTATTTAATAGCAGGATTAAACATCGAGGTGTTAATTTCTGGGCATTCGGAACATCTCGGGTGCAGCAGCTAAAATGAGACATCTAAAGGTGGCAGGTCTGGTTTTTCGGGATCCAGGCAGCTGTGCTGTCTTACTGGAGCCACATCCATTTCTAAATCTGTTTCTGCTCCATCATAAATCTCCTAAGTAGCATGGGAAAAAAATTAAACATTTACAGAACATGTGTTCTTTTCCTCTGGATTTGTGCAAATCCTAATTTTTTTATACACAAGAAGCAGAATTCAATTTTAACAAGTTTGCGTTCAGCTCATAATAAAAACAAGAATTACAGCAGCAGTACTATTGATTTGCTCCTGTTCCATTGTAACTTCATCAAGAATGAAGAGATTTATGTAATTACTGCTGCATCTTTTGTTGTTTGAAAGCACTTTTTTTGTAAGTCAGCAGATACAAAGGATGGAAGCGCTTTTATTGTTGCGATTACAAGATCATCTCTCCCCGCCTTGTTAAACCGCTTCCTCCGACAATTAAGATGATGTTGCACCCTGGGAATGCACCTCCAAGAAATATGTTTACAGGTATTCTTCTGCAGCATTTTTTAGACCATTTATCTCTTCCCCTCTCTCCCTTCCGTTCCTCCCCTCGGCCTTTTCAGTTCCCAGAGAAGTGATCCTCAGCACCAGGGCGATGCCCGAGCAAATTCCCGGCAGCAAAGTACTGTGAATGCGTCTTAGATGTAGCAGGACAAAACAGCAACACTCCAGGTTGCTCTCTCCTAATTACTTTGCTCCTGTTGGAATTTACTTGTGCATGGGTCAGCGATCACTTTGGACTCTTTTAGTGAAAAATAAAATTAAAATCAGTTCTCGGCTGCCCTCTTCACCTTGGTACTCATGGGTGGATCTTGCAGGCTACTGGGGACAGCCTTCTCCACCAGGGCTTCACTTAAGAGATGTTTTGTTTTTTTTTTTTCTTTCCTTTCTGGAAGGCAAAGTCGGGTTGCACCATGAAATGTGATCTCACTGACCAACTTCCTGCTCCAACATTTGTAGAACACATTGCAAATTCTTTCTCTCTAACAAGAGGGTTCGTCATTTATCAAAATGAGATGCAGAAGCCAGACTTTGAACACGCAAAGCAATTTTAAAAAAACATTCATAAATCGTGTTGGGGATGATTTTAAAATTAACCCCTTTCCCGTTTCCCTTTTTTTTTTTTTTTAATTAGAACAATCCTGCACATCTTTCCCAGCCATACAGTCACAGTCATCCCATCGGGGTACATCATGCCCTCTGATGGGAGTCTTAGTGCAAGAGGAAAGTCACTTAGGGAAAGCCGGTGTCTGCAGCCCTTGGCTGGGAACGTGTGTCGGGGGATCCATCAGGCTTTGGACCAAGCACCGTTCCTATATTTTCTCCTCACATTTGGCTTATACTTTCTGAGCATCACCGGAAAGGGAAGGAAGCGATGAGATATTTTAAATACCCTCTGATGGTTACAAAGAGACAGCCTGTTTCCAGATCACCCCCATCCTGAGTTTTAGGATGCTGGTGAGCCAGGGAACCGGGCACCACCATGGGAGACTATAATTAAAATAATAATAAAGGCAGTTGGAATCTTCCAGGTGGGGCTGTGTTGAGGGAGGCACACAACCTGGAGCTGGTGCCTACACTGCCCCCTAGCTGGAGGATGGGGGCCAGGGCCAAGGGAGGGGGACGCTCCGATTTCCATTCCCAGCCCTTAAAATGACTTTCATTTTTAATTTTTAAAATTAAAACCCCAAACAAAAATGAAAGACCCCAAACAAAACAAAATAATGCAGGGAAGAGGTTTCCAGCTGCTGTGACTCCTCCCCCACCCCCCCACCAAAGGATGCCTAATCAAACCATTTCCTGTCACAAGTCTTTAGAAGGTAGCATTAAAAAAAAAAAGTGCAAATTTTGCGTGGAGAATTGGCTTCTTTGGGGGAGAATTTTGACAGAAAGCGCCTTCCTTGGGGAAAGTCAGGAGTCACTGGTATTAAACTAGACAAGCTGGTAGCGGAGTGTTAATGGCCACAGCCAGCAGATGTTCTGTAATTAGGGGAGATGTGAATGACAAGACTGGAGAGGTACCGCACCCCGGTGGGCAGCACGAGCAGCTGCTGTTACCGCTTCCCCTGTCACCATGTACACAAGTCAGACCAGCCCCCGTGAGGCTGCCGGCACGGTGACAATTAGAAAAAAATCGTATTTGATTAAAATAAGTAATATATCATACAATTCAACTCCTTCCTCCTAAGAATGCCGAGAGGGACCCGGGTCTGCCTTGGTCCAAGGGAAGCGGAGGGCCACCAAGTTTTAGAAATGGGCAGGTTGTGCTGAGGTGGGCTTTGGAGTCTCCTTTATTATGATGATTATTTAGCTGATGCAGGGAGCCAGCCTTTTTTAAGAGGAGGGATGGATTCTTTGCATCCTGTCTGTTGGTCTAGGCATCCAAGCTGGCTACAGGCCTCCCTTGTACGTCCCCCAAAGATCTCTCAATTCCTTCCCTTTCTCTGCAGCCCCATGGCTTCAGCCCCCCCCCCCTTTCTGGCTTTCCTGCACCCAGGACCCCCTCCCCAAGGAGGATTGGCCCTACCCTTCAGTCCTCCTCAGCAGCAGCTCAGCATACCACTTCCTGCTTTAAGGACCCCTGGGTGCTGTGCCCCAGCAGGGAGCCAACCAGAGGACCCACTGGTGAATGTGCCTGTCCCAGCCAAGCACTCAAGGAGCACGGTCCATCGCAGGCTTACAGAGCCATTCTCCGCTCTCCACTGCCAGCGCCTGAGAAAGAAGGGTTTGTGCCCCTTATGCTAAAACTGAACTGCAAAATCAAAACATTTCCTTTGCTTGGATGTGGCGTGTTTGGGTGGCCCTGAAAAGGGAGCAAAATCAGTTTTCCAAAGGATTGCTTAAAGCCTGCAGGGTTGGGGCTGCTGCCACGGCTGCCTCCAAGCTGGGTCAGCATGTGGAGTGATCCCAGGAGCAGGGCCACCCGGCCTGACCCAGAGGGCACTGGGCTCAACTTGGAGGCTGGGGGAGGCTGGCAGACCTCAACCTTCCTCAGCCTTGACATGTTTTTCTGTGTAATGGGGATGATACCACTGAACTCTCCAGGCTGTCCAAGGAGGGGACGCGGTGCTTTGTGACAGTGTTGTATTGGCCATGTGGGATTCATTTCCTGGAATGAGGCTGTGGGCCTGGGAAGCATGGTGTAGGGGTTATAAAATACCTGGGTGTCCCCTTGATGCCTTCGTGTTAAGATGGGAGGAAGCGGGTGGGGGAGACCTACCTAGCCACCTTGGACTGCTTCTTCTGCCTTTGATCTTTTCCTGAGTACTCTCTCTCTCCTCCTGCCCTTTGGTGTAGGGTTCATGGTCCCCACTCTATGAGGCTCAGAGACGTTAAGCAAGTCACCCAGTGACATCCAGCATGAGAAGGGGGCTGGGATGTGAGTCCCAAGCTGCCTGGTGCCCAAGCCTGCTCTCTTTGTGACATGATGCTACTGACAGAGCCTGGATGGGGATGCTATCCTGACCTTATCCTTCAGGAGTGAGGCTGAGATGTCACCGCCTGTCCTCAGAGATGGAAATAAAGGATCCCTGGGAAATATTCCAAAACACACCAGGAGCAAGAAGCTTGCCCTCTGTTCCTGCATCTTTGTCTCCTTCTCTGCTCCGCTGGTTTCTCTAGATGGCCCCGTCTCCGTCTCTCCACTTCTCCCCCGGCTCCTCTTCTTGTCCCTTGCTCCCTCTTTATCTGTCTCTCCATCTCTCTCTCTTGATTTCTAATTTCCAAGCCTGTGAGCTATTACAGAAAGCATAATGATGGTTACACTTGTCTATAGCAATATTGCTGTCTAGCTTATTGCTTTGTAAAGTACTTCGGGAGCCTTGAAAATGAAAGGTGTTATGTAAAATGAAAATCGATTCTAATTCTAAATAAACATCATTGCTGCGAGTTTTCCTCAGATAGCATTGTTTCAGGCTCCGTAACGACAGTGGCTCCGAGTGTCCTCTGATGTCTAGTAGACGGATTTGGGCATCCCAGTGTCAGGACGGGGCGAGGTCTGAATCCCATCTCAGCGTGTCCCTACAATTCTATTTAATTGCACCTGGTAACACTTGTCTCTGTTCATTATCTCCAAAGGGAAATGATTTTCATCCATAGGAGAGATTGATACCACTTGTAGCTTATGTTCAGGTGATTAGTGATCAAGTGCGATTAATTTCCCCGATAGACATCTCTATCGACAACCACCATCCGGAAATGGGAGAGAAAACTTTGCTCGGCAGATAAACCGTCTTTCACTTTGGGAAACGGCTTGCTTCTTCCTCCCTTGCTGATGGTGTAATTTATAAGGACACACGAGCTACAAAAAATGGAAGTTTGAATCATTTCTACAGAGAAGCTCATCTTTCCAAATCAGAAATGTCATAAAAGTTAAAATGCCATAAGAGTGTGTTCCCCAAGAAAGAAATAATTTTCTTTTCATTGAGAACACTGGAGGACATAATATACTTCTTGAAATTCAAATTTTCATAGGAAATGCAATTTATCCCTCCCTCGGATCATTCATCTTCCTTTAAGGAAAGGTAACTGAATATTACATCTCTTTTTTATTTTTCCACAACATTATCTTCCTAGTGCTTGTTTCCTTAAAAACACACCTGCAGTGTGGGAAATGGGAACAATATCATCCTGGGGACCTGCGATGGAAACTTCCAGTATTGAGAAGTCCCGAGGAGCTGGCTGGAGTTTGCTGGGATAACTCAATTCAAAGTCCTTTTGCACCCACGGAAAGACCCAGGGTCCTTATAGGATTCATGGCCTCGATTAGTTTTTTTTTTTTTCCCCCTTTGAATTTTATGTCTGGTTAAGTAACCGGGAGTGGCTGCTGGTGGTTTGGGCCTTGCAAATGCTCTGAATAGGAAAAGCTGGAGCCAGGTATCAGTGACGGGATCTGAGTGCATTACTGATTTCTGTGACCCTCTGGCCAAGCCATCTTTCTCACACACAAATCTTGAATATCATTAGGTCCCCTCTTTACAAGGCTCCCTGTGTCCTATTATTCATGTTTGAACCCCTTAGCTGGGTGACAGAACTGTGGGAGACTGGAAGGCCCTCCTTGGAGGTGTGGAGGGGGAACTCGCATACAGATGTGGCTCTCACCTGGGGCAGAAGACAGGGGAGCAGGCCCCTGGGCTCATGGGCTTGGAGAGACAGGATTAGGCCAGCCACACAGCTCCTAAATGTAAAAGTTGGTCCAACCCCAGGTTTGTCCAACTACCACATCATCTCCTGAATGTTCGTGGAGAGACTTTTTAAAAAATCACAGTGGATTCCTGAACACCCTTTCCCCCGTTATAACTGTTACTTGCTTATCGCAGAAGTTTGGGGAAAATTGCAATAGTATAAAGAAAACAAATTAAAATTATCTATGCTATCCCACCACCTACAGCCCATCACAGTGAATGAAATGTGTCTAAGCCGAGGCTCTTGCAGTAGCTCTTCCTTCCAAAGCTGCAGTGGTTGCAATCGTGTTTTTTGCAATAGCAACCAGCATTTATAATTTACTCTCTGTCAGATACTACTCCGTGTGCTTCATGAAAATCATTTCACACGGTTCCTGCAGTAATTCTGTGAGATAGGTTTTACTCTGACTCCCCTGTTCCATGAGGAAACAGAGGGGAAGTACCTGGCTGAAGTTGGCAATGGCAGATCTACAGGCAGAGCTGGCCGTGCCAAGCCGGCCTCACCCCAAAATCCCGCTTCTGCAGGCTGGGCTTCTCCAGAGCTGCTTGTTGTATTATTTTCTTAATCATAAATGATCTCAGGATCAGTTTCACGGCCAATCATGCCTGTGTGGCCACATTTCCAGGCATCCCTTGTTGCTGGACACTCGGGTTGCTTCCCTCTGCGAGGGTCACCTTTGTGTATGTACATCATCATCCAAATCCAAGAGTATTTCCTTTGGAAAAATTCCAAGGAATAAAGTTATGAATCATATAGCTACTGCTGCTTTTTCTTCTTCTTCTTTTAAAATCATTACCCCAAAGCTAAAATATCAGGTAGTATGGAGGCACCAAACACTGGGTCTGAAGGAATTCTTCCAAGGTATTAGCTCTAGCTGCTTATTTACAGGTGTGGAAACTGGGGCTCGGGTGGAGCTGGTGGCTTTCCCGAGGCCACGTGTGACAGGCTTTGTGTTTGGCCATCTTTCCAAGACCCCACCTCGCAGCCTGTCTTTCCCAGTAAAGGGACCAAGACTTGCCTTCACAAAGCCAACTGCTCCTACTTGCTCAGAGCAGCCAGGAGAGCCGAGAGATCAGAGTGTCAAGAGCTGGCACTAACCCTTATGTCCCCAGACCTGCCCTGGCTGCCATTGCTGCCCCAGCCTGGAAGGGAGGTTAAAAGTGGGATCTCCAAAGATTTGCACGGAGTTCTGATCCTGCTAATCTTCTCAGGACATGCTCTCTAGTCTTTGGTCCAGTGTTGCAGGGGCCTGGCCTCATTTGACCCCTCCCAAATCCTAGAAATGGAGAGAAGGTGAGGCACAGCCCCTGCCTCCAAGGAGCTCCAAGTGATGGGGAAGCCAAAACCGAAAGGCTCTTGCAACCTGCGCACCAAATTCCATTCTAGCCCTGCACAGAGCCCTAATGGAGGAGAGGAATGAGGAATTTAACTGAGAGAGGGGGCCAGGAAGACTTTCTCCCCCTGTTCCTTTGTTTCTTACTAATTTATTAATGTGGCTACTCATTCATCTAATAGTAATTTGTTGAACATTTGATAAACTACTAGCCATTTTCCTATAAAAACAGAAACAGAACTGGGTTTTCTGGCTCCAGTTTCCATGGCATTTCTTTTTTGGTGGGGTTCTGCTACCATCCTCTGAAACAGAGCAAGGAAGTGGAATGGGTTTTTGCCACTGCATCCGTCCAGGTGAAGTTGGGTGCTCAGCGTGGAGGAAACCACACCAGGCTCATTAATCAAATACTCTGGTTAATAGAGAGTTCTCCTATATGCTATGTATGAATTGCCAGTTCTCAACAGAATTATAATACAAAGAATATGCTGGAACCATGCAACTCATAATTGAATCTGCTTCTGATGTGACAGAAGCCACCTGAAGGGCTTTGTTTAAGAGACATCAACTTAGGAATGTCGCAGCTGCAGAAGGCAAGTCAGGGCGAAATGAGAGGCTCTTGGCTCTCAGGGAGCTGCTGGGTTTGAAAAGGGAAAAGTCTAACCCTCTGAGAAACAAAAAATAGACACACTTTAACCAAATCTGCTATATAAAGCTGAAAAATGAAAATAGGTGCACCCAATCAAGTTCTCTGTATCAAGAGGTAAAAACCCTCCCTCGGGATGGCAAGCGTGCGAATGTTCAGGATCCTAGCCAGAGCCCTGTGTGTGCGTCGAGGGGAGACGTGTTGCAGGGCTGGGGTGGGGGGCAGTCAGTGAAGGTCACATTGACATCCTGAAGTTTAGTTATTTATTTTTCTCCTAAAGAGACAAAGTCGTCGTTGTCTTTTAGGTTTTATTGCAAGCGGCCTTTGGCTATGACTTTTCTGTGTTACTCTTTTCCAGGAATTGCAGTTAGACTTAATGGAAGCACTCACCAAGGGGATCTGGCTTTCAGAACTCTGGGCCCTCAAGACTTGTCGATGCTGTGCTGCTGAATGTCAGAGATTCTCTGCACCAAGCCTGGCACAGGGCTCAAGTGTCAGGAGCAGTCGGAGTCCCAGGCCAGGTGGTGGATTTGAAAATCTTGCCATTGAATTTCCCTCCTGGGGCAACAGCACATGCTAGTCTAGTAAGGACTTGGCTAAGTCCTGCAGCAAACAGCCCCTGTTAACTTCCCCCAGCTCAGCCTTTCTCCAGGGACCTGTTTTTTTCTTTTTTTTCACCTTAGAGAGTATTCTGACAGAGGCATCTCGAATTCATAGTGCAAACTGTCTCTTGTAAAAATCTCTCGCTTCCTGTCCTCCAACTGGTGGTTCATACACTGTCCACTGTTGTCTCTTCATTTATTCCACAGGCTTCCTCCAAGCACCTGGGCTGCATCTTGGCAAGGTGGCTCAGATAACGGGGGTGGCCTGGAAGCCCCTGGGTTGGAACAGCTGTGTGTGGACTTAAAAGTCTCAGGCAGAGTTGGGCGCGGTGGTGCATGCCTGTTAACGCAGTGTCTCGGGAGGCTGAGACAGGAGGAGCACAATTCGAAGCCAGCCTCAGCAAAAGTGAGGAGCTAAGCCACTCAGTGAGACCCTGTCTCTAAATAAAATGCAAAATAGGGCTGGGAGTGTGGCTCAGTGGTCGAGCACCCCAAAGTTCCCTGGGATCAAAAAAAAAAAAAAAAAGAAGTGTCAGACATCAGACAGAGCCCCTTGTAAGTTATAAATCACGTCGACTTGTAAGTTATAAATCACGTCGACTTCCTCCTTCTGTAACTGAGAAGCAGAAATGAACCCCGACTTTTGCTGGGCGAGCACTGGCCTGAAATCATCCTGGCCTTTCCTACTCGTTAGTTGAGTCCTCTGTTTGTGCAGAGACCTTGAAATTATTTGAACCTGGAATATGTTCATTAGGATAGGCTCCTTCCCTGAGGTTTCAAGGTCCACATGGGTTTCTAAATTTTGCACAATGGAGAAAGTTCCAGCACTTCTCAATCGTAAGTTGTCGGTCTCTCACAACCTGTGGGGAATCTGCTCTCTTTCTCAAGCTTATTTGAGGTGAAGGCTCCTCAAAGTGAATGATTTCTGAAGAAAGTGTGACGCTCACCAGGGCAGGGGGCGGGAACTTGGTGATGCCTCTTGCAAATACACCAGAGGGAAAGCCCTGGAGAGCTGTCCCACTGCCCTCTTCCTGTGTGATCCCGGCCCCCGGGATGTCACCTGGGATAGGTACCTTTGGTAGGTATTTGCTGAATCCTTGAATGAACGAATTAACAAATGAATGAAAGAAGTGATTCATCAACAGCTCTGCTTATGGGAATTGCTATGGTCAGGGTCCAGGTGGGTCAGGTGTTGTACCTGTCATGTTGCCTCACATACCACCCTGCCCTGTGTGGCCCGCAGCCATGAGCATTTGCTGATTTAGTCACTCTTTGCTCCTTGGTCTCTCAACTTCCAGGGAAAGGGGCCACTTGGCCAGGCTCCAGGTGGCTTTGGAGGGCTGGATGTGGCTCTAGGCCTTCCTGCATGCTCAGGTCTGGGCCACCTGCAAACTCTTCTGACAAATGGCAGGCGCCAAGGCACCCAGTTAGCCCTGTGAACAGAGGCTTCTGTTCAAGACCCACCTTCCACAACCCTGTTGGCCAAAGTAAGCCACATGGCCTCGCCCCTCACAGGCAGGTGTAAGGGAGGATCCCAGAACAGTGACTCCGTCGCAAACCTGCATCCTTCTGGCATGAAGGGAACACCTATGTCTTGGTGTGGATGTGAGCTGCCCCCAGAAGCTCACATGCAAAACAATGCAAGAGGCTCAGAGGAGAAATGAGGGGGTTGTGAGGGTGTCAACCCCATCACTGAATCAATCCCTGGAGGGGTTAACTGGGTGAAGTGGGGGTGTAGCTGGAGGAGCTGGAGGTTGGGGTGTGGGCTGTGTGAGGAGCTGGGGGTTGGGGTGTGGGCTGTGTGAGGAGCTGGGGGTTGGGGTGTGGGCTGTGTGAGGAGCTGGGGGTTGGGGTGTGGCTCTAGGGTATAATTTGTATCTCGAGAGTGGAGTCTCCCTCTCTGCGTCTGATCACAGCAGTGTGAGCTGCTTCCCCTCCGCCACTCTCTCCCGCCACCATGTTCTGTTCACCTCCAGCCCTAAGGGATGGAGCCAGCCTTCCATGGCTGAAGACCCCTGAAACCTGAGCCCTCAAATGAACTTTCCTCCTCTACAGTCATTCTGCTCAGATCCTTTTAGTCACAGTAGCCAAAAAGCTGCCCCAAACCCTCCAACAGACCCTAAGCTTCCCAGTGGTCAAAGGGAAGGAGGAGAGATACCCCGACGCGGGGCTCCCGTGACCACAAGACACAAAGGCCCATGACTGCTTCTGCTCCCTGCAGCTTCTAGAGAAGCCAGCCCTCCGCCATCACTTGCTTCATCATCGGAAGCGTTTTCCGAGGACCTGAAGTGCGCGGCACAGGACTGGGCCCTGCGGCCTGTCTACCTCTCTGCCCTCCCCATGGCCTCCCCGGTAACCCCTGCAGTTAAGCAGTGGCGCTCTGAGCCGCTCTGTCCAGAGGCGCTGTCCATGACTTCCGTCCCCCGGGGGCCCTTGGGTTCAGGATAAGCTGGAACTCCACCTCCCCGCCAAGTCAAAGATGCTTTGCTGCCCTCTGTGGAGACACAGAGGCTCGGGGACCCCTCAGAGACTGGCAGGAGTCACGGGGGTGGTGACACGTGAGGTCCAGGGCTAGAGACGCACCTCACGTGCGTGGCACAGAATGTCTGAGCTTGAAGGGACCGTGGTCAGAAGGACCCAGAACTGCCTAGATTCCTGGCCATGAGTGGGGCGGGATGGAGAGGGCGGGCGTGGGGGAGCGTTGGGGGCCGCTCGTGCTGAGGATGCCTGCTGCCCTCACCCAGGGCCTCGGCCACTTTTATGAAGGGCTGTATGACGTCACCCTTTAGAGTTCATAGGAAGGCCACCGTGACTCACAGGCACATGGGGTCAAAACGTTGGTGCCTGGAAGGGGCAGGGAATCCAGCCCTGGTGAACGGAGCTGGGCTTGGGCAGGGGCCCTCGGGCCCCCCAGGCCCTCCATGACCTGTCATCTGAGGTGTGGGATGTTTGAACACAGATGCCCCGCCCCCCCGCCCCCAGGGCCAGAATGCATCTGCCTTTTGTGTCACCCCACCTGCCTGTCCTGGCGCTGCCTGATGTGCACGAGTTGCTATTGGCCGGGGTCATGTGAACGCCCAGGGCAGGTTCATCTCTGTCCTCTTTCCTCCTCTTGGTCAGTTGGGCTGACCGTGAAGTGAGGTCAAGTTAGGAGAGTGTGCTTGCCGACTGCACGCCCTTGGACAAGTCACACGACTTTTTGAGACTCCGTCTCTCTTCGTCAGTAAGAGTGGAGGCCACGGATGTTGGGACATGTCAGTGGAGGAGGCTTCACGGTGCGGGCGCTGGCCCTGCTCCCGAGAGCCCAAGCCTGGTCTCGGTCCTGATCATGTGCAAGGTGCTCTCTGTGTCTGCCGGACAAAGGTCCCTCCCACCACCTCTGGTCTCAGGAAGCTTCCGTGAAGCCATCTCCCCTGCCTTTCAGCTTGTTCACGCCTCTTCTCCCTGCTTCTACGGACTGGTGGGCAGCATTGCTGGCTGCCTATTCAGTATTCATTGGTTCATTCACTTTTACTAAAAACTCACTTCTTCAGATCCTCTTGCAGCTGAGAGTGACCATGTGAGAGTTCTTGCCAGTACAGGCAGAGTCCCTGGCAGAATGTCCTTCCTTTGTCCATTCCCCCTTCTTCCTGCCTAGAATACGGATGGGATATCTGGAGATGAGGCAGCTCTGTTGCAACCAAGAGGCAAATGCACCAAGAAAGTCTGGTAGGGAGAGGGAAAGCAGCTAGACTCTCTATGGCAGTACCAAGTCACCGTCCTTTGCCTTGGTAGCCTATTGACAGATCATGATTTCTGTAACCTGCAGCTGATCACATTGCTGGCTGATACAGAGGTTTGTACCATTAATCCTAGGTCACCAATGACTGCTTATATCTCATCACCCCAACTACGGTGCTCAGACTGAGGGCAGGAAACAGGCCTTCTTTGGCTCTGATTTTGGCACAGAATAGGTATTCAGTAAGTACTGCTTCCCAAAAGGACTGGATTCCTGGGCTGTGTGGTTTCTGGTGATCAAAGATCCGTGTCTCCACTGGTGATGCCTTCTCCTCCCTCTCCTTCCTCCCTCCCATCCTTCTCTCTTCTGAATCTGTCTACCTCTCTTCTTAGGAATGAATTCTTTTCTATTTAGACCAAATGTTATGAAAAGGAGGATATTAAATATATATTACATATATATGTATATGTATTGAATCTTGGTTCTATCATTCACAGCAAAGAAGGACATTCATAATGTGTTAGTTGCATAACAAGCTTTATAAATGGTTTGAATTTCCTCTACCTAATTCTCCTGCCATCCTGATTTGGCCTTTATTGGAGTAAAGTATTCTCTATATTTGTGGCCTCACTGTGGATCTTTCTCTCCAGTAGAAGCCAGAAATAAAAACCAATGCATTTCAAATGTGACACACAGAGAGGAAACAGAGAGAACGTTTCAGAGCTTGCTTCCATTGCCTTATAAATATAGCATAGTTACTTGAATTCCATAAGAATTAAACTCTGATCTTTTAAAATGCATGCAAATTCTTGCAGAATATATATATGAAAAAGTCACTATAACTGTAGAGGCACTTCGACTCCCTTGATAAATGGGACTTCCAGACCACACTTTATTGAGTCTCTGATTTTTAATAATTTGAATCCTGCAAGATTTAATTCTGCATAATTCTGGCTGAAATCAGCTTTTGATTGAGTTGTAATGGCTCTGTTATTGTAAATATCTCTGCATGCTAATGTCGTGCTGGAATTCAATAATATTTAGATGAAATTTTTTGCCTCCAGTGTTATGGAAGCAAGATTTGGAAATCAGGAAGTTTATGTCAAAGTGACATCTATTTTGGGTAACCTGCAAAATTTTTAAATGCAATAAACGGTCATCCCAAGACATGATTTAAATAATTATGAATCCTAAATGTATATGTGTGGATCAATTATAATATGTAGAATATTATAGTATGAATAAAATATGTGGGAATTCTTAAAATATATGTCTTTATTTAACCTTGCAATACTTCCCGAAATAGTCACAGCAATAGAGAGGGGGAGGGGTGAGACCAGGGCCTCCAGGCCCGAGGGGCAGCACGGGGCTGTGTGGATGTCTGGGACCATCAGTCTCCACATGTCCATTGTCCTGATTGGTGGGTCAGCTTTGTTTTGAGAGGTTCACTTGAAATCTGAGACTCAGTTTCACCTGCGGTAACATCAGTCAGAAAAGGAATAGTTGGTTGTTCCTTAATCATCTCTCTCCACCCCAGACCAAGGGCAGCTTGAAGAATGAGCCATTGCTCGGTCATTGGGTACCCAGCACAGGGACTGGCATGCATGGGTGCCCACAAAGTACTTGTTGAAATAAAATGAAGTGTCATCACAACAAAGTGACGAGGGAATGAGTGTAATGACCATTTTACAGAAGGTGAAACAGAAGACGATGAGGTGGCTGAAGGTCACAGCAGACGCTTGAATCCAGGTGCCCGCGCTCCCCTCCCGCTGATGTACTAAAGATGGGCACAAATTCTTTCCCACGTCTTCCTCCATGGGGTGGGCTTGAATTCTGCTCTTCCCTCCACAGCTGGAAGGACCTTGAGGAGACTGTGGGTGACAAGGGGGGTCACTGGAGGCTGGAGGAAAGGATGCCCTAGGTAGGTGCTAGGGAAATAAGGCAGCCAATGGCCCTGTGTGTTCCATGGAGGACAGCTTCAGGCAGGATGGAGATAACATCCACAGCCTTCTCCCATCAGACTATGATAAAATGCCAGAGGAGCTAGATGCAGTAAAGGAAAAATCACTCAATTTTTTCAGCAGCATTTACAGGGAGCTTAGGGCGATCCTTCTAGTCAGTGAAATGTCTCAAAGTAAGAAATGGGTCTTGGGCAAATACCAAATCTAGGGGTCTCATAGTAAAGGATGGCCTCAGGGTAAAATATTAGGGTGTGACTCTAACACCCCTTTCCCCGGTTGGAAAGTTCAGTAAGACTTAAGAGCCTCGTGTGCCTGGTGCGATTTCTCAGGGCATTGCCTCATGCCTCTTTTAACTAGAATGAAAAGGCTCCTACCAATTTTAATGGCATCACTTCAGAACACCCTGACTCTCAGCCCAAAGTGGAATCTCCCTTGGAAAGAAATGTGAGCTTGGTTTTGATTTAATGGTGCACACCTCAGTGAGGTTCATAGAAAATCCACAGCACTTTCAGGAGAGTGGTATTGGTGGAAGAGTTGTCAGCTTAGACACCCAGGGACAGAGACGTCTTAAAGTGCAGTCTTTGGACATCTCCTCTCTCTTCACCTCCTCTGGGAAGAAGTGAGCAGCGAAGGAACTGTGGGAGTGGAAGCCACTTCTCATGGAAAAAATGAGAAGATGCTCCAGAGCCAGGATCCCAGAGCTGGGAGAAGCATTTCCCAGAGCATCGCTGGGCCTCCTCAAGGATCTGGCGAGGTGTGCAAGGCTGGGTTGTGAAAGTGCTTTAGTCCAGCAACTGCCAGGGCTGCAGCTTGCTTCCCTCAGTAGGCTGCATGGTGCAGGGCAGGCGGCCTTCCTGTAGTTACAGATCATCCGACTGAAAAGTGCCACCTCGGGGACCCACGTCAGAGGAGCCTCATCTGTACTTGAACTGGATTCAGATGATGGAGTTTCAGACTTGGAGGCCTTGCCAAGTCCAGGTGAGACCTCAGGGGTCTCAGGAAGGGGAGAGCGTATAGCCCCCGTGTAGACTGCTGTGGACAGAAGATGGCTCTAATTACACGACGTTTCTCCTGCCAGGAGGAAGGAGCCACTCCTCCCTTTCCTGGAATCTGGGGTGGACTGGAGATGTTTTCCCCACAGTGTGGCAGACACGATGTCTGACAGCTCCAGGCCTTCCGTCAACAGAACTGGTAGCTTCCATCTGGGATTCTTGGAGCCCTGAACTTCACATAGGAAGTCTAACAACCCTGCTGCAAAGACCCCACTGGGACGCTCCGAGGCCACACGGAGCAGAGGGGCTGTCGAGGCCCAGACACACCCATCAAGGTGTCAGGCGGATGAGTCCAGGTGTGCTCAACCACACCTGCCTGCAGCCAAACACCACCAGGGGACCCCAGCTAAAGTCCTGGGAGCAAAAGAGTCATCAGCCAAACAGGTGGAATCCCATGGCTGGTTTTGAGGGGCTGAGTTTTGCGGAGGGCAATGGGGGATCCGAGCCTGGGTGCCTGTCCTAGGTGAGCTAAGCACTGTGATCGTGCAGACGCTGATGATGCCAACACTCCAGTGACAGCGTTCCCAGCCCCAGGTCATCCCTGATGGACAGTGTCTGCCAGATGCAGCTACGACATACTTACTAGTCACTAAACGTGGGATGACGACAGCATACAGTCCTGATCATGGTTCAGTGGGGAAGGCCCCAGGGAGATATGACTCTTACCTCCCCAGAAGAGGGAGTCCAAAACCTGGAACTTGTTTCCACTCCAGGACAAGCGGCCCTCTGTGGACTGACCTTTGCCCTGTGGCTCTGTACCTGCCACTTAGCTGTCCCCTTCTCTGCCTCGCCCATCAGACAGTGAACCCCTGAGGGCTGCTGCATTTCTGCCTCCAGCCCCCCAAGTCCCCAGTAGGGCCCAGGGGAGAGCCCAGTGGCACATTGGTGAATGAATGGTGGGGGCATGGGACCCCCGTTGGTCTGCATTTCAAGTCTCCCTGCATCTTCAGTGGCTCAGCAGGGCAGAACAGCACTCAGAGAGGTCATCTTCCCTAGTCTCAGGCCGGTCACTGTCACGGAGAGCGACCCGGCCTTTTATGGGGATGGCAATGGAGACTTGAGATCGATAACGGCTTATTTATTTTTTCCAGTTTGGAAAAGTTTATTTTAGAGTACAGAATGGCAGGTGACACTCTCCAAATGTAATTTAAAAAAAAATTGTTTTAATTAGTTATACATGACAGTAGAAAGCCTTTATGCACTTTCATACATCATACACAGATGGGGTACAAGTTCTCAGTTTTCCGAGTGTACATGCTGTGGAATCCCTCTGGTCATGCAGTCACATATAGACATAAAGTCATGATATCTGTTTCATTCTTCTACGTTTCCTATCCCCACCCTTCACTTCCCTCTACCTTATCAAAGGAAGGTTTATTCTTCTCTGGTGCCCCGCCCTCCACCGAAAACCCCCATCTCTCACCCTGCACAAAAATCAACTCAAAGTGGATCAAAGACTTAGGCACTAGAACAGAGACCCTGTGCCTAACAGAAGAAAAAGTAAGCCCAGATCTTCACCATGTCAGCCTAGGATCTGACTTCCTTAACAAGACCCCTAAAGCACAAGAAGTAAAATGAAAAATCAACAAATGGGATGGGTTCAAATTGAAAAGCTTCTTCTCAGTAAAAGAAACAATCAATAACGTGAGGAGAGAGCTTACAGATTGGGAGAAAATCATGCACCTCCTACAAAGCATTAATCTCTAGGATATATAAAGAACTCAAAGAACTTAACACCAAAAAAGCAAATAACCCTATCGATAAATGGGCTAAGGAACTGGACAGACACTTCACAGAAGAAGAAATACGATCAATAGTGGCTTTTTAAAAATCCAAAATATCCAGTAGCCCGAGTCAGTGTGCCGCGGGGGCTGGGCTGTGGGCCAGGATACCACGGACCCCGTGGGCAGAGATTCTTGGTGACCCTTAGCTGTTTGGGTTTGGTGTCTCTCTGGGCCACAGTTGTCTTGTTATAAATTTAGATAACACCCCACCTCAGGGGCAAGTGAGGACTGGGGATACCGGAAGCATTTGGCGGATCTGTTTTCCATTCAAACTTGAGATGCAAGTTCCCATGAGCCTCCATCTTGCCATCATCTTCACCTCAGGAACAGTCACGACGGTGGGAGTCACCTCAGTTTGGACTGCATGCTGTCGTCATCCCTGTTATTTTCCTTCTTCCCTTGGTCTCGTCACCAGTGGAGTGACCGACACAGGTTGTGCCCCCCGCCCCCCCAGGGCTCCAAGCCAGGGAAGAACCTAAGAGCGGCAACAAGGGGTCCTCTGGAGGCAGGGAACAGGGGAGGCTGGATTGGCTGGGTCTGGAGAGGGGTCTTCTGTGGATGAAGAGGCGGAGGCCTGGGGAGCAGAGGCCATGCCCAGGGCCACCCCTGGGTCCTGGAGCAGAGCCACACCAGAATCCCAGCCCTCAGCCTCCCCACGCACTCGGGTTGGGGGTCTTTTCCTGTGAAATTCCACATGGTAAGAACGTCAGGCCTTGAAGGCTGCACTGTCCCCATCACAGTCATCTCCCTCCGCTGCTGTGGATCCAGGGCTGTGCTGTGTGCCACTAACACTCCCTCAGTCGGTGCCGGGAGGCGGCTCCCTCCCCAGCGCCTCCCCTCCCCCCGGGTCCTGAGAGTCACTGCACCCAGCACCCAGCTCCAAGTCCCCTGGTCATTGCAGCTGTTGCTGCTTGGTGCCAGGACTCTGCTTGCCTTGTGGGAACTCTGACCTTGTCTCTCACCGAAGGACTTGCAAGAGTCCCTTTGCTCTCTGTGCCTCAGTTTCCTCGTCTGACATTAAAGGGGCTGGCGTCCTGTTCCACAGGGGACTCTGGCCCACGGCCTGTCTTTTCCTATAGAGGAAGCAGCTCTGACTTGTGTCCTGGGTCCTTCTCACTCGTGATGCAACATGCACCTGGGACTTGCCTTCATGGGACCCGGTCGCCCCACCTGTGAGGAGGACAACAATAGCACCTCCTTGTGGCTGTACCGATTTCATGAGATGGTATGTACACACAGAAGCTCTTCATAAAGTGTCAAGGGCTCTGGGCGTATTTACAACTAACATATTTACTGTGCATGCATATTAACCTATTTACTAGTTACCCTTTTGAGGTGTGGAATTTTCCAGAACAGTGTGTTAATACTAACAGCTGAGAAGGCACTGGAGCTTTGTTCAGCGTGCACATGGTCCTGGATCATATAGGACCTGACTGCAGTGAACAGAACATGAAGAACATTTTCACATTGTCCAGACATGCTCTTGGCTTTTTCCAGCAGCAAAAGAACACAATTTGTTCCCTGGGTATTTTGTTTTGTACTTTCCTTTTTAATTTATATTTTGTTATTAAACAATTACATTTGGAGATTGTTTAGCGGAGTGTGTTTGCCTTTCTAATTGAACACTCTAATAATGATGTTTTTATTTTACTTGGTTTTTTAAAGGTTATTGTAATTCTTATAAAGTTTCATAAAATGTGGCAGCCAGAAAAGCTTTTATGGAAAAAACAAATGCATTTACTTAGATGGTGATGCTTTCTTGCAACACTCTCACAAATGATGTTTGACAAAACTGTAGCACAATTTGCATCTCTGTGGCTGCAGGGAACTTAGGTTTCTACCCAACTGGCAAATCAGGTTAGAAAGGAGGAGTGACTTTGGCTATGTGGTGGGTTCTGAGGCTGCATGGTCTCAGTAGGGAAGGGATCTGTGATGGATGGGCAATGTCCGCAATGGTACTTCTAAGAGTTGGTGGGTGCATGTGTGTGTTGAGGGGAGGGTTACCGTCAAGTTGGCCACATACTTATCATCCCTAATCTGGCCCAATAACCACCACCTCCTTGAGGCAAGAGCAGAAACACATTCATTTAAAGAGAATGTGACCTGCCCAGGATCACTCTGGTGGTATGTGAAATGGCCAGAACTCAGACCCAGGAGATGGCAAGGTCAAGTGCTTGGTAAACTGGCTGTCACTCCTTGCCAACGACTGAGGAAGTCTTTGCATGGTGCCCTTTTAAATGGTCTCCTGTGCTCATCTGATTACAAGAATCTGATCCATCTTCTTGCTGTCTCACTCCCTCATAATGGACTTGGAAAACCCCTCTCTTCTCAGTAGCTCTGAGCCAGAATGTCAGCTACTGGGGTGATAGCCAGGGCACCCCAGAATGAGAAGATGCCCAGGGAAAGCAGCCACTGAAAAGTACCCACCCTCTTTTTCTCTTTACTTTCCAAATTCCCTGTTGGTATGACTTTTACTATCAAACAATTAAGTTAAAAATTTTAAATGTACCCCAAAGCCCAATAGAAACTGTGTGGTTCAGTTAATAAATACAATAGCCTGTTTTCAAGCGGAATGGTCCGTTGGGATGATTAGAAATAAAAGGCCTAATTTGGACATGCAATCTTTGAGCTGAGCATTCCCCACCAGCCCAAATTCCCTGGGATCTGCAGCATGCCAGGTTCAGTTTTGTTCATTCTGGGGACTCAGTGACAGCAAAGAGATACACCTAACCTCTGGGAATAGTATTGGATCAGAGAGAAATAGTAATGTGTGAATCCTGGAAAGTTGGAAAAGTAGGGACAAAAGAGATGTTCATAGACCTACTTTTAATAAACCAACCAGACCCCCCAAAAACATGCCACAGAGCGCAGGAAGGCACTGAGGGCTCTCGTGTGTCAGCCGCAATTTGAGTCTCTGACTTGAGTGTGTGTGGGGGGGGTCTGGGCTGCTCCCTTTAATAGGTGATCACTGGATAGAGTTTAAAATACCACTTGAGTCATAACCTCATCCACTTAAAGATCCAGAAAGGGCTCCCAGGACTGATCAGAGACCTGATTCGCAAATTACTATAAATTAACGTAGTTATAGCTGGGACATGAATATATGCCTGGAAATGCTCATATAGTGCATAATATATGCCGTGTCTTAAGATGATAATAGTGGTAATATTTAAGATGACTTTTCCTCTAGCTGGCACCTTTCACCCTGTGATCTTGAAGTCCTTTACAAACACTAATTAATTACATTAATTTTATCATAAAGCTTGCTCATTACTGTACTTTTATTATAAGCTCTTGCCAGTTCAGATTTAATGCAACACCCTTATTGAAGTTCCATTCTTTGATATTGCTAAGGATCTGCTCAGATATTATATGTGCCTTATAGGTTTTTTTTTTAATTGTACAAATGAGAGAATGAAGGCTATTTCCCTTCCAGATGGGAAAGCCCAAAGGCAGGTTTAAGTGGAACTCAGACCAAGTGCCTCGCCCCTTCCCAGGGTCACGCTGTATGTACATGGTCTGGGCAGTGCTCTGGGAGGAGGATGTTGCCATCTGGATGCCAAGCTGCCGGGGTACGGTGGCCGACTAGTGCTGTGGTTTAAGAAGGGTGCTGAATCACACCCAGGACTGGCAAGAGCAGATAACCACGGGCCCTGGTGTAGTAACCAGGGGACATGGGCTCATGAAGTCCTCTCGCTGCTGTCCCTGGGAGAGCAGTAAACGATGAACCAAGAGTTAGGGTTCTGGCCCCATTCATCTTTCTTCTTATGAAGAGTGGGGTATTAGCCAGTAAATTTGCAAGACTTATTTCTTTCTCTTTAAAATATCAGTGCCTGTCTTGTGGCATCTTCAGGACTTTGAGGAGATGACCTGGTGGGATAAAATGTGTGCAGGCTGCCTCTCAACTGCAGTGGTCAGCGCAGCTGTTTGCAGAGTGGACAGTAGGTGGCTTTGGAGGCAGGAGTGGGGGTTGCAAAGCCAGGTCAACTCTCTTGCTCCTAGGAGTTGTGGCTTTGGGCATGTCACGGGATTTCTGGGGCCCCTCGGTCTTTTCCTTGTGTGTGGTTGAGATAATGCATTTGAGTCACAGGTGGGTTCAGAGATTTAAGTGAAGTAAAAAGGCATGAATGGATTGCAATAGCCATCACACAGTAGGTGCTCAAGAATTAGCTCAAACCTAAAAACCAAAGCAAAACAAATATGCAAAGGTCTGGGGAAGAAAGGTGGGTTTCCATCCCTGGCAGCTCTGCAGAGCTACTGCTTTCTTATCAACGTCTTCCCTAATGAAGACGTGTACATTTTAGAATGAATCAAATGCAAAAAACTGTGTTGATGGGACACAAAACCGTAGGTGTGATACAGTTGCCTAGAACTACCCCCACCAACAAGTATAGTTAAAACTGTTGAGATCTAAACCAGACTCATGGACCGCACCAACACCCTTTTTTGTAGTTGTTGGTTTTTTTTGTTTGTTTGTTTTTTTGTTTTTTTACTTTTCTTTTTTTAAAAAAATTATTCTAATTAGTTATACATGACAGTGGAATCCATTTTGACACATCATATAAAAATGGAGTACAAGTTCTCATTCTTTTATTTGTACAAGATGCAAATCTTGAACAAGATGCAGGATCACTCTAGTCATGTAGTCAGTATGCATAGAGGGTAACAGTGTCCAATTCATTCTACTCTCCTTCCTACCCCTACAACCCCCTCTTTATTCCCTATTTCTTGGTTTTGAGATGCATGATTCTGTGAGATGCTACCATTGAAGGAAGCAGGAGGAAGGATATGTGGGACTTCTCTGCCATAGTTTTGCAACTTCCTGTAAGAATGTACTTATTGTAAACTAAAACGTTTTTAAAAAGTGTTAAATAATAAAGTGAACCCAAGAGGAATTAGATGGTAGCAACTCAAATGTTAACTCAGTAAATGAATGAATGGATGATGCCTTCTCCCTGGTCTGACCTCTTCCCTGGAGAGTAAATTCTGCTGGGCTATAGGTAGCCTAGACAGCACTCTCCTGTAGTCATTTGCTTTTGGCTTGAGAACAAGACTCTTTGTCCAGGAGACTCATGAACATGTGTTTGGGATGCCCACTGCTGCACCACCAAAAACAGACATTTTGTCCACAGTGATGCCAGACCATGGCCACCATAGGCATCACAGCAGCATTCTTGTAGGATTGAAAAAGAATCCTGCACTTTTTCTGATTTTAAGTGTAGCGCCAGAAGGGAGCGGAACACCATCTGCTAGCGCATTGGATCCCGGAGCAGAATGGGAACGGAAAACCAACCCAGCCATTGCTTTGGATATAACAGACCCTGAATGTAATAAAAAGTGTGTTCATATGTTTCATTAGATAAATAAAGCTGACTTGGATAGGTTGCCTCAAACCCAAAGTGAACTGAAACCAACTTGGCTGTACTTGGTGCAAAAAAGTAAATGTGATAATGACTGCCAATTCTGAGTGTTTTCTATAATCTGGGAGCCCTGCAATTATTATGTCTTCTAGTGTGGCCTCTACCCCATGGGACATATTTTCTAATCTGACGCTGCCTAAACCTATAGAAAACAAAATGTAATCTGACCACAACCCTCTGGGACATATATTCTGTTTTAACTATAACCCTTTGGGATATATATTCCAGTTATTTATTTTACAGAGAAAGATGTGACCAAGAAGTTAAGAAATAGGAAGAACCATATGAGTACATGTCAAGTAAGGCCTGATGGTGTAACAAATAAGCCTTAGACTATCCATGTCTTAAACTCACACAAAAGAGTTATTTCTTTCTCGTGCAAGAGTTCAAGTGAATGTCCACCTTTTTTATAAAGGACTTCCAAGAGACATCTGCACACCGAGGAAGGAGAACACAGATCATTGGCTGGCAGCCTCTCTGCGGCCATCCATTCCACCAGGCGTGGCACGGAAATTCACAGAGTTGACCCTGGGAGAAAGTTCCTCAATGGCTTTAAGGTTTCATTTCCTCTTCTAGAAAAGACGAGAAGCATAAAAATAGCCACCTGTGGGGCAGTTGCAGGGATTAGAGGAGGGAGAACAGGCAAAGCGTCAGGAGTGAGGTTCCGCGGGTGCCAAATGCCCAGATATCAATTCCTGCCATGACGTCCTACTGTCATTGCCAAGCTCGTGGCCTTGACTGACTCCCGCCGTCTCTCCACTTTCACCCCCACTTAGCCTGTCTCCTCTTGTCCTCTCACGTCTTAACCTTTTCAACCTCTGCAGATAATCTGGGCTCTTTCGTAAGCCCCTTGCCATACCTAGAGTCCAGGAAGATGAAGGCCCTCCCCTCCTGATGAGGACCTCCATAATGCCTACACCTTGCCAAGGCGCAGCCGCATTGCCACGGGACACCTCCGTGTCCAAGGCAAACACACTTGACACTGTTGGTTTGGTGTGTGAATGTCTGCAGCTTTATTAAATATGCACTAACGTGCTCCCTTCATGAATTCTACACACTCGGCTACTCGGGGTGTAATGCACACAACTAAATAACTTTCTCACCACACAGAGGGAGCTCTCAGGCCAACTTCAAGGTGGGTGAGATTAGAGGGAGTCCACCCTCCTATCCTCTTCCTTGCAAAACTCTTTTGAGGTGCTCCCAGGATAGCAGCTTCCAGCCATAGTCTACGTGCTCCTGGTAGTTTGCCGTTCTGTTAAATAGGAATTCATAACTTGCCCTCTGTGAAATTTACTCACTGGCCCATAAGGGCATTTGGAGTGGGCTGGACTTGGATTTTAGTGTGAGTTTTATATGGACCAGCTGGAACCATCAGACTTCCTGAACTGTCAAATAAACATCTGTCCTTTTATACATCTACCCACCCATCCATCTATCCATCCACCCATTCACCCATTCATCCATCCAACCATCCACCCATTCACCCATCCATCCATCCACCCATTCACCCATCCACCCATCTACCCATTCACCCATCCACCCATCCATTTATCCATCCATCCATGCATCCATCCACCCACCCACCCACCCATCCACCCATCCATCTATACATTCATCCACCCACCTATCCACCCATCCATCTATGAATATTTCCACCCCTCTACCAGCCACTCCCATCTGGACCAGGTCACAAGCACAGTACTAAAATCACATTAGTAAAGTTTAACCTCACAGAGTTCAAATTCCAGTGAGAGAGACAAAGCCCAAGTACATAAGCACGTGAAATAATTCCACACTGCCAAGTGCAGGGCAGAGGGAGGAAGACATTGAACGTACCCTTGTGCAGGGGAGCAGGGTGGGAGGACAGGTAACTATTTATTGGTCAGAGAAGATGTTACTAAAGAGCAGATTTTCAAGCTGAGGCCACAAAGAGGATTAAAAAAAAAAAACAGTCCTATGAGGAGTAGAGAAAATAGACTTCAAGTTAAGAGAATGGTGTTTGCAAAAGCCCTAGCTCAACAGAGACTAGGTGTGCAGATATGTTAATACAACAGGAGTGAGCATGGACTATTAGATTGTCTATTTTATTTTTGCCTTGACACTAAACAATTGAAGACATTTTGTATTCCTCCTGTTTCCCCAACTTGTTATTCTTACCTATTTCTCCCCCTTTCCATTTTTTTTGTACCAGGGATTGAATCTAGAGACACTTAATCACTGAACCACATCCCTAGCCCTTATTTATTTATTTATTTGAGACAGGGTCTTGGTAAATCCTACCTATTTTTTTCAGTGGTGGATGAAGAACCATAAATGGAAACCAGCCAGATGGGTGACCCAGATCAGGAAAGCTGAGCCACCTGGGTTGAAGATAGTGCCTGATTTTTCTGTAGCCCAGCACATCGGGTTGGGAGAGATCCTGAGAAAAACTTTTGGATGAAAATATCTCAAAGAAGATCACAAAATTTAAACCAAGAATCCAGCTTGGTCCCCATTCCCCAGGTTTCTGCCTACTTGTATCTGTGATGCAGTTAGAATGAGGTGGGTACCTGACCTTAGGCCACCTGGTTAAGCTGTTAGAGCTCAGATTTATCATCACACCAAAAAGAGGGGTATGGTGCGTGGGGTGGATGCCCCCAATGTAGGTCTGCATCTAAATTCCTGGAACCTATCACTATTTCCTCATTTGGGAAAAGGGTCTGAGCAGATTGTTTTTAATTTGGAGGTCTTTTATTTTTATTTTTTATTTATATATGACAGTGGAATGCATTACAATTCTTATTACACATATAGAACACAATTTTTCATATCTCTGGATGTATACAAAGTATATTCACACAAATTCGTGTCTTCATACCTGTATTTTGGATAATAATGATCATCACATTCCACCATCATTAATAATCCCGTGCCCCCTCCCTTCCCCTCCTACCCCTCTGCTCTATCTAGAGTTTCTCTATTCCTCCCATGCTCCCTGTCCCTATCCCACTATGAATCAACCTCCTTATATCAAAGAAAACATTCAGCATTTGGTTTTTTGGGGGGTTGGCTAACTTAGCATTATCTTCTCCAACTCCATCCATTTGCCTGCAAATGCCATGATTTTATTCTCTTTTATTGCTGAGTAATATTCCATTGTGTATATATGCCACATTTTTTTTATCCATTCATCTATCGAAGGGCATCTAGGTTGGTTCCACAGTTTAGCTATTGTGAATTGTGCTGCTATAAACATTGATGTGGCTGTGTCCCTGTAACATGCTGCTTTTAAGTCCTTTGGGTATAGACTGAGTAATTTGCAAGTCTTGAACTGAAAAGGTTACCCTAGACCATACCTGTGGCCTCAATCTGTGGGCAAGACACACAGAAGAGAACAGAGGGATGCTAATGCCCTGTCAGAGGCAGAGCTTGGGATGACACAAAGATAAGCCCAGGTTGCTGGCAGTCACCAAACTTGGAAGACACAGGAGCACTCTCCTTAGCTGCCCCACCCCAGGGGGGTGGTTAGGATTTTGAATCTCTAACCAGCATCTTGAAAGAAAAAACTTTTGTTTTATGGTACTAAGTTGATTTTAATTCATGGCAACAGTCCTAGAAAAACCAAGAGAGGGGCATTGTTGGGCCACTGCAACTTTCTTTAGTACCCATTGTTCAGTGGAAATTTGATGTGAAACCTCTAATTTTAAATTTCCCAGTACCATGTTGGAAATAGGTGAAGTCATTTCAATAGTCTATTTTATTTAACCTAATGTATCTGAATATTATTTCAATGTGCAATGGATATCAAAATCATTAACAAGATATTTTATTCTGTTTTTTTTTTGGTACTAAATTTGCTATGAATCTTTTACTTTTAGCATACCCCAATTTATGTGAGTCTCATTTTAAGTGCTTATTTGTGGCCAGTGTTGATCAATTTGACAGTGTAGCAGTAGCTTTTCCCAAGGGTCCCTTACCTTGGAACTGGAACAAAGGTGGCCTTGAGAGAGAGATATGAGAAAGTTCTGGATTACGGAGGATGTAGGATCTGCCCGGCTCCTCTGCCTGGGGTACCCAGAGTTGGCTCGACCGGCTTCAAAAGACCAGATGGAAGGCAGACTTCTGCAAGTGCTCCCAGTCAGCTGCTGTGCTCACCTTGACACAGGGGGCTCAGATGAGGACCAAGTGTCAGGTTTCCATGGGGGAAAGGGCAGGGTCAAACCAGGCAGGAACCAGAAGTAATTAACACCAGGAGAGCTGAGTTATGGAATAGCAGCTACTTTCCAGCCTCCCCACTTCCTATGAGCCCTCACCACACACCAAGGCAGGAGCTGTGATTATGGTTCCATCTTGTTGAGGAACTTGAGGTTTAGCCATCTGAGGGACTTGCCCAAGGTCACCGAGCTCAGATGAGCTCAGGTTTGTTATCTGAAAAGACATTCAATTGTGCTGCAGGCCATGCCTGATTGTTTGTGCCTCTGTAGGCATCCCCCCCACCCCACCCCCCACCCCCCGCCAAGATTCCAGAACCCGGGCAAAGGCTGGAAGCCTACAGCAGAAAGCGGACCTCAGGGACCCAGTCCAGCATGCCATGGGCTCCACAGCCGACTCTTTGAGTAAGCAGGGTTTCCGATGCTGAAGGCGTCCACCTCAACCATGGAGCATCGGGGCAGAGCTTCCGATTCTCCCCCAGGGTTCCCTGCCTCCTTCTGGATGGTTCTTCTCTATGCCACATGCTGTGACTTATGCTGCCAGAATTGACCTACAGAAACTGGAATTGCCTTTTCGACTAAGGAAGCAAGTTTGTCTTTTAAAAGCAAAACATCAGGACATACACTTTCTGACAAGAATCTGCAATTTGTGTTTATTTTATTTCCTGTTGATTAATTGCCATACATTTTTTGGCACCCTTCCAATCATCTCTTGCCAACAAAATAGGCCAAATTAATATTCTACAGGAAAAGATATTCTGAAGGACTCTAAAATCTGTCTTCATCATTTTGCAAATGATCTCCTGTGCATGAAACGGTAGCGTCTTTTCTTTCCCTGTTAGGCTGGTGGGGAGAAATCTCAAGTTTATATTCCTCTCAGGGAATAAAAATGGATGCGTGCAACCTCATTGCCTTTGGTGAATAGACCTTCAAGGGGTGGTCCTCATGGAACCCAGGGGTCCTGGATCCCCACTTCTCTTGCTAGCTGGAAACAACCAGAAGCTATGAGGTGAGGTGCCAACCTAAATGGAGAGTGTTATGCAATGCTTCTTAATTGCATTGAATGAGCACTGGATTGGGAATTCAGAGACCACTCTTCTTATCCTGCTCTACCAACTAACGTGCTGGTCACCTTAGGAGAACCATTTCCATGAACACCATCGTCCTTACGAATCCTCATAGAGAGTGGGAGGAAGGGATTGGTCTGGGTCAGTAGGTTGGAAACTTGCTCTTAACCTCAGAGCCCCGACCTCAAACAGTGTTCCTCTTGTAAAATCAAAACAGCACAGATACATTTTACTCCTAGTGAAACAAAGCCCGCCTGATGATTTATAAAATACATTATTTATCTCCTTTGATAAGAACACTGAAGGCAACTCTCGCAGCTTCGTGACCTAACCAAGGACCCAGACTCTTTTTCTATCTGTCCTCATCTTCCCTTTCTTGCTTGTATCTTATGATTACAAAATAGATGCTGAAATTCCAAGAATCAGGCTACTATTTAGGGCAGGGAGAGAGATGAACAGTCTTTGCACTATCACGATCCCTGTGACAGGAGAACAAAATCTTTCCCAGAACCCCTCGCCTTTGAAAAGATTTCTCCTTGGATTTTGTTGGCCAGATCTATGTCATATTCCCTGTCCCTCACTGCAAGGGAGGCTGGGAAAGGGAACACTCTGGTGAGGAGAATGAGGATCTATAGCTGTCTTAGGTCAAATTCACCAATTTTGAATCTCAGATGAGATTGGACACATTGCCTCCACCCTCTCCCAGTAAAACTGGGATTCTGCTCAAAAGGAAGACATAGGAGATGGTTGTTGAAGTCTATAAACAGGGCTGTTGAAGAATATAACGGTGCAAATATATCATATTCATTTTTTTTTAAATGAATGCTTAGCTGGTCTTAGTGACCTATTTTCAGCCTTCCAAAATGCAGATTTGAGAAATCCACAACTGGTTCAGGCTCTCCATTCCTGGAATAAAGCAAGCCGGGACCAGGGAGGGGCAAGGGGATGCGCTTCTGTCTTTCTGTCGAGTGCATCGTAGGCTAAATAAATAGGTGCATGAAATCAACACATAAACAAGTGCTTCTCGTTTGCCTGTTTCCGTGGTAACACACAGCATCATAGATGTACGCAGAGGTGTTGTGGGTGAAGGAGGCTGGGATGAGCGGGACCAGCAGGGAAGCACGTGTCTATACCACCACGGTCAATTTCCCGTCTTAGCCGAGGTGCGTTCCTCTGCTTGTCCTGAGGTCCATACCCATGGAACTCCTAGCTTCCAAGGAACCCAGTTTAGGAAACCCTGGTCTCTAAAGCCCCACCACGGGGCTGTGGTTTGTAGTTCTTTCTGTCATGTTCATAATAAAAGTTCTCCTTTGCAAGTCTGAACAAGGCCAAGGGTTCCTCTCAATTCCCCCTTTATCCTCAAAGATGAACTTGGCTTTGAGTTTGTCCACCCTACACTGTAGCCACTGAAGCAGCCATTAGCCACAAATGGCTACTGAGATTTAAATTTAAACTAATTAACATTCTGTAAATTAGAAATTGTGCCCCTCAACCACACTGGCCATACTGTAAGTGCTCATAGCTAGTGACTGTCTCCATATTGGACAGTGCAGATGTAGGACATCCTGGGAGAAATTCTATTGGGCAGCCAGTTAGCTCTTGAAAGTTCCCATTGATGTGAAGGAGAGGTGGTGACCACAGAAGGCTCCTATGTGCCCTGATGGCCAAAAGTGGATGAAGAATACCAGTGTTTTCACTTCATGGAATTTCCGTTAGTGAGGGCAGCTGTGGGTTAGTGAGATGAGAACCAACCCACTGTCTACAGTCTTGACATTTCTAAACCGAAAGACATTCTCCAAAATACCCGATCAGTTCTTCTCAAAATCACCAGGGTCATGAGATAGCAAGGGAAGGTGGAGAAACTGTCACAGACCAGAGAGGACAAAGGAGTCATGGTGAGTGAGAACAACATGGTGCCCTGGGTGGACCTTGGAACAGAAAATGGCATTAATGGGATTTTCCATTTTAAAATGAGTGTGGAGCTTAGTTAATAGCCGTGGTAGGATGGCGGTTTTGTGGACAAGGTGCCATGTAATGCAAGATGGTAACAGTAGGGGCAGCGGGCCAGGAAGCTGGGCTCTTTATGCACCTTTTCTATAGATCTAATTTTGCTCCAAAATAAATCACTGATTTAAGACAACAGGATTAGGTCTTAATTTCTGACTCCATAAGTTACCCGTGGTGGCACCTAAGCCACTCCCTTCTCACCCCTGGGTTCCCTTCTTCTCATCAGTAAGACGTGAAGAGGCTTCTGCTTTGTGGTCCTACTTGAGCTCACCACTGCATCCTCGAGACTTGGAGGCCCGTGGAGGCTCAGGTCTTGCTCATGTGCAGTGGCTGCCATCCTTCTGCTCTGCTGCTGTGAACCTCCTGGGCTCCGTGAGGCTCTCTGTCCTGAACCTTGCCCTGAGGGGACTTCTTGTATACCAGATGGAGACTTTGAATCGACAGTGGCATGCGAGGGTGGCAAGTGTGCTGCTCACGAGCTCCCGCTGTGCCTCAGGTGCGCCAGCTCCGCTTCCCTGTGTGACCTCATTAGACTTCCGGGTTCTGGGTGGTACTGAGGTCACCGACTGCGGAGGAGGCTGCAAAGCTCACGGGGGAAGTGGCCTCTTTCCTGGGTTGCTTGTGGCTCCTGGATATCTGTCCCGACTCCCTTCAGGGCTGTCCTCGATGGTCAGCTTCTCTGGTGCCTTTGTCACTTCTTCTCCTGGAAGGTAGATGGGGACATTCCTCTTGGACAGAAGCACCAAGGTGGGAGCCAGTGATCATGTCCGATGTCCTTCACACGTACGTTGTATCCAACTCACGTTGAGGTCCCATTTCACCAACTATTCATGGCCATAAGCTCATTGGTCCTTCACAGCCAGCTGGTCACCAGGGCACCTTTCCCCAGACAATTCCTTGTAAAAGTGTTGCTTCTTCAAAACAATGTCCTGAGGCAGAACGAGTCTTCAAGGTGGAAGGTCCAGGGACAGGCTGGACCTTCCTCCTGACCTGGGAATCCCACCATCCTGATGCTCCCCCGAGGGTGCCATGCCCTTTCCCTGATTCCTCCAAACTCCTGTGACCCACACCCACCCAACTCCAAACCCTTCAACAGATTCAAGTGTATCCAAGGCCCCTCTCCATCCCTAGGTCACATTTTCCTTAGAGAATTGTTCAGGTATGACAGAGGTGAGGAGGCCACACCTGCATGAGTGTGTGTGTGTGTGCACACATGTGTGTAGGTACATCTACACTTTTAGAAATGCACCCTGGGGTAGCGGTGCTGAGTGCTGGGGAGAGTGCGGCTCAGGTCTTGCAGCCCACACTCACCAGCTTGCGATTTTGGCTGGTCACTTCCCCCCTCTCGGCCTCCATTGCCTCTTATGTAAAATGGCGATGGTCCTCTAAGACTGCTGGGGCTCTTGGGAGATCTCACGAGATGCTCCACTGCGGAGCTTCTGGCTTGGCCCTTTGGAGGCATCGGTTAGAGTTGGGTCCCTTATTTCCACCCCTTAATTCTACTCCTGGCCAGGTCCAACCATGGGAGGCCACTGAAAGTCAACATCGTTTCCTTCCACACTTTGCCTTTCCTCTGGCCCTCCCCGCAGTGGCTCCTGGTTGAGCGTGGGATCAGGGTAGCATGAAGGGAGGACTCAGTGTTCACTGGACAGGGTGCGAAATTGACTTGAGAAGGATCAGAATCCAGCTCTGTCCTGGGGTCCCCTGAGGGTTTCTAACCTCTTGACAAACCCTGCCTCCCCGGAATTGAGTAAGATGGGGCTGAGAGAACAGGAGAGGCCACGTTTTACCAAGGCTTATTAGGATCTTTTGTCTTCCTTCTGGGGCCGATGCAGAGGATTCAAATATTTCAGGACCCAGAAGTGCTCTTAATAGAAAGGCTGTTGAGCAAGTCTGACTCCGGCTATCACGCAGAAGGTAGATTGGTGGTTGTTCAAATATAACCTTATAATAAACTCTTGGTTTTGTTTAATAACTACAATTGTGCCTGAAGTCACCTCCCCACAAGATGGCAGATGTAAAATGCTTTGTAAAGTTAAGAAGGTTATACAAATGCAAGGTTATTATTAATATGGTAATAGGTTATTGCTTTATTTGGGGGCAATTTCCTTTGTTCTTGGAAGACTCTGAATAGAGAAAGGGCTTCTCCATTGTTCAGCATTTGCTATTAGGGATGGAGCTGTTCTGGTTTAAATTCAAGTTTTTGTTCCAATTTTAATGTCTTATATAATACCGGGAATTTTTGTTTACAATTTATTCCTGCTTCTGCAGGTGCTCAGCGGGCAGGATGCTGCACCTGAGAATGATAGCATTAATTTTGACAAAAAGGGTTTAAAAATATAAATGCCAGCCTCTCTGGCTTCATGAAGGTGGCAGTGGATGACAGAAGGGCATTCTAGGATGGCGCTCCAAAATAGAATTCCAGATGCCTCCTGCATGTTCCCGGAGAGTGCAGGCAGCGCGCTGGCCTGGTTTGCTGTCGGAGCCTTCCGTGGAGTTGAAACTTCCTGAGGCTGGGTGGTGAAGTGGGGCGGCAGGGGTCGACGTCTGGGTTTCAGCTGCATGGTCTCGGGTCAGCCTCTCAGGAGTCCAAGTATGTGGCCATTAGCCCTGATCCCTGCCCCTCCCCTGGCTGCACTGATCTGAGCCTATGTTCCCCCAGCTGCCAAATGGAAGATGACAGTAAGTTCAAGAACAAGCTCCTCAAGGGCAGGGCCTGCCTCAGTTCCCTTCTTCTTTCATCTGTAAGCCCTTTCTGCACAGAGTTCCCAACCCTGGGGACCGCCTGCATGCTACACCTCTGCTGCCCTCAGAGAAACTCCCTCCTAGGCATGGAGCTCAGACCCTGGGCTTCTTTTTCATTAGACCAGGGATTTAACCTATGAGTGCTTAACCACTATGCCACATCCCCAGCCCTTTTCTATCTTGAGACAGGGTCTCGCTAAGGTCCTCGCTAAGTTGCGGAAGGTGGCCTTAATTTGCCATCCTCCTACCTCAGCTTCTGAGCTTCCAGAATTACAGGCATGCACCACCGTGCCCTGCTGACTCTGGACTTCTTGACACCCCAGTCCAGGTGACAGACACTAAAACCATCACCACCAGTGTGTCCCCCCGGTTCACGTGGCCTGTGCTACCAGCCACTAGCCCTGATCCCTGTCCATCTCTTGGTTGTCCTCCCAGACTCCTAGGCTGCATCCACCATGGAGCTCATTCTAAGGTTCGCCAGGCAGTGCCCCAGATCTGCCCCCCATTCTGGCTACTCCACGCAGGAAGAGAAGCAGAGACCAGCTTCTCCTGGCTGGGCTCTCCTGGCTCCTCCACTTCCCACCCCACTTCCAGGGCTCCCTTTCCCAAGAATAGTTCCCACAGATTCTCTGCTCGCTCCTCTGACCTGTCCTTCCCAGCCCTTGTGTTGCCAGGAGGGAAGTCGGGAGCCACCCTGTAAGAACCACCCTGCGTGCACTGAGGTAGGCCTCTTTCTCCACACGCCCGGCCACTTCCACCCCAGTAATTTCCAGGCCCACCTCACATTTCCCCCTCCTGATGGGGTGTCATGCACGACTTTACCCTGACCCTCATCCTGGGTTTGAAGGGTGGAGTTTGGCGTGGAGATCAGACAACCTTCCAGGCCGTGGAGGCCAGAGACAGAAGGCAGCGGCCAGGGGCAAGAGGCCAAGGAGGTCCCTGTGGCTGGAAGTGCAGCGGGAGGGGTCAGTCGAGATGGGGAAAGTGGGCCCTAAAGAGATGGCCCAAGGCCTGTCCCCATGTTTCCTGTTCTGGCTTTTATCCCCAAAGTAGCGGAAGACATCTTGAAGGACTCAAGATGTGTTGGGGGACAGTCTTGTCACATGGACAAAGTTAGCCTGCGTGATATTGTGGCAACAGGACACAGAGATCAGAAATCAATTCACACGAACCTGGAAATTTGGTCCTTGACAGATGTTGTTAGAGATGCATGAAGAAGAGATGAGAAACCCCCACACAGGGCTGGAGCCATTGATTGTTTTTATGGGGAAAAATGAAGTTGGATTCTTGTTCAGTCCCTTCAGGCTGCTAGAACAAAATGCTAAACAGGAAGGCTGGGAACCCCAGAAGTTCAGTTCTCATGGGTCTGTAGCCTGGGAAGTCCAAGTCAAGGCAGCAGCAGATCTGGTGTGCAATGAGGGTTCATCCTGGTCCATGTCCTCTGCCTGGACCTGGAAACAACAGGAAGGGCAGTCCAGCCAGACTCTGCCAAACCACCAGAAGCACTCACTCCTTTCTCTCTGTTAGGGTCTGTAAACAAGTCAAGATGGCGCCTGGCGTTTTGCAGAGGGAGTGGTTTGTGAAGTAAGGCCAGCGAGCCATTAAGTGTGGAGATTCCTGATTGGTTGACTGCTGTATCCAGTTTATGTTAATTAAGAAAAGCTGGGTGGAATGTATAAATACCTCTCCTGTCCTACAATAAAGGGCTCCCACTCCTTCTGTATGAGAAGTTTGTGAGGTTGATAATCTTTTAGGCTTTATCAGTGCATCCCAGGTGGAGGGTGAGTAGGACCCAGATTAGTGTTTGTGGTTTGGCTCTTAACTGTCCCCAAAGGCCATATGTTGAAGGCTTGGTCCCAGCTGTGGACACTTGAGAGGCAGTATAATCATTAGGAGATGGGCCTAGTGGGAGGAAGGAGGTCATCAGGGCAAATGTCCTTGAAGAAGATATTGGGGCCACAGCCTCTTTCTCTGCTCCCTGGCTACCACAAAGTGAGCAGCTGTGCTCCTGCTGTGCTGCTCTACCCCACCTCAAGCCCAGAGTGACAGGCCAAGGGACCATGGATGGAAACCTCTGAAACCATGAACCGAAATCAACTTTTCCTTTCCACAGTTGAATCCTTCAGGTATGTTGTCACAGCAATGGAAAGCAGACGAATGCACCAGTCCGTAGCTGTCTCCATCAACCCAGGTTGCTGGAACAAAACACAATAGGTTGGGCTGCTCATCAACAACAGAAATTTATTTCTCTTGGTTCTAGAGGCTGGGAAGTCAAGATCAAGGCACTAGGAGATTTGATGGCTGATGAGGGCCTGATTCCTGGTTCCTAAACACTGCATTCTCCCATGTCTTCACATGGGGGAAGGGCCATGGCAGCTCTCTGGACCCCATTATAAAAGGCCACTAAACCCATCCTCATGGTCTCACAGGCCCCACCTCTGGTCAGGATTTCAACGTCCGAATCTGGGGAAACACAGGCAACAGGCCTGTTCCTGGGCTCAGCAAGGCCGCTGTGCAGGCTGCATGGATCTCTGGCCTCAGCAACACACGCCTCTGAGCCATGTCAGCTGGCCACGGTGGGAGGGTTCACCTGACACACACACAGATCACCCTGCCTTTTCGCTGCTACCACAAAACTCCTGGAAACCAAAGCTTTCCCAAATTCTAACTCCATGACAGGCCCCATTCATTTTGTGTTTGTTGACGTTGGGTGGCTTGTTTTCCACCAGGGCAGCCATTGTGCGGGCTCCCCCGGAGGCCGAGGTTTTATTTTCCTCTGGCAAAGTGTCCTCCTTTCTTTTCCCCACTGTAGGAGCCTGCAAAAAGACAGGCTGTGGCGGAGTGGCTATCAGATCACTGTGAGGTTTGGCCTCGCTTGGCCATTTGTCTCTGGGGCACCAAATCAATGAAACGAGGTCAGAGCTGTGTTGGCTGAATTTATTGCCACTACTTTTCTAAATTTTCACCTTATTGGAAGAAGTGGTGAGGGTGTTAATTTTCATTGGATCTTAATTATAATGTCTAAACACAAAGAAACATACACTTGTCCTTCTAACCACACACACACAGGCAAAAAAAAAAAAAAGGAAAAACCGGAGGGAGACCCGTCCAAATCTTTCTAGTTATCTCAGGGCCTTTGGGTTATTTTATTTGCTTATTATAACTTTCTGTACTTTTTCAAATTTTCCAAAATAGGCTGATATCCCTTCAACTCTCAGCAGGAAGGAGATGCAATTCTCAGAGATGAACTAAGAGTGCTCAGGGAAGCGACTGCCTGCAGGGTCCAGAGCTAAGGTCGCAGTTTGGGTCCTGGGTGGGGGGATGAGCAAAAACCAGCCCTGTCTCAGCTCGCGGTTCGCTCAGGCTGCAGTTGGGGCAGTGTCCCTAGGTTTTGCTGTATGATGGTTTCTTTGCCTTCTCTCTGGAGTCCAGGCTGTGGGAAGGAGCAACCTCTCTCTGAAAATGTTGACAAAAGAAATAGAAAGCTCTGGTAACCCTGCATTGCCAGGGAACGTGCCAAGATGATTTCCGGTGTTCCACAGGCTGAGCAAGGAGGGAGGAGGCACGCTCCTTCCAGCGCGGAGGAGAAAGAGCTTGGATGTTTGGCAGACAGCCCAATAGCTACCAAGAAGCCGCCGGACACAGTGGCACACTAATGTCATCAGTGCAAGGAAGCCGTCAGCACCCTTGGACCTAAACTTGGTGCTGGAGGCTGGGGGACGGCGAGAGCTGTAGCCGCGGGTCAGGAAGCACGGTGGCCACCAAACCAACCACCATCTGATTCTCCACAACAGGTCCCTTGAATAGGACTTGCTCAGAGCCAGCACACACGGAGTCCTTGGTCACATAATCAAATGGTCAGCCTCCCTGGGCCCCCGGTGGCCAAGGAAAGCCGAGTGGATATGGAGAGGGAAAGAGCAGCCAGGAGAAGCCAACACTGTGATTGTGTAGGTGTGACTCACATAGAAACAGAGCTCAGCGGACTGGGGACGAAGAGACACATTCAACACGCTCATGCGGCCATGATCCTGGGGGTCCCATGCTCAGGAACAGGAAGGTGTCATCGGACAAGACTGTGCTTTTGAGGAGTCACGGGTTCCACGGGGAAGAACACCCCGGGTGGCACAGGGCAGCCCTAACTAAGTTAAGGTATTTGGGAAACCCTTGCCCCTCTCACTTTTTCAGGTGTCTATTTGTAGTGGAAACCTAATTCTGGGTCCAGAGCCACCATGTACCCAATAGTAGCAATTCCTTGTCCTACAAAAGCAAAAAGTTCACTCAGAACATTTACTGATATTAATGTGACATTACTATCTTGCTTGTGGTTTGTCCCCATCCACACTGATTTGGGAGTGGTTGGGGATGGTCTGTGCTGATTTGCACTGTGTGTCCACGTATGCACTGTGTGTAAACAGACACACACAGGAGCCCACAAGAGCGCCTTCCTCCTCCTGTGCCCACTCTTGCCCTTGGCGAACAAGAATGCATCTTCCCTCGTCTGTAGAGAAGGGTGGGCTGCCCTGGTTTTCCTACGACCACTGAAGATGGGCTTGTGATGAATTGTGAATGACCCAACATGTCCTAAATCATAAAGAAATCCAATTTAAGCTTCTACATACAGTTCAAAGTCTGCTTTTCATCTACACTTTGCCACATCTATTGTGCATCTTGGTAGGTTTTGCCAGAAGAAATGAGAAGCAAATTGTTGGGGTTTTGCACGGGGAAGATGTTGGCTAATCCTTTTGGTTGCTTTTCATAGAGAAAGGCTTCTTTTAGTTTTTGATTTTCACTTTGTGTGTGTGTGTTCAATAGCCAATACATAGCACTTCAGTCCAAGAGGAGAGGTCTAGAACTCCTGAGAGTGAAGGAAGAACCCAGTGTCCTTTTTTTTTAATATCTATTTTTTAGGTGTAGATGGACACAACCCAATGCCTTTATTTTTATATGGTGCTGAGGATCAAACCCAGGGCCCATGCGTGCTAGGCGAGCGCTCTACTGCTGAGCCACAATCCCAGCCCCTCAGTGTCTTTTTAATGGCCAGTGCTTCATCTCAGTGGACAGGACTTTTCTTTTTCAACTGTCTTTTAAAGACTGGTTTGGGGGTAGTTGGAGTGGGGAACTTTGTTTAGGAGAAGACTTTTGCCAGCAAAACAGCAATCATTCCTGAATTCCTGTGTTATGTGGTACTTTTGGAAAAAAGTTAAAGTCCTTATGTTGAAATAATTTAAGATTTCCATGTAATATAGAGAAACCCCACATACAACTTACCTAGTTTCCTGCAATGGTCCCATCTTGCAAAACTATGGTAGAATATCACAACTGGTTTTGGATGCAACCTATGGGATTTGGTTCCGTGTGTGTGTATTGGGTCTGAGTATTGGGTATGTGTGTTGGGTGTATGGGTTGGGTGTGTGTATTTGGTCCTATGCAACTTTGTAGCATGCATGGATTTGGGTACCCACCACTATAGTCAGGTATAGAACAACTCCATAGCCACAAGATGTGTGGTTTGTTACACCCACTATGGTTACACCCACTCCCACCAACACTGTGCCCTCTTGCATCCCTACCCCTGGTAACTACCCATCTCTCCTCCATTTCTGCCATTCTGTTATTTCAAGAATGTGATAGAAATAGAATCATAGACCTTTTGGAATTAGCTCCATCACAATTCCATGGAGAGTCTTCGGGGTTGTTACATCCAAAGTCCACTCCATTTACTTAAGTATTCCATGATGTCAATGTAGCACAATTTACTTAGCCCTTCACCTGCTGAAGGATGTTAAGAGTTATGTTGGATTATGAGGAATAGTTTCTATAATATATATGTACAGGTTGTTTATTTTTGTGGAACAAATATCCAAGAGTACCTTTGTGGGATTCTGTGGTCATTGCATGTTGAAGTTTATAAGAATCTGGCAAACTATTTGCCAGAATGGCTGTATCATTACACCCCAACCAGCAATGTATGAGTGATACTTTCTCCACATCCTTCCCAGCATTTGGTGTTGTCATTGTTTTTTGGTTTTTTTTTTTAGGCATTTAGGTAGATGGGTAAGGCTATCTTAATATGGGATTAACTTACATTTCCCTGGTCAGATCTGGATGTTGAACATCTCCTATGTGCTTATTTGACATCTGCATATCCTCTTTGGTGAAATGTCTGTTTATCTGTTATGCATTTTCTAACTGGATTTTTTCTTTGCAAGTTTTTACTATTGAATATCGAGAGTTCTTTGTATATTTAGACATATCTAGTTATTGGATATGTTATGTGCAAATATTTTCTCCCAACCTATAACTTGCTTTTTTGTCTTCTTACTGGGGATCTTTTACAGAGCAAAAGTTTATAATTTGATGATGAAGTTATATAATAAATTACATTACGATCAGCTTTTCCTTTTATGAATCATTTTTTTCATGGCAATTCTAAGCACTCTTTGCCTACCCCCAGCTCCTAATAAGATTTCCTCTCCCATACCACAGCAGCTTTTCTGATTTCACATTTCCTTTTGTGTCCATAATCTGTTTTGATTAATTTTGTGAGAGCTGTGAGGTTTAGATTGGGACTCATTTTCTCTTACCCATAGACGTCCAGTTGTTTCAATCAGTGGTTGAAAGGCCTCCTTCTCCCATCAAATTGTTTGCAACTTTGGCAAAAGTCACTTTGTGCAGAAGCCTTTCTGGTTCTGATTTCTGCTCTCTCTCTGATCTATACATCTGCTCCTTGGGAGATACCACCCTGTCCTGACCAGGGTAGCCACGGGAAAGACTCTGGATTGCATGGCAGGATCCCTAACACTTAATTTGACTTTTTCAGGATTGTGTGTACCCAGGGCTGGTGCCTTTCTCCACGAACTTAGCATTAGCTGTCTAAGCGTCCTGCAGGAGGGCTTCCAGACAAGGGGTGAGCGACTCGGCCATCGGGAGGGCCCACCATCTCAGCAGCATTGCTGGGGGAGGGAAAACCCTTGAAAGTTTCAGGAATGTGTCTACCAACTTTCTCAGTTTGCTGCACTGAAAGAGTGACTCATAAGAAGTTGCCTTGGGGCTGAGGGCCCTCTCAGCTGCCTCTGCATCTGCCTGTGGCTGCCCCCAGGGAGTAGCAGCCCTTACTGCCCTGACTCAGACCCAAGACCAGGCCAAAAGGGCATGCTCCTGAGGTTCAGAGGAGACCGGGCCATAGAAAAGGAGCCAGAGGTCAGGGTCAACTGCCAACAGTTCCACTCCCAGCGGTACAGATCTACAAGGGAGCTACCAGGGCTCCGTGTAGGGATGAGGAGCTGTCCTTCTCCTTCAGCTGTTCCCACAGAGGGACAGAGCAACTGGAGTAGATTCATGAAACTCTGGGGCTGGGCTTCCATGTGTGCTCTTATCTGGTCCTGGGGAGCCAAGTGCCAATCCAGTCTTCCAAAAGAACAAGAGTGGGCTGGAACAGATTTCTGTGATGCTCAATTTGGAGAAGCAAGTATCCTGTGTTTGAAAAGCAGCCCGTGGGCTATGTCATGGAGCGATCCTCCACCAAACCCTGACACTAGCCAAAACATGCAGAGCCCAAGCAAGACAGAGGTGTCTCCTTTGAAGTAAAAAAAAAAAAATATTGCAGTCCACACTTGTTTTAGGCAAATGAAATATTTCTTACCACATTTGGCTCTCATGTGAATGACACGTCAGGTCCAATTTGTGACAGGAAGCTAAGATCATCCAACCTTGCAAGGCCACTCAACATATGTCCTGGAAAACAGTGCCACTGTTGTTCAGTGTTGCTGCCCTAGGCTAAGCAACTGCCTGGCTCTGTGACTGGGCTGTCCCTCTGCCTGGGTGGCACAGATGTGTGTGGCCCATGTGGCACAGGCAGTGACTGGCAGTGGGGTAGTTGTTTGTGGTGATTGTACCTGTTCTCTGGAGGCAGCCATGTCCTCCAAGTAGTAGGGATGGGGAACCTTAGCTCAGTGGTAAGAGCCTGCTTCTCAGTAGTTGAGATAATGTCATGGTCTTGAGCTGTTCCACACAGTCTCAGGCTGGTCCTTAGTGTCAATGCCAAGGTCATGATCCCAGGCTGGTCCTCAGTGTCCACATCAAAGTCATGATCCCAGGCTGGTCCTCAGGTCCACACCAAGGTCATGATCCCACACTGGTCCTCAGTGTCCACACCAAAATCATGATCCCAGGCTGGTCCTCAGTGTCCACACCAAGGCCATAATCTCAGGCTGGTCCTCAGTGTCCACACCAAGGTCATGATCCCAGGCTGGTCCTCAGTGTCCACACCAAGGTCATGATCCCAGGCTGGTCCTCAGTGTCCACACCAAGGTCATGATCCCAGGCTGGTCCTCAGTGTTCACACCAAGGCCATAATCCCAGGCTGGTCCTCAGTGTCCACACCAAGGTCATGATCTCAGGCTGGTCCTCAGTGTCCACACCAAGGTCATGATCCCAGTGGTCCTCAGTGTCCACACCAAGGTCATGATCCCAGTGGTCCTCAGTGTCCACACCAAGTCATGATCCCAGTGGTCCTCAGTGTCCATACCAAGGTCATGATCCCAGGCTGGTCCTCAGTGTCCACACCAAGGTCATGACCCCAGTGGTCCTCAGTGTCCATACCAAGGTCATGATCCCAGGCTGGTCCTCAGTGTCCACACCAAGGCCATAATCTCAGGCTGGTCCTCAGTGTCCACACCAAGGTCATGATCCCAGGCTGGTCCTCAGTGTCCACACCAAGGTCATGATCCCAGGCTGGTCCTCAGTGTCCACACCAAGGTCATGATCCCAGTGGTCCTCAAGGTCCACACAAAGTCATGATCCCAGGCTGGTCCTCAGTGTCCACACCAAGGTCATGATCCCAGGCTGGCCCTCAGTGTCCATACCAAGGTCATGATCCCAGGCTGGTACTCAGTGTCCACGCCAAGGTCATGATCTCAGGCTGGTCCTCAGTGTCCACACCAAGGTCATGATTCCAGTGGTCCTCAGTGTCCACACCAAAGTGATGATCCCAGGCTGGTCCTCAGTGTCCACGCCAAGGTCATGATAGCAGGCTGATCCTCAGTGTCCACATAAGGTCATGATCCCAGGCTGGTCCTCGGTGTCCACACCAAGGTCATGATCCCAGGCTGGTCCTCAGTGTCCACACCAAGGTCATGATCCCAGTGGTCCTCAGTGTCAACACCAAGTCATGATCCCAGGCTGGTCCTCAGTGTCCATACCAAGGAAATGATCCCAGGCTGGTCCTCAGTGTCCACACCAAGGTCATGATTTCAGGATGGTCCTCAGTGTCCACACCAAGGTCATGATCCCAGGCTGGTCCTCAGTGTCCACGCCAAGGTCACAATCTCAGGCTGGTCCTCGGTGTCCACACTAAGGTCACAATCTCAGGCTGGTCCTGAGTGTCCACACCAAGGTCATGATCCCAGGCTGGTCCTCAGTGTCCACCGCACGGTCATGATCCCAGGCTGGTCCTCAGTGTCCACACCACGGTCATGATCCCAGGCTGGTCCTCAGTGTCCACACCAAGGTCATGATAGCAGGCTGGTCCTCAGTGTCCACACCAAGATCATGATCCCAGGCTGGTCCTCAGGTCCACACCAAGTCAGGATCCCAGGCTGGTCCTCAGTGTCCACACCGAGGTCATGATCCCAGGTGGTCTTCAGTGTCCACGCCAAGGTCATGATCCCAGGTTGGTCCTCAGTGTCCACACCAAGGTCATGATCCCAGGCTGGTCCTCGGTGTCCACACCAAGGTCATGATCCCAGTGGTCCTCAGTGTCCACACCAAGGTCATGATCTCAGGCTGGTCCTCAGTGTCCACACCAAGGTCACAATCTCAGGCTGGTCCTCAGTGTCCACACTAAGGTCACAATTCCAGGCTGGTCCTGAGTGTCCACACCAAGGTCATGATCCCAGGCTGGTCCTCAGTGTCCACACCAATGTCATGATCTCAGGCTGGTCCTCAGTGTCCACACCAAGGTCACGATCCCAGGTTGGTCATTAGTGTCCACACCAAGGTAAAGATCCCAGGCTGGTCCTCAGTGTCCGCACCAAGGTCATGATCCCAGGCTGGTCCTCAGTGTCCACACCAAGGTCATGATCCCAGGCTGGTACTCAGTGTCCACGCCAAGGTCATGATCTCAGGCTGGTCCTCAGTGTCCACACCAAGGTCATGATCACAGTGGTCCTCAGTGTCCACACCAAGGTCATGATCCCAGGCTGGTCCTCAGTGTCCACACCACGGTCATGATCCCAGCTGGTCCTCAGTGTCCACGCCAAGGTGATGATAGCAGGCTTATCCTCAGTGTCCACATAAGGTCATGATCCCAGGCTGGTCCTCAGTGTCCACACCAAGGTCATGATCCCGGGCTGGTCCTCAGTGTCCACACCACGTTCATGATCCCAGGCTGGTCCTCAGTGTCCACACCATGGTCATGATCCCAGGCAGGTCCTCAGTGTCCATGCCAAGGTCATGATAGCAGGCTGGTCCTCAGTGTCTACACCAAGGTCATGATCCAAGGCTGGTCCTCAGGTCCACACCAAGTCTGAATCCCAGGTGGTCCTCAGTGTCCACGCCAAGGTCATGATCCCAGGTTGGTCCTCAGTGTCCACACCAAGGTCATGATCCCAGGCTGGTCCTCAGTGTCCACACCAAGGTCATGATCTCAGGCTGGTCCTCAGTGTCCACACCAAGGTCACGATCTCAGGCTGGTCCTCAGTGTCCACACCAAGGTCACAATCCCAGGCTGGTCCTCAGTGTCCACACCAAGGTCATGATCCCAGGCTGGTCCTCAGTGTCCACGCCAAGGTCATGATCCCAGGCTGGTACTCAGTGTCCACTCCAAGGTCATGATCTCAGGCTGGTCCTCAGTGTCCACACCAAGGTCATGATCCCAGTGGTCCTCAGTGTCCAAACCAAGGTCATGATCCCAGGCTGGTCCTCAGTGTCCACACCAAGGTCATGATCCCAGGCTGGTCCTCAGTGTCCACACCAAGGTCATGATCTCAGGCTGGTCCTATGTGTCCACACTAAGGTCATGATCACAGGCTGTTCCTGAGTGTCCACACCAAGGTCATGATCCCAGGCTGGTCCTCAGTGTCCACACCAAGGTCATGATCTCAGGCTGGTCCTCAGTGTCCACACCAAGGTCACGATCCCAGGTTGGTAATTAGTGTCAGCACCAAGGTAATGATCCCAGGCTGGTACTCAGTGTCCGCACCAAGGTCATGATCCCAGGCTGGTCCTCAGTGTCCACACCAAGGTCAGGATCCCAGGGTGGTACTCAGTGTCCACGCCAAGGTCATGAACTCAGGCTGGTCCTCAGTGTCCACACCAAGGTCATGATCCCAGTGGTCCTCAGTGTCCACACCAAGGTCATGATCCCAGGCTGGTCCTCAGTGTCCACACCAAGGTCATGATCCCAGGCTAGTCCTCAGTGTCCACGCCAAGGTCAAGATAGCAGGCTTTTCCTCAGTGTCCACATAAGGTCATGATCCCAGGCTGGTCCTCAGTGTCCACACCAAGGTCATGATCACAGGCTGGTCCTCAGTGTCCACACCACGGTCATGATCCCAGGCTGGTCCTCAGTGTCCACACCAAGGTCATGATTCCAGTGGTCCTCAGTGTCCACACCAAAGTCATGATCCCAGGCTGGTCCTCAGTGTCCACGCCAAGGTCATGACAGCAGGCTGATCATCAGTGTCCACATTAGGTCATGATCCCAGGCTGGTCCTCGGTGTCCACACCAAGGTCATGATCCCAGGCTGGTCCTCAGTGTCCACACCAAGGTTATGATCCCAGTGGTCCTCAGTGTCCACACCAAGGTCATGATCTCAGGCTGGTCCTCAGTGTCCACACCAAAGTCACAATCTCAGGCTTGTCCTCAGTGTCCACACTAAGGTCACAATTCCAGGCTAGTCCTGAGTGTCCACACCAAGGTCATGATCCCAGGCTGGTCCTCAGTGTCCACACCAATGTCATGATCTCAGGCTGGTCCTCAGTGTCCACACCAAGGTCACGATCCCAGGTTGGTCATTAGTGTCCACACCAAGGTCATGATCCCAGGCTGGTCCTCAGTGTTCGCACCAAGGTCATGATCCCAGGCTGGTCCTCAGTGTCCACACCAAGTTCATGATCCCAGGCTGGTACTCAGTGTCCACACCAAGGTCATGATCTCAGGCTGGTCCTCAGTGTCCACACCAAGGTCATGATCCCAGTGGTCCTCAGTGTCCAAACGAAGGTCATGATCACAGGCTGGTCCTCAGTGTCCACACTACGGTCATGATCCCAGCTGGACCTCAGTGTCCACGCCAAGGTCATGATAGCAGGCTTATCCTCAGTGTCCACATAAGGTCATGATCCCAGGCTGGTCCTCAGTGTCCACACCAAGGTCATGATCCCAGGCTGTTCCTCAGTGTGCACACCAAGGTCATGATCCCAGGCTGGTCCTCAGTGTCCACACCACGGTCATGATCCCAGGCTGGTCCTCAGTGTCCACGCCTAGGTCATGATAGCAGGCTGGTCCTCAGTGTCCACACCAAGGTCACAATCTCAGGATCGTCCTCAGTGTCCACACTAACGTCACAATTCCAGGCTAGTCCTGAGTGTCCACACCAAGGTCATGATCCCAGGCTGGTCCTCAGTGTCCACACCAATGTCATGATCTCAGGCTGGTCCTCAGTGTCCACACCAAGGTCACGATCACAGGTTGGTCCTTAGTTTCCACACCAAGGTAATGATCCCAGGCTGGTCCTCAGTGTCCGCACCAAGGTCATGATCCCAGGCTGGTCCTCAGTGTCCACACCAAGGTCATGATCCCAGGCTGGTACTCAGTGTCCACGCCAAGTTCATGATCTCAGGCTGGTCCTCAGTGTCCACACCAAGGTCATGATCACAGTGGTCCTCAGTGTCCAAACCAAGGTCATGATCCCAGGCTGGTCCTCAGTGTCCACACCACGGTCATGATCCCAGCTGGTCCTCAGTGTCCACGCCAAGGTCATGATAGCAGGCTTATCCTCAGTGTCCACATAAGGTCATGATCCCAGGCTGGTCCTCAGTGTCCACACCAGGGTCATGATCCCAGGCTGGTCCTCAGTGTGCACACCACGTTCATGATCCCAGGCTGGTCCTCAGTGTCCACACCACGGTCATGATCCCAGGCTAGGCCTCAGTGTCCACGCCAAGGTCATGATAGCAGGCTGGTCCTCAGTGTCCACACCAAGGTCATGATCCAAGGCTGGTCCTCAGGTCCACACCAAGTCATGATCCCAGGCTGGTCCTCAGTGTCCACACCGAGGTCATGATCCCAGGTGGTCCTCAGTGTCCACGCCAAGGTCATGATCCCAGGCTGGTCCTCAGTGTCCACACCAAGGTCACGATCCCAGGTTGGTCATTAGTGTCCACACCAAGGTAATGATCCCAGGCTGTTCCTCAGTGTCCACACCAAGGTCACAATCCCAGGCTGGTCCTCAGTGTCCGCACCAAGGTCATGATCCCAGGCTGGTCCTCAGTGTCCACACCAAGGTCATGATCCCAGGCTGGTACTCAGTGTCCACGCCAAGGTCATGATCTCAGGCTGGTCCTCAGTGTCCACACCAAGGTCATGAACCCAGTGGTCCTCAGTGTCCACACCAAGGTCATGATCCCAGGCTGGTCCTCAGTGTCCACACCACGGTCATGATCCCAGCTGGTCCTCAGTGTCCACGCCAAGGTGATGATAGCAGGCTTATCCTCAGTGTCCACATAAGGTCATGATCCCAGGCTGGTCCTCAGTGTCCACACCAAGGTCATGATCACAGTGGTCCTCAGTGTCCACACCAAGGTCATGATCCCAGGCTGGTCCTCAGTGTCCACACCAAGGTCATGATCACAGTGGTCCTCAGTGTCCACACCAAGGTCATGATCCCAGGCTGGTCCTCAGTGTCCACACCACGGTCATGATCCCAGCTGGTCCTCAGTGTCCACGCCAAGGTGATGATAGCAGGCTTATCCTCAGTGTCCACATAAGGTCATGATCCCAGGCTGGTCCTCAGTGTCCACACCAAGGTCATGATCCCAGGCTGGTCCTCAGTGTCCACACCATGGTCATGATCCCAGGCAGGTCCTCAGTGTCCACGCCAAGGTCATGATAGCAGGCTGGTCCTCAGTGTCCACACCAAGGTCATGATCCCAGGCTGGTCCTCAGGTCCACACCAAGGTCATGATCCCAGGCTGGTCCTCAGTGTCCACACCAAGGTCATGATCCCAGGTTGGTCCTCAGTGTCCACACCAAGGTCATGATCCCAGGCTGGTCCTCAGGTCCACACCAAGGTCATGATCCCAGGCTGGTCCTCAGGTCCACACCAAGGTCATGATCCCAGGTTGGTCCTCAGTGTCCACACCAAGGTCATGATCCCAGGCTGGTCCTCAGTGTCCACGCCAAGGTCATGATCCCAGGTTGGACCTCAGTGTCCACACCAAGGTAATGATCTCAGGCTGGTCCTCAGTGTCCACACCAAGGTCACGATCTCAGGCTGGTCCTCAGTGTCCACACCAAGGTCACAATCCCAGGCTGGTCCTCAGTGTCCACACCAAGGTCATGATCCCAGGCTGGTCCTCAGTGTCCACGCCAAGGTCATGATCCCAGGCTGGTACTCAGTGTCCACGCCAAGGTCATGATCTCAGGCTGGTCCTCAGTGTCCACACCAAGGTCATGATCCCAGGTTGGTCCTCAGTGTCCACACCAAGGTCATGATCCCAGGCTGGTCCTCAGTGTCCACACCAAGGTCATGATCCCAGGCTGGTCCTCAGTGTCCACACCAAGGTCATGATCTCAGGCTGGTCCTCAGTGTCCACGCCAAGGTCATGATCCCAGGCTGGGCCTCAGTGTCCACGCCAAGGTCACGATCCCAGGTTGGTCCTCAGTGTCCACACCAAGGTCATGATCTCAGGCTGGTCCTCAGTGTCCACACCAAGGTCATGATCCCAGGCTGGTCCTCAGTGTCCACACCAAGGTCATGATCCCAGGCTGGTCCTCAGTGTCCGCACCAAGGTCATGATCCCAGGCTGGTCCTCAGTGTCCACACCAAGGTCATGATCCCAGGCTGGTACTCAGTGTCCACGCCAAGTTCATGATCTCAGGCTGGTCCTCAGTGTCCACACCAAGGTCATGATCCCAGTGGTCCTCAGTGTCCAAACCAAAGTCATGATCCCAGGCTGGTCCTCACTGTCCACACCACGGTCATGATCCCAGCTGGTCCTCAGTGTCCACGCCAAGGTCATGATAGCAGGCTTATCCTCAGTGTCCACATAAGGTCATGATCCCAGGCTGGTCCTCAGTGTCCACACCAAGGTCATGATCCCAGGCTGGTCCTCAGTATGCACACCACGTTCATGATCCCAGGCTGGTCCTCAGTGTCCACACCATGGTCATGATCCCAGGCTAGGCCTCAGTGTCCACGCCAAGGTCATGATAGCAGGCTGGTCCTCAGTGTCCACACCAAGGTCATGATCCAAGGCTGGTCCTCAGGTCCACACCAAGTCATGATCCCAGGCTGGTCCTCAGTGTCCACACCGAGGTCATGATCCCAGGTGGTCCTCAGTGTCCACGCCAAGGTCATGATCCCAGGCTGGTCCTCAGTGTCCACACCAAGGTCACGATCCCAGGTTGGTCATTAGTGTCCACACCAAGGTAATGATCCCAGGCTGTTCCTCAGTGTCCACACCAAGGTCACAATCCCAGGCTGGTCCTCAGTGTCCGCACCAAGGTCATGATCCCAGGCTGGTCCTCAGTGTCCACACCAAGGTCATGATCCCAGGCTGGTACTCAGTGTCCACGCCAAGGTCATGATCTCAGGCTGGTCCTCAGTGTCCACACCAAGGTCATGAACCCAGTGGTCCTCAGTGTCCACACCAAGGTCATGATCCCAGGCTGGTCCTCAGTGTCCACACCACGGTCATGATCCCAGCTGGTCCTCAGTGTCCACGCCAAGGTGATGATAGCAGGCTTATCCTCAGTGTCCACATAAGGTCATGATCCCAGGCTGGTCCTCAGTGTCCACACCAATGTCATGATCACGGTGGTCCTCAGTGTCCACACCAAGGTCATGATCCCAGGCTGGTCCTCAGTGTCCACACCAAGGTCATGATCACAGTGGTCCTCAGTGTCCACACCAAGGTCATGATCCCAGGCTGGTCCTCAGTGTCCACACCACGGTCATGATCCCAGCTGGTCCTCAGTGTCCACGCCAAGGTGATGATAGCAGGCTTATCCTCAGTGTCCACATAAGGTCATGATCCCAGGCTGGTCCTCAGTGTCCACACCAAGGTCATGATCCCAGGCTGGTCCTCAGTGTCCACACCATGGTCATGATCCCAGGCAGGTCCTCAGTGTCCACGCCAAGGTCATGATAGCAGGCTGGTCCTCAGTGTCCACACCAAGGTCATGATCCCAGGCTGGTCCTCAGGTCCACACCAAGGTCATGATCCCAGGCTGGTCCTCAGTGTCCACACCAAGGTCATGATCCCAGGTTGGTCCTCAGTGTCCACACCAAGGTCATGATCCCAGGCTGGTCCTCAGGTCCACACCAAGGTCATGATCCCAGGCTGGTCCTCAGGTCCACACCAAGGTCATGATCCCAGGTTGGTCCTCAGTGTCCACACCAAGGTCATGATCCCAGGTTGGTCCTCAGTGTCCACACCAAGGTCGTGATCCCAGGCTGGTCCTCAGGTCCACACCAAGGTCATGATCCCAGGCTGGTCCTCAAGTCCACACCAAGGTCATGATCCCAGGCTGGTCCTCAGTGTCCACACCAAGGTCATGATCCCAGGCTGGTCCTCAGTGTCCACGCCAAGGTCATGATCCCAGGTTGGACCTCAGTGTCCACACCAAGGTAATGATCTCAGGCTAGTCCTCAGTGTCCACACCAAGGTCACGATCTCAGGCTGGTCCTCAGTGTCCACACCAAGGTCACAATCCCAGGCTGGTCCTCAGTGTCCACACCAAGGTCATGATCCCAGGCTGGTCCTCAGTGTCCACGCCAAGGTCATGATCCCAGGCTGGTACTCAGTGTCCACGCCAAGGTCATGATCTCAGGCTGGTCCTCAGTGTCCACACCAAGGTCATGATCCCAGTGGTCCTCAGTGTCCAAACCAAGGTCATGATCCCAGGCTGGTCCTCAGTGTCCACACCAAGGTCATGATCCCAGGCTGGTCCTCAGTGTCCACACCAAGGTCATGATCTCAGGCTGGTCCTCAGTGTCCACACCAAGGTCATGATCCCAGGCTGGGCCTCAGTGTCCACGCCAAGGTCACGATCCCAGGTTGGTCCTCAGTGTCCACACCAAGGTCATGATCTCAGGCTGGTCCTCAGTGTCCACACCAAGGTCATGATCCCAGGCTGGTCCTCAGTGTCCACACCAAGGTCATGATCCCAGGCTGGTCCTCAGTGTCCACACCAAGGTCATGATCTCAGGCTGGTCCTCAGTGTCCACACCAAGGTAATGATCCCAGGCTGGTCCTCAGTGTCCACACCAAGGTCATGATCTCAGGCTGGTCCTCAGTGTCCACACCAAGGTAATGATCCCAGGCTGGTCCTCAGTGTCCACACCAAGGTCATGATCTCAGGCTGGTCCTCAGTGTCCACACCAAGGTCATGATCCCAGGCTGGTACTCAGTGTCCGCACCAAGGTCATGATCCCAGGCTGGTCCTCAGTGTCCACACCAAGGTCATGATCCCAGGCTGTTACTCAGTGTCCACGCCAAGGTCATGAACTCAGGCTGGTCCTCAGTGTCCACACCAAGGTCATGATCCCAGTGGTCCTCAGTGTCCACACCAAGGTCATGATCCCAGGCTGGTCCTCAGTGTCCACACCAAGGTCATGATCCCAGGCTGGTCCTCAGTGTCCACACCACGGTCATGATCCCAGGCTGGTCCTCAGTGTCCACACCAAGGTCATGATCCCAGTGGTCCTCAGTGTCCACACCAAGGTCATGATCCCAGTCTGGTCCTCAGTGTCCACACCAAGGTCATGATCCCAGGCTAGTCCTCAGTGTCCACGCCAAGGTCAAGATAGCAGGCTTATCCTCAGTGTCCACATAAGGTCATGATCCCAGGCTGGTCCTCAGTGTCCACACCAAGGTCATGATCACAGGCTGGTCCTCAGTGTCCACACCACGGTCATGATCCCAGGCTGGTCCTCAGTGTCCACACCAAGGTCATGATTCCAGTGGTCCTCAGTGTCCACACCACGGTCATGATCCCAGGCTGGTCCTCAGTGTCCACACCAAGGTCATGATTCCAGTGGTCCTCAGTGTCCACGCCAAGGTCATGATCCCAGGCTGGTCCTCAGTGTCCACACCAAGGTCATGATCCCAGGCTGGTCCTCGGTGTCCACACCAAGGTCATGATCCCAGGCTGGTCCTCAGTGTCCACACCAAGGTTATGATCCCAGTGGTCCTCAGTGTCCACACCAAGGTCATGATCTCAGGCTGGTCCTCAGTGTCCACACCAAGGTCACAATCTCAGGCTTGTCCTCAGTGTCCACACTAAGGTCACAATTCCAGGCTAGTCCTGAGTGTCCACACCAAGGTCATGATCCCAGGCTGGTCCTCAGTGTCCACACCAATGTCATGATCTCAGGCTGGTCCTCAGTGTCCACACCAAGGTCACGATCCCAGGTTGGTCATTAGTGTCCACACCAAGGTAAAGATCCCAGGCTGGTCCTCAGTGTCCGCACCAAGGTCATGATCCCAGGCTGGTCCTCAGTGTCCACACCAAGGTCATGATCTCAGGCTGGTCCTCAGTGTCCACACCAAGTTCATGATCCCAGGCTGGTCCTCAGTGTCCACACCAAGGCCATGATCTCAGGCTGGTCCTCAGTGTCCACACCAAGGTCATGATCCCAGTGGTCCTCAGTGTCCAAACCAAGGTCATGATCCCAGGCTGGTCCTCAGTGTCCACACCACGGTCATGATCCCAGCTGTTCCTCAGTGTCCACGCCAAGGTCATGATAGCAGGCTAATCCTCAGTGTCCACATAAGGTCATGATCCCAGGCTGGTACTCAGTGTCCACACCAAGGTCATGATCCCAGGCTGGTCCTCAGTGTGCACACCACGTTCATGATCCCAGGCTGGTCCTCAGTGTCCACACCACGGTCATGATCCCAGGCTGGGCCTCAGTGTCCACGCCAAGGTCATGATAGCAGGCTGGTCCTCAGTGTCCACACCAAGGTCACAATCTCAGGATCGTCCTCAGTGTCCACACTAACGTCACAATTCCAGGCTAGTCCTTAGTGTCCACACCAAGGTCATGATCCCAGGCTGGTCCTCAGTGTCCACACCAAGGTCACGATCCCAGGTTGGTCCTTAGTTTCCACACCAAGGTAATGATCCCAGGCTGGTCCTCAGTGTCCGCACCAAGGTCATGATCCCAGGCTGGTCCTCAGTGTCCACACCAAGGTCATGATCCCAGGCTGGTACTCAGTGTCCACGCCAAGTTCATGATCTCAGGCTGGTCCTCAGTGTCCACACCAAGGTCATGATCCCAGGTGTCCTCAGTGTCCAAACCAAGGTCATGATCCCAGGCTGGTCCTCAGTGTCCACACCAAGGTCATGATCCCAGGCTGGTCCTCAGTGTGCACACCACGTTCATGATCCCAGGCTGGTCCTCAGTGTCCGCACCAAGGTCATGATCCCAGGCTGGTCCTCAGTGTCCTCACCAAGGTCATGATCCCAGGCTGGTACTCAGTGTCCACGCCAAGGTCATGATCTCAGGCTGGTCCTCAGTGTCCACACCAAGGTCATGAACCCAGTGGTCCTCAGTGTCCACACCAAGGTCATGATCCCAGGCTGGTCCTCAGTGTCCACACCACGGTCATGATCCCAGCTGGTCCTCAGTGTCCACGCCAAGGTGATGATAGCAGGCTTATCCTCAGTGTCCACATAAGGTCATGATCCCAGGCTGGTCCTCAGTGTCCACACCAAGGTCATGATCACAGTGGTCCTCAGTGTCCACACCAAGGTCATGATCCCAGGCTGGTCCTCAGTGTCCACACCAAGGTCATGATCACAGTGGTCCTCAGTGTCCACACCAAGGTCATGATCCCAGGCTGGTCCTCAGTGTCCACACCACGGTCATGATCCCAGCTGGTCCTCAGTGTCCACGCCAAGGTGATGATAGCAGGCTTATCCTCAGTGTCCACATAAGGTCATGATCCCAGGCTGGTCCTCAGTGTCCACACCAAGGTCATGATATCAGGCTGGTCCTCAGTGTCCACACCATGGTCATGATCCCAGGCAGGTCCTCAGTGTCCACGCCAAGGTCATGATAGCAGGCTGGTCCTCAGTGTCCACACCAAGGTCATGATCCCAGGCTGGTCCTCAGGTCCACACCAAGGTCATGATCCCAGGCTGGTCCTCAGGTCCACACCAAGGTCATGATCCCAGGTTGGTCCTCAGTGTCCACACCAAGGTCATGATCCCAGGCTGGTCCTCAGGTCCACACCAAGGTCATGATCCCAGGCTGGTCCTCAGGTCCACACCAAGGTCATGATCCCAGGTTGGTCCTCAGTGTCCACACCAAGGTCATGATCCCAGGCTGGTCCTCAGTGTCCACGCCAAGGTCATGATCCCAGGTTGGACCTCAGTGTCCACACCAAGGTAATGATCTCAGGCTGGTCCTCAGTGTCCACACCAAGGTCACGATCTCAGGCTGGTCCTCAGGGTCCACACCAAGGTCACAATCCCAGGCTGGTCCTCAGTGTCCACACCAAGGTCATGATCCCAGGCTGGGCCTCAGTGTCCACGCCAAGGTCATGATCCCAGGCTGGTACTCAGTGTCCACGCCAAGGTCATGATCTCAGGCTGGTCCTCAGTGTCCACACCAAGGTCATGATCCCAGTGGTCCTCAGTGTCCAAACCAAGGTCATGATCCCAGGCTGGTCCTCAGTGTCCACACCAAGGTCATGATCCCAGGCTGGTCCTCAGTGTCCACACCAAGGTCATGATCTCAGGCTGGTCCTCAGTGTCCACACCAAGGTCATGATCCCAGGCTGGGCCTCAGTGTCCACGCCAAGGTCACGATCCCAGGTTGGTCCTCAGTAACCACACCAAGGTCATGATCTCAGGCTGGTCCACAGTGTCCACACCAAGGTCATGATCCCAGGCTGGTCCTCAGTGTCCACACCAAGGTCATGATCCCAGGCTGGTCCTCAGTGTCCGCACCAAGGTCATGATCCCAGGCTGGTCCTCAGTGTCCACACCAAGGTCATGATCCCAGGCTGGTACTCAGTGTCCACGCCAAGTTCATGATCTCAGGCTGGTCCTCAGTGTCCACACCAAGGTCATGATCCCAGTGGTCCTCAGTGTCCAAACCAAGGTCATGATCCCAGGCTGGTCATCAGTGTCCACACCACGGTCATGATCCCAGCTGGTCCTCAGTGTCCACGCCAAGGTCATGATAGCAGGCTTATCCTCAGTGTCCACATAAGGTCATGATCCCAGGCTGGTCCTCAGTGTCCACACCAAGGTCATGATCCCAGGCTGGTTCTCAGTGTGCACACCACGTTCATGATCTCAGGCTGGTCCTCAGTGTCCACACCAAGTTCATGATCCCAGGCTGGTACTCAGTGTCCACACCAAGGTCATGATCTCAGGCTGGTCCTCAGTGTCCACACCAAGGTCATGATCCCAGTGGTCCTCAGTGTCCAAACGAAGGTCATGATCACAGGCTGGTCCTCAGTGTCCACACTACGGTCATGATCCCAGCTGGACCTCAGTGTCCACGCCAAGGTCATGATAGCAGGCTTATCCTCAGTGTCCACATAAGGTCATGATCCCAGGCTGGTCCTCAGTGTCCACACCAAGGTCATGATCCCAGGCTGTTCCTCAGTGTGCACACCAAGGTCATGATCCCAGGCTGGTCCTCAGTGTCCACACCACGGTCATGATCCCAGGCTGGTCCTCAGTGTCCACGCCTAGGTCATGATAGCAGGCTGGTCCTCAGTGTCCACACCAAGGTCACAATCTCAGGATCGTCCTCAGTGTCCACACTAACGTCACAATTCCAGGCTAGTCCTGAGTGTCCACACCAAGGTCATGATCCCAGGCTGGTCCTCAGTGTCCACACCAATGTCATGATCTCAGGCTGGTCCTCAGTGTCCACACCAAGGTCACGATCACAGGTTGGTCCTTAGTTTCCACACCAAGGTAATGATCCCAGGCTGGTCCTCAGTGTCCGCACCAAGGTCATGATCCCAGGCTGGTCCTCAGTGTCCACACCAAGGTCATGATCCCAGGCTGGTACTCAGTGTCCACGCCAAGTTCATGATCTCAGGCTGGTCCTCAGTGTCCACACCAAGGTCATGATCACAGTGGTCCTCAGTGTCCAAACCAAGGTCATGATCCCAGGCTGGTCCTCAGTGTCCACACCACGGTCATGATCCCAGCTGGTCCTCAGTGTCCACGCCAAGGTCATGATAGCAGGCTTATCCTCAGTGTCCACATAAGGTCATGATCCCAGGCTGGTCCTCAGTGTCCACACCAGGGTCATGATCCCAGGCTGGTCCTCAGTGTGCACACCACGTTCATGATCCCAGGCTGGTCCTCAGTGTCCACACCACGGTCATGATCCCAGGCTAGGCCTCAGTGTCCACGCCAAGGTCATGATAGCAGGCTGGTCCTCAGTGTCCACACCAAGGTCATGATCCAAGGCTGGTCCTCAGGTCCACACCAAGTCATGATCCCAGGCTGGTCCTCAGTGTCCACACCGAGGTCATGATCCCAGGTGGTCCTCAGTGTCCACGCCAAGGTCATGATCCCAGGCTGGTCCTCAGTGTCCACACCAAGGTCACGATCCCAGGTTGGTCATTAGTGTCCACACCAAGGTAATGATCCCAGGCTGTTCCTCAGTGTCCACACCAAGGTCACAATCCCAGGCTGGTCCTCAGTGTCCGCACCAAGGTCATGATCCCAGGCTGGTCCTCAGTGTCCACACCAAGGTCATGATCCCAGGCTGGTACTCAGTGTCCACGCCAAGGTCATGATCTCAGGCTGGTCCTCAGTGTCCACACCAAGTTCATGAACCCAGTGGTCCTCAGTGTCCACACCAAGGTCATGATCCCAGGCTGGTCCTCAGTGTCCACACCACGGTCATGATCCCAGCTGGTCCTCAGTGTCCACGCCAAGGTGATGATAGCAGGCTTATCCTCAGTGTCCACATAAGGTCATGATCCCAGGCTGGTCCTCAGTGTCCACACCAAGGTCATGATCACAGTGGTCCTCAGTGTCCACACCAAGGTCATGATCCCAGGCTGGTCCTCAGTGTCCACACCAAGGTCATGATCACAGTGGTCCTCAGTGTCCACACCAAGGTCATGATCCCAGGCTGGTCCTCAGTGTCCACACCACGGTCATGATCCCAGCTGGTCCTCAGTGTCCACGCCAAGGTGATGATAGCAGGCTTATCCTCAGTGTCCACATAAGGTCATGATCCCAGGCTGGTCCTCAGTGTCCACACCAAGGTCATGATCCCAGGCTGGTCCTCAGTGTCCACACCATGGTCATGATCCCAGGCAGGTCCTCAGTGTCCACGCCAAGGTCATGATAGCAGGCTGGTCCTCAGTGTCCACACCAAGGTCATGATCCCAGGCTGGTCCTCAGGTCCACACCAAGGTCATGATCCCAGGCTGGTCCTCAGTGTCCACACCAAGGTCATGATCCCAGGTTGGTCCTCAGTGTCCACACCAAGGTCATGATCCCAGGCTGGTCCTCAGGTCCACACCAAGGTCATGATCCCAGGCTGGTCCTCAGGTCCACACCAAGGTCATGATCCCAGGTTGGTCCTCAGTGTCCACACCAAGGTCATGATCCCAGGTTGGTCCTCAGTGTCCACACCAAGGTCATGATCCCAGGCTGGTCCTCAGGTCCACACCAAGGTCATGATCCCAGGCTGGTCCTCAGGTCCACACCAAGGTCATGATCCCAGGCTGGTCCTCAGTGTCCACACCAAGGTCATGATCCCAGGCTGGTCCTCAGTGTCCACGCCAAGGTCATGATCCCAGGTTGGACCTCAGTGTCCACACCAAAGTAATGATCTCAGGCTGGTCCTCAGTGTCCACACCAAGGTCACGATCTCAGGCTGGTCCTCAGTGTCCACACCAAGGTCACAATCCCAGGCTGGTCCTCAGTGTCCACACCAAGGTCATGATCCCAGGCTGGTCCTCAGTGTCCACGCCAAGGTCATGATCCCAGGCTGGTACTCAGTGTCCACGCCAAGGTCATGATCTCAGGCTGGTCCTCAGTGTCCACACCAAGGTCATGATCCCAGTGGTCCTCAGTGTCCAAACCAAGGTCATGATCCCAGGCTGGTCCTCAGTGTCCACACCAAGGTCATGATCCCAGGCTGGTCCTCAGTGTCCACACCAAGGTCATGATCTCAGGCTGGTCCTCAGTGTCCATAGCAAGGTCATGATCCCAGGCTGGGCCTCAGTGTCCACGCCAAGGTCACGATCCCAGGTTGGTCCTCAGTGTCCACACCAAGGTCATGATCTCAGGCTGGTCCTCAGTGTCCACACCAAGGTCATGATCCCAGGCTGGTCCTCAGTGTCCACACCAAGGTCAAGATCCCAGGCTGGTCCTCAGTGTCCACACCAAGGTCATGATCTCAGGCTGGTCCTCAGTGTCCACACCAAGGTAATGATCCCAGGCTGGTCCTCAGTGTCCACACCAAGGTCATGATCTCAGGCTGGTCCTCAGTGTCCACACCAAGGTAATGATCCCAGCAGGTCCTCAGTGTCCACACCAAGGTAATGATCTCAGGCTGGTCCTCAGTGTCCACACCAAGGTCATGATCCCAGGCTGGTACTCAGTGTCCGCACCAAGGTCATGATCCCAGGCTGGTCCTCAGTGTCCACACCAAGGTCATGATCCCAGGCTGTTACTCAGTGTCCACGCCAAGGTCATGAACTCAGGCTGGTCCTCAGTGTCCACACCAAGGTCATGATCCCAGTGGTCCTCAGTGTCCACACCAAGGTCATGATCCCAGGCTGGTCCTCAGTGTCCACACCAAGGACATGATCACAGGCTGGTCCTCAGTGTCCACACCACGGTCATGATCCCAGGCTGGTCCTCAGTGTCCACACCAAGGTCATGATTCCAGTGGTCCTCAGTGTCCACACCACGGTCATGATCCCAGGCTGGTCCTCAGTGTCCACACCAAGGTCATGATTCCAGTGGTCCTCAGTGTCCACGCCAAGGTCATGATCCCAGGCTGGTCCTCAGTGTCCACACCAAGGTCATGATCCCAGGCTGGTCCTCGGTGTCCACACCAAGGTCATGATCCCAGGCTGGTCCTCAGTGTCCACACCAAGGTTATGATCCCAGTGGTCCTCAGTGTCCACACCAAGGTCATGATCTCAGGCTGGTCCTCAGTGTCCACACCAAGGTCACAATCTCAGGCTTGTCCTCAGTGTCCACACTAAGGTCACAATTCCAGGCTAGTCCTGAGTGTCCACACCAAGGTCATGATCCCAGGCTGGTCCTCAGTGTCCACACCAATGTCATGATCTCAGGCTCGTCCTCAGTGTCCACACCAAGGTCACGATCCCAGGTTGGTCATTAGTGTCCACACCAAGGTAAAGATCCCAGGCTAGTCCTCAGTGTCCGCACCAAGGTCATGATCCCAGGCTGGTCCTCAGTGTCCACACCAAGGTCATGATCTCAGGCTGGTCCTCAGTGTCCACACCAAGTTCATGATCCCAGGCTGGTCCTCAGTGTCCACACCAAGGCCATGATCTCAGGCTGGTCCTCAGTGTCCACACCAAGGTCATGATCCCAGTGGTCCTCAGTGTCCAAACCAAGGTCATGATCCCAGGCTGGTCCTCAGTGTCCACACCACGGTCATGATCCCAGCTGTTCCTCAGTGTCCACGCCAAGGTCATGATAGCAGGCTTATCCTCAGTGTCCACATAAGGTCATGATCCCAGGCTGGTACTCAGTGTCCACACCAAGGTCATGATCCCAGGCTGGTCCTCAGTGTGCACACCACGTTCATGATCCCAGGCTGGTCCTCAGTGTCCACACCACGGTCATGATCCCAGGCTGGGCCTCAGTGTCCACGCCAAGGTCATGATAGCAGGCTGGTCCTCAGTGTCCACACCAAGGTCACAATCTCAGGATCGTCCTCAGTGTCCACACTAACGTCACAATTCCAGGCTAGTCCTTAGTGTCCACACCAAGGTCATGATCCCAGGCTGGTCCTCAGTGTCCACACCAATGTCATGATCTCAGGCTGGTCCTCAGTGTCCACACCAAGGTCACGATCCCAGGTTGGTCCTTAGTTTCCACACCAAGGTAATGATCCCAGGCTGGTCCTCAGTGTCCGCACCAAGGTCATGATCCCAGGCTGGTCCTCAGTGTCCACACCAAGGTCATGATCCCAGGCTGGTACTCAGTGTCCACGCCAAGTTCATGATCTCAGGCTGGTCCTCAGTGTCCACACCAAGGTCATGATCCCAGGTGTCCTCAGTGTCCAAACCAAGGTCATGATCCCAGGCTGGTCCTCAGTGTCCACACCACGGTCATGATCCCAGCTGGTCCTCAGTGTCCACGCCAAGGTCATGATAGCAGGCTTATCCTCAGTGTCCACATAAGGTCATGATCCCAGGCTGGTCCTCAGTGTCCACACCAAGGTCATGATCCCCGGCTGGTCCTCAGTGTGCACACCACGTTCATGATCCCAGGCTGGTCCTCAGTGTCCACACCACGGTCATGATCCCAGGCTAGGCCTCAGTGTCCACGCCAAGGTCATGGTAGCAGGCTGGTCCTCAGTGTCCACACCAAGGTCATGATCCAAGGCTTGTCCTCAGGTCCACACCAAGTCATGATCCCAGGCTGGTCCTCAGTGTCCACACCGAGGTCATGATCCCAGGTGGTCCTCAGTGTCCACGCCAAGGTCATGATCCCAGGCTGGTCCTCAGTGTCCACGCCAAGGTCATGATCCCAGGTTGGTCCTCAGTGTCCACGCCAAGGTCATGATCTCAGGGTGGTCCTCAGTGTCCACACCAAGGTCTCAATCTCAGGCTGGTCCTCAGTGTCCACACCAAGGTCATGATCCCAGTCTGGTCCTCAGTGTCCACGCCAAGGTCATGATCCCAGGCTGGTACTCAGTGTCCACGCCAAGGTCATGATCTCAGGCTGGTCCTCAGTGTCCACACCAAGGTCATGATCCCAGTGGTCCTCAGTGTCCACACCAAGGTCATGATCCCAGGCTGGTCCTCAGTGTCCACACCAAGGTCATGATCCCAGGCTGGTCCTCAGTGTCCACGCCAATGTCATGATCCCAGGTTGGTCCTCAGTGTCCACACCAAGGTCATGATCCCAGGCTGGTCCTCAGTGTCCACACCAAGGTCATGATCTCAGGCTGGTCCTCAGTGTCCACACTAAGGTCACAATCCAGGGTGGTCCTGAGTGTCCACACCAAGGTCATGATCCCAGGCTGGTCTTCAGTGTCCACTCCAAGGTCATGATCTCAGGCTGGTCCTCAGTGTCCACACCAAGGTCACGATCCCAGGTTGGTCCTTAGTGTCCACACCAAGGTCATGATCCCAGGCTGGTACTCAGTGTCCATGCCAAGGTCATGATCCCAGGCTGGTCCTCAGTGTCCACACCAAGGTCATGATCCCAGGCTGGTACTCAGTGTCCACATCAAGGTCATGATCTCAGGCTGGTCCTCAGTGTCCACACCAAGGTCATGATCCCAGTGGTCCTCTGTGTCCACACAAAGGTCATGATCCCAGGCTGGTCCTCAAGTCATGACCTTGGCGTGGATACTGAGGACCAGCCTGGGATCATGACCGTGGTGAATTTGCTTAGATTATCTATTAGGTGTGTTAGTCTCACACCTTCATAGAGTGTGGACATCACAAGTTGGAATACTGTAAGTCAGGGACCTACGGTGCATACTTAATGAGCATGTTGGGAGCCAGATTCTCACACTGCCCACAACCCCGAGGTACATTCTCTATTCCCTCTCCATACAGCACCATGAGGTGGATTCTTCTGGACTGATGAGTGTTTGGGTGGCACTTTGTTTGCATTACTCCTGTGGCATTCATTTGTCTTTTCTGTAACCATATCCCAACAAATCTTTTTTTTTTTAACTGGTTTTATTCTTTAAATACATGACAGGGGAATGCATTACAATTTTATTACATACATAGAACAATTTTTCATATCTCTGGTTGTATATAAAGTAGGTTGACACCAATTTGTGTCTTCATAATGTACTTTGGATAATGATGTCCATCACATTCCACCATCCTTGCTAACCCCCTGCCTCCTCCCTTCCCTTCCCACTCATCTGCCCTATCTAGAGTTCATCTATTCCTCCCATGCTCCCCCTCCCTAACCCACTATGAGTTAGCTTCCTTATATCAGGGTAAACATTCAGCATTTGATAGATAGAGCACTAATCTCTAGGGTATATAAAGAAATCAAAAAGCTAAACACCAAAAACACAAATAACCCAATCAATAAATGGACCAAGAACTTGAACAGATATTTCTCAGAAGAGGATATTCAATCAATTAACAAATATATGAAAAAATGTTCATCATTGCTAGCAATTAGAGAAATGCAAATCAAAACTATTCTAATATTTCATCTCACTCCATTCAGAATGGCAGCTATTATGCATACAAACAACAATAAGTGTTGGCGAGGGTGTGGGGGAAAAGGTACACTCATACATTGCTGGTGGGACTGCAAATTGGTGCAGCCAATATGGAAAGCAGTATGGAGATTCATTGGAAAACTGGGAGTGGAGCCACCATTTGACCCAACTATCCCACTCCTCAGTCTATACCCAAAGGATTTAAAAACAGCACACTACAGGGACACAGTCACATCAATGTTTATAGCAGCACAATTCACAATAGCTAAACTGTGGAGCCAACCTAGATGCCCTTCAGTGGATGAATGGATTAAAAAATGTGGCATATCTACACAATGGAATATTACTCAGCAATAAAAGAGAATAAAACGATGGCATTTGCAGGTAAATGGATGGCGTTGGAGAAGATAATGCTAAGTGAAGTTAGCCAATTCCAAACAAATCTTAAAACCATTTCCAACTGCCCCGCCTGTGCCCTAATTTGTGATTCTTCTTGAAACAAATGTGCAGACTGAAAACTAAACTCAAAGAACTTGCAGGGGTTTTCTTGAAGGATCCACCCTGCCTTTCCATGCCCTTGGTTTTGAGGACTTATTATTTCCCATCTGGACCATGACCAGAGCTAGGAGCTGATCTCCCAGGCTTGAGACCTTCTTCTAACTAATCTTTTTTCCACTGTCATTTTCTTCATCATATCATGTCTCTGCTTAAAATCCTGCAGGGTGACATTGAACCCCCAAAGTGAAGCAGAGAGAATATGTGATGTTTGGCCCTTCTCGTTCCATGAGGCCTCCAGGAGTCATAGGGGGAGGAAAGCTATATGTGTGTTCAACAGTGTTCAAATGACAAATGATATGAATAAATTAATAATAACTTTGTTCAAAAAAATATGTATCCAAACTTTTATGTTCATGTCCTAAAGGTTGATAAATCACTTCCTCCCAGGCACTATTAAATTAGAAAACAGCCCAGAGTTGGGGATGTGACAATTTTTTTTTCTCCTCCAAAGTAGCAAAGGATTTAGTCAAATGAATCCAGTTGAATCAGTTTTCCTCCTTTCTGGTTATAGTCTGCATTTACCACTTTCCTGGAGTGTCTGACAGCTATATTTATTTAATCTTTACAGCATCCCTGTCTGTGGATCCAAATTAACGGGGATTCAGCCGGACAGCTGCCTGGGCTATCAGTTCATAAAGCACATTACAACATCCCTGGAATAAAGAATAAATACGGTCCTGGTTAACTCGGCTTCCACGGGAGACTACTCACATAATTGGCAGAAGGAAGCAACATGTTCAAGTGGAAATTAGGAAGACACTTCTCTCAGTGCTGAACTTGCTCCGCTGAGTTCTTCTGCAAAGAATAATTGCAAATTGCACGTTGCAATTACAAAGTGCCATGGAAGTCTTAAGACAGGCTCGATGACAATCAGTTGATGTGCTTATAGCTAAGTCTCAGCCAAACGCTTTTCTGTTTTTCAATCTAAAGATGAGTAATTTAGTTTACTACCTAAATACCAGCCCTTGGAATATACCTCCAACCTATGTTCTGCTTTCATACAAACGTAAAACAGAAGTGAGAACACGAAGAGAGGAAGGTAGCTGGGCATGGTGGCACGCTCCTGTCAACCCAGTGACTCTGGAGGCTGAGGCAGGAGGATCTCAAGTTCAAGGTTGGTCTCTGCAACTTAGTGAGGCCCTGTCTCAAAATAGAGACTAATAAAGGGCTGGGGCACCCCTGAGTTTAATTCCAAGTACAAAACAAATAAACAAACAAAAAGGTAGGAAGTTATTTATTCACCTGAGAGCCAGATACTGTGAACATGGGTTAAATTTTGAACACAAGTCAAACATTTACCCTACATAAGTTAGTTTTTGTTTCATGCTACGGGTGATTTGGAAAAAAAAAAAGAAAGAAAGAAAAAGTGAAAACACAAAGAATTCCAAATATATGAAAAATTTAACAAGAAATATATACTGTCAAATAGAAAGCCAGTTTTTGTTGTTGTTGTTGTTGTTGTTTGTTTGTTTGTTTGGTTCTACTGAATAAGTGTTAAACAAGCACCTGAAGAATATCAGGTTGAAGGGGTGACTCCAGATGGTTAGGCTGTCTGCGATGCCCCTGTATCACTTTCAGCCTGATGTCTGATGAAGGTACTGGTACATCCACTCCCCCTCTCCCAACAAAACAGAATTAGAAAAGATAAAAATCTCCAAGAAATTGCTTCCAAGGAATAATTTTTTTAGAATACTAAGAGACAGTATTTCCATCCTGGATCCTTGGACTTTAGCAATTTTCCATAGCCTAGAATCATTGAAAACTGGCCCTTTTTTCCTTCTTTGTTTTGTTTTATGATATGAATTGACTGATGGCATGAAACAGAGATGGGTGATTAAAAGACCACCCAGTTGAATCAGGATCCTAAGAGTTTGCAATGAACTGAAACAGTAGAAGTTAACAAGATTAAATATAGTACAAATGGGTTCAAGTCTTACACATGGGCTTAAGGAGAAAAGAAAGAAAAAAAATTCAGAAAAAAAGGAAGTACAACTAACTAATATACATGAAACAAAGTTTTCATGTAATATGACAAACTAAAGGGAGATAATGCAAAACAAGGGTATTAATATTGTTTGGGGTTGTTATACATTTCATTAAAAATCTGACGAGGGAGGTCTATGGATGCTTTTTCCTTAAAATCAGCATACAAACCAAATTTGGGGTTCAATTTCATGGAGTCTAGGGGTCCGTGAAGCTCGTTTATAGATCCTGAAGCTAACTGCAGAGCTCAAATTAACACACCACATCAACAGGATGATCTCAAAATTCATGCAAATATGGACTCCATAATTACTCCCGAGATGATCCTGGACACGCTATTTAACATCATTAGCCTTAGACTCCTCACTTGCAACTGTTTTAGTCAGCTTTTTCATCGTTGTGACCAAAAGAGCTGACAAGAACAACTTAAAAGAGGAAAAATTTATTTTGGCTCATGGTTGCGGAGATTCAATTCAGTTCATGGTTGGCTGAGGCCATAGCTCTGGACCCAAGATGAGGCTGAGCATCATGGTGGAAGGGTGTGGTGGACGGAAGCAGCTCAGGACATGGCAACTAGGAAGGGAAGGAGAGAGAGAGAGAGAGAGAGAGAGAGAGAGAGAGAGAGAGAGAGACGCTTCACTCACCAGGAGTAAAATATAAACCCCAAAGTCATGTCCCCAGTGACCCACCTCCTGCAGCCACACCCCAGTTACCACCTAGTTAATCCATTTTAGTGGATTAATCCATTAGTTCTCACAATCCAACCATTTTGATCCCTGAAATTTCCTGCCTTCACACCTGAGCTTTAGGGGGACACTTCATCATAGGCTTAGATTTTATTAGAGTTTTACCTCTCACTTGGGAAGTATTCACTCAGTGTAGATAACCACGGAGAACATGGAAATATGAAAAAAGGGAACCAAGGTATTGTTTGAAACTCTAACAGGAGTTATAAGGAGCCAGAAGTTTGTTCAAGTTTAAATAAAATACCCCCAAGAGAATGGAATTTCCCTTGGGACCTTAAGGCTCTCTTTGCTAGAGATGGTCAACCAAAAACTAACTGAAAGACTGGAACAGCACAGACAGAAGAGACAGAGGGCGGGTGCAGTCTATAGGCCCCACCCAGCCTGTGCCCACCTGGCAGGTGGTCACATCCCCCTGGGTGGGTAGATGTGTAAAGAGCAAGACGTGAACACACCGACCAGTGAGCCAGACCTCTGTCTCCACATTCAGATCTAAGCACAGATATTGGTAAATTGTCAACCTTCTTATTAGATAGGCGAGATCTTTTTTACTACCATCTGCAGGTTGAATGCAAATAACGACCCCTCAGCGTGCCACATTTTGTGGCTGAGAGCAATAGGAATGATGAGAGAAAGAGAGGATTCCTCAGTCATCATCTTTTGCTCAGGAAGTTTGACTCCTTTTAGATCCACACTCCTCTTACATAACATCACAAAGAAATTTGCATGGGGGAAAAATAAAGTCATTTTCCATAAAAAGCAAGAAACGGGAACTCAAGAATTCAGTTTTCCCCCAAGGTCACTTTCTGCACCCACGTTTTCAGATTTGGTAATCCTTCTAAAGCCAATGAGAATTCTAGGATCAGAAAGTAGGGGTACAGCGGGGGGGACTCTCTGAACAGAAAGGATGCTCTGAATATATTTCCATCTCGGGCACTGTACTGGAAGGATGCTGGCAAATCTGTCACAGCATCATGATCACATTCTTCAAGTGACAAAACTGTTCTAACTAGCTCTTGGGAAGCAGCACAGCACTGTCTATTCTTTGGGGGCCGTCTTGGGGGTGGGGAGGGAAGGGGGACATTAGGAAGTTGAGGTGGGTCCAGGAAAGAGACAGATGCTCCTGGCTTATCGACTGTCTCTGTCAAAAAAAAAAAAAAAAAAAAACAGAGAGCAAGGAGATCGAGCTATTGGATGGAAGACGTCTCCGCCTGTGCTTTTCAAAGATGTGTGAATATTTCTCCCTAGGATTAAGAACCTGATAGTGCTTGCTAATCAAATAACGTCTGGGTCCTGTTTGGAAAGCAGCAATTAGCCGATTTTGGGTGATAGCCAATCTCCCCAAATCCTGTGTCCTACTTGAATGGAATACAAACTTCCAATGAGCAGACCCCATTCCCATCCTCAACTAAGCTGCCTCAAAGCATCTAAATGAGGCAGTCATGTGAATCTCCTGCACCCCACTCCAATTCTCAAAATATTACATTTTTAATGACAGTTGGGGATTGTGTCTCGTGTCTTCGAGTGCATTGACAGAAGCCACTGTTCATGCACTGTCATTGGAATTCAGCAAGAAATACAAAGTTTTTTGTTTTTTTTTAAATACTTCTCATCTGTGCAGTCATGCTTCAGAGCTAACCGCCTGTCTTCATGATGAAAAAAATAAAGCGGAAATCCCTGTTCCCCACTCTTCTTCCTTCTACCAACAATCTGTTTCTTATTCTGCTTTGCCTTGCTAGCACAAATGGTGTTTTTTTTTTTAACCCCTACGAGGGGACTCATAACTGTCATTTTTAATTTTAAAAACTGTATAGGCAAATGCTTTTTCTTGTGCACTTATGAGAAACACGGAGTGCCCGGATGAGCCTGTTCCCTTCAGATAATCTAATGCAAGAACAGTCTCTCCTCTATATTGAGTAAATCAACCACCAGGCTGGAGACCACAAAGAAACAGAGAAAATGGGGGTTGGGGCGAAGGGAGGCAGATCAATGGTCCCCACAGAATTCACTGGGCTGAAAGGTCTCCTGCTTGCTCTCCCAGCCGTGGGAGTAGGACTTTCACTTACAGAGTGAAATACACACACGGCAGCTATGTGGCTAGTCGTGTTTCATGCATTTACTTTACTTAATTGGCAGCAGGCTAAGCTGCTAAATCATGCGTTTCCTCTTCTCGACATGGGAAGAGGCATTTCTTCTCATATGAACAGGTGTCATTCCAGGTGTGTGGGGTTTTTTGTTGTTGTTGTTATTTGTTTGTTTGTTTGTTCTTGGTGCTGGGCTTTGGCATGGTTTTGTTAACCAACAGGTCTTAGAAGTCTAAGTCCAACCAATCGCTGAGGCTTGAACTGCTGCTCCCAAGGTATTTCATCCCACGTTTTCAGGATTGCTCCTCTCGGTGCAGGCTCATTACCTTCCCAAACAGTTTACTTCATCTTTGGATCATTCTGAGGGTAACAGGATCCCAGAAGCTGTCCCCTCATTTCTCTGTCCATGTGACATACAAAATCAACTTGGACAGACCCACCATCTTTTGGGGGTGGGTACCAGGGATTGAGCTCAGGGGCACTCGACCACTGAGCCCCATCCCCAACCCTATTTTGTATTTTATTGAGAGACAGTGTCTCACTGAGTTGCTGAGCGCCTTGCCATTGCTGAGGCTGGCTTTGAACTCGCGTTCCTCCTGCCTCAGCCTCCTGAGCCGCTGTGATGACAGGCATGTGCCACCATGTGTGGCTCAGCCCCACCCTTTTTAAAGGGAGATTTGCCCTCAGTGGTTCCACTCAGTTGTAAATCTGCCAAGTGAGGCTGAGCTGGGACTGTCTTGTTTATGACTGTGCAGGCTGCAAAACCCACTTTATGCTGCATTAGTCACTGGTGGATAAGGACAAAAATAAGCATAAGGAGATTGGGCCCTGGTGAGAAGAAAGCACCCTACATTCTGTGCCTTTGAAGTGGTAAAGCTGTGAAGACATTTCACACACACACACACACACACACACACACACACACACACACAATTTTTTGACTCCAGTCATAGGAAGAACTTTCTGTCCCTCTCCAACTTCCACATATCCGTCCATTATCAGTTGCCCCTGAGTCCTCCCTTTCCTGAGCTTAAGTCTCTTTCTCTCCTCCCGTCATCCCCCAAGACAGGCTTCACTGGCCTGTCACGCTGGCTGGCCTAGTTCTCGGGAGCTCTCCTGCTGGTTGGCATCTCAGCTTTAAGTTCTCTTGCACAAATCCTACTTCAGGAGCCCAGCTCCAGGGTAAGAACTGCCCTTACCCTCTCTGTGACAGTGAGGTCATTTCCCTTCCTCCTGTCCTGACCCTGCTACGTCCAACTAACCCAGGAATGCGCACCATGGAGAGTAGCCGTCATTCAAATGAGAACTCTTAGTTTACCATCAAGACCACAGAACTTTTTTGAGGCACAGGGAGCATCTCATCCTCCTTCCTTCACCCTGCATTTAATAGATGGTTGTGGAAGCCTCTACCGGATTATTCCTGATCCGAGGCTGTCTACACCTCTGGTTTTATACCTTCACAGTGTCCCCATTCTGCCCTTCAGTGTGTTCCCAAACTCTCATGAGGAAGGTCTCAATTAAAAAGAGTGAAACAGCAGCAGCTCAGTTCAATTAAGGACAAGGACGCCTTCTTAATTCAAAAGTGACAGGGCTGGTTCGACACAGGGATTCTTTCTGTGTCTGCAGACCTCAAGTGCAACCATACAGCAAGAGCCATCCGTCCAACTCCTCTTAACAAAATGTTCAAATTCTTGAAAGGGCCACTCAAAATAACATGGTAAAGGCCAACAGAGCAGACTTGTAAGATATTTTGTTACAACATTGGAAATCTTGAATACATCTGTGTCAAATGAGGAATCCTAATTGCATATTTTATGTGCTTTAGGGACAATATTCCTTGTGGATTCCTTCCACCAATGCAGAGTTACTGAGCACTTACTAGGTACTAGATGCGTGTTAGAACTTGGGGCCACCATAACAAAAAAGTTAGGAGTCTTGTCTTCAATAAGTACCCAATCTGGGGATGGTGGTAACAATCAAAAAGGACAGTCGAGGAAAACGTTGATAACCATGAAAGCACAGAGGACCAAGAGCTAACTTTGCTCAGAGTTTGGGTGTGGAAGTAGGGGTCAGGGGTAGATGTCATTGTGAAGGTCAAGTGAAAGCCTGGTGAGGAGGAGGGGGCCATGATGTTCAACTGAAGGATACTAAAGATAAAAAAAAAAAATGGTTTGCCAGGAGCGATTGAAGGTCACCCACTGGGACACAATGTTGGAGGATGAGACAAGAGGAGAGCACAGAGGACACTTGACCTTTATGCACCAGTGCATAGGATTTACACCTCTCCTATGATGCCATGAGCAAAGAAGGGCCTGGTGACCCACAGGGCCAGCTGTACTTGTTAGCAAGATCATGCCAGAGGAGCAAAGGAAATGTAGCAGAAAGGGTCACACTAGAGCAGGAAGATGGTGTGTGGGAGGCCACTGCAGAATCCCAGAGGGAAATAAGGGTGTATTTGTGGTATTTGTAATAGTGACCTTGAAGTTGGAAAGACTGGGATGAAGTCCCAAGATGTCAAAGAGGTCAAGTCTATCTAATTCTAACCATCTGCTGCATGTCATGGCTGCTGAAGAAGTCCAGAAGGAAACCCGGGCAGCTCACAGAGAATTACCCTGGCCCTGCAGTTAGTGACCAGGTGAGCAAAGGGACTTGTGTTCCCGAGAAAGAGCCCAGGAGGAGAAGCGTGTTTGGATGTGCTGAGACACAGGCAGGGGGACATTACAGCCAGGAATTCAGGAAGACAATTGGAGCTCAGTTGAGAAATGTGGGTAGTCAGATGACAAGACAGACCACCCATAGGGAGTCAGGAAATCAAATTTCTAATGCCAGCTGATCCTACCCCCAAGGACAGTTCCCTAACAGACAACAGGCAACCACAGAAGGTACTTCTCCTTGGGCCAATAGACATTTGTGCTAGTAAGGACTTAGAAATCACTTGAGTTGATTGGTCCCTTTTCTGAATCCCATATTTAGATGTCATTCCACCAATCACCTATAGGGACAGATCAAGCCCATAAAAACCCTTAGACAACAGACACCCCTTAGCAAGGGGACCCCTCCCCTATGAGAGCCCCGTTTGCTATTTCTCTAACAAATCCTGTTACTTTGCTTTCACCCTGGCCTCTGGGGATTTCATTTTTCAAATTTGCAAGACAAAGAAGCTACCCTCCCCACACCTCCTCTGGTTCCAGTAGGATTAGGAGCCCTCAGCATCCTGGTACCTGAATTCACAGGTACAACATAACAGAGAATAGAATCCGGAGGGTTTCCAATATTAATTTAGGATGTCTCCACAGCTCCCTCCATGATATCAAAATAATCTATTTTAGTCAAGTAATGAAAAACAAGAAAGCAAACAAGAAGTTATATACTAGGGGTGATTATAAAGGACGAGGCTGAAAAATAAGCCGAGTTAAGATGTTAACATGATTTGAACAGAGACGCACTTTGCTCTTCAGAGGCTGGGGAAGTTTATTTAGTTAAAAAAAGAAAAAGAGGTTCTCACCCAACTCTTCCATTTTCCGTGAAACATGCACTTCTCACAGTTTGTAGTTTGTTTTGAAACTTTTGTTTTGTTTTGTTTTTTTTTTTTTAGACCTGGGTAAAATTTTGACTGTGCTGAACAGAAAATCAGAGGCAATTCACAGGTCAGGCAGGGGGCAGCACAGGACATGGCTAAAACCCTAGAAGGTGTTCCAGGTACAGGCCCGGCCTTCTGTGCCCCAGGCAAATGAGGGGCCACTAGTACATGTTCTCCAATTTAAAACAAATTAAAAATCCAGATTTATATATTTTTTTGGGGGGGAAGGGTGACAAAGTAAAAAGGTTAGGATGTCCAGTATAGACCAATATTTCAAATTAACATCTATGCTAAACATTGGTCTTCAATTTTTAGTTTAGGCTCTTACTGAGCCACTTCTTAAAAATTGGTGTTTATTCTCTCCAGACTCTGGGGGTTACATTTCAAATATCGCTCAGGTAATGACATACTGCAGGTACAAATGCAATGGAAAATATTTCATCTACCCTCTCTGGGTGACCTGTGGGGCATGCCATACACGTGACCCCCTACCTCGTTCACCACCAGACCCCAAGGTGATTTCATGCACTGTGACCACCAGGACAGGCACATATTTAGAGTGACTTCTAGAGACAGGTATCTGCTGAGAGTTTGTCACTATGATTAATGAAAGTAAAGCCAAGTGTGGGGAGCCACCTTCTTGCCAACCTTCCACCCTGGAGTGACTTATTTATTTGATTTTTTTGAGAAAATATCTTATCACAATTAAATTCCAATTTCACAGCTTACTAATTTCTTTTCACCATATACATGACAGCATTCATAATGCCTCAGCAGGGGAGAGGAGATGACATCCTGTTTACTGTGTGGCTGCACATTCAATCCCCACAAGGAAAGCAGTAAGGACACGGATATCCATGGCTTGCAGGGAACTGAAATTGGCTTGGTAGAGATTAAACATGTAACTTTTAATGGATTTTCCTTAAGGAATGTTTTTTTTTCTTTTTGTACTAATGTGGAAATGATTCAAGTGGTTCCCGCCATTTCTCGTTTGAATCATCTCCTATCTGTATTTGAGGGTCATCTGTGAGAAGGCTGGATATTATGAGGGAGCTGTCAGAGAATGATTTTACTATCTCTCCATGTGTCACAAATTTCTTCTTTACCTACATTAAAAAAAAAAAAAACTGTCTCTTTCCGCTAATTTTTTATTGGTTCTTTTTAGTTATACATGACAGTAGAATCCATTTTGACATAATTATACAAGCATGGCATTATTCTAATTCTGACACCAGTATCTTTACTTCCCTTTCCCCACCCCCTACTCCCTTCCCTCTATTGATCTTTCTGCCATTTACCATAGTTATTTTTAAAAATTAATTTCTAGTGGATGTACACTATGGTGAGATTCACTGTGTGTATTCATATGTGTACATATGCCCTCCTTCTTTTGAAATGCACAGTACTCTTTGGCTTTGCATTAGATGTGACCAAATTACAACTTTCATTACATCTTTCTCCTTCTTTCTCTCTCTCTCTCTCTCTCTCTCTTTTTATACCAGGTATTAAACCCAAGTGTGCTCAACAACTGAGCCATACCTCCAGCCCTTTCCATTTTCTTTCTAATTTTAAGATAGGGTCTCCCTAATTTGCTGAGGCTGGCTTTGAGCTTGCAATCCTCCTATCTCTGTCTCCTGAGCCATGGGGATTACAGGCATGTGCCACCATGCCTGGCTAACATCTCTTCTTTCTTGACAACTTCTTTCTTTAGTCCTGCTAATTGGATTATGTGACCTTTATGATTTACAGTAGTCTAGAAATGTAAAACCAAACAAAGCATGCCAGAAGGCACTTCTTAGTCATTTCAGTGTTAAAATCATTGTAGGTATAAGAGTTCTGAACAGAAGGCCCCTATGACATAACAAACAGATCACTCTCTTGGAATACCTTGATAATACTGGATCCATCTGGCTTGATCTCTGACTATTTCTTGTTTCTAATATCAAAAGGAGCATGCACAGATAGACTAGCTCCTTGATAATACCTATGAGTGTCTGCTATGGCTCTGAGCTAAAATTCCTCCTCCCTTACCGCACTGTGCCTCGCCTCATCCACCCACACCACTCCTCTCATTCACTCCATCACTGCCACTGTTCTTGAATGGGGATAGTTATAATATTAACCCTATAGTGCTGCAAAAGGATTAAGTCCTAGGACATGTACAGAACTGAGAATGGTGCTTGACATATGGTAAGTGCTTAAGAACTATTAGCTATAATCATCTTTCCAGATCTAGTATAAACATTTTGTAATGTATACTGCCTAGCTTAATAGATAAATGCATTTAACTATATCAATAATTCGGAATTCTTTAACATAGTCAACAAATTGATAAATGACTAGTCTGAAAAATTAGTATGTGCTTTTGCCATGACATGAAATTGAACGTTTGATTATAATATAATCATTATTTTGCCTCTAAGAAAAATTGTTGTTAGCTTAACAATGACATAAATTATAATATCAAGTTAAAGAGTTAATTCAAAGATGCAATATTTTATGTGCCATTATAAATGAAAAATCATTACCAATTAAACTGTAACAATATTTTTTGTTACTTAGAATTTTTATTTTATGTTTATTGAAATAATTTTCTTAAACTTATTTGTTCTTGGATTTTTATCGTACATCACAATATAAAGAGCAATGGACAAGTTCATGCAGTCCCAAGCAATGATAATTGCATCACAATTGCTGCCTGTCTAAGAGTGATTGAAAACATCATTTATTGGATGGTACATTTTGATTTTAGAGATGATAAAAGGCACATGTTAGAATTAATGATATCACATATATTTATATGGTTACATATGATAGGAAGACCCTTAGAATATAAAGATTACTGATTTCTACACTTTCTCAGAAGTTGGAGTAGTCTGTGATGGGTGATGGTTTTAGCTTTGCTGAGATACATATTGCACATATTTTCTGACAGGTGCACAGGACATGGTTCTGCAGTCAGTGAATGAATGTGGTGGGTCAAGCGCTCAATTCACATAGCTATGAGTACACCCATGCAGAAACTCACACTTTCCTTGTCATTGTATTCCTAAATATAACAGGCAAAGATTTCCTGCAGCCCTCTTAAATGACAAAAGTCTATTGTGGGGTAGTTATACACAAGCAAAACTACTCACCCGGCGAGGTCAGGCAGGAGGCTGGAATCTGCAAGGTCGGCAGCGGCAGCAGCAGCTTCGTTCCACCTCGAGGTAGGCAGCGGGTCTGGGCTCCTGTGGGCGGTGGAAGCGGCTGCTTCCTTCTTGCCAGGAGATAAGGCAACGGGGGGCGCGGGGGTCGGCGCCGGCAAAGTCCGCCTGGTTGGTTCCGGCCGCCGCCGCCACCTTCCTCCTCCTCAGGTGGTCGCCTCGTTCCTGCCGCCGCCTGGCTGGTTCCTGCCGCCGCCTCGTTCCTCCTCCTCCTTAGGTGGCCGCCGCCTGGTTCTGGTTCCTGCCGCCGCCTCGTTCCTCCTCCTTTTCAGGTAGGCGCCGCCTGGTTCCGGCCGCCGCCTGGTTCCTCCTCCTCAAGTGGCCGCCTCCGCCTCGTTCGTCCTCCTCCGGTGGCTGCGGCCGCCACCTCGTTCCTCCTCCTCCGGTGGCCGCCTTCCTGGTTCCTGCCGCCGCTTCGTTCCTCCTCCTCCTCAGGTGGCCGCCGCCTGGTTCCGGCCGCTGCCTCCTTCCGGCCGCCGCCTCGTTCCTCCTCCTCCGGCGGCCGCCGCCTTCCTGCCGCCGCCGCCGCCTTCCTCCTTCTCAGGCGGCCACCTGCCTCGTTCCGGCCGCCTTCCTCGTTCCAGCCGCCGCCTTATTCCTTCTCCTCAGGTGGCCGCCTCGTTCCGGCCTCCGCCTGGTTCGTTCCTGCCTCCGCCTCGTTCCTCTTTCTCAGGTAGCGGTACTGAGGTCGGCTTTGGGGGAAGCTAGGGCTGTGGTAGCGGTGGCGGCTGCTTTGTTCCCGCCAGGAAGTAGGGCAGCAGGGATGGTTCCGCGTGGGCTTCAGCCGGGGAGGTGCCGGCTCTGCTTCATTCCCGCTGCGAGGTAAGGCGGCGGGGCTGGGGTCCGCGTGGGGGGCAGTAGGGGCGGCAGCAGCTTCCTTCAGGCAGCAAGGTAGGGCGGCGGAGCTGGGGTCTTGGGGTGTGGGCAGTTAGGGCGGCGGCGGCAGCGGCAGCTACGTTCCAGTCAGTCATCCCCGCCACCGGTGTCCACGAGTTGCGGGGCCTTTTGGCTGCTCCTATTATTTGGCGGCTGGGGCGGCCCTCTGTCCGTGGGCAGCCTTCCCCACAAAGGGCCTCGGAGCTGCGTGGACACCGGCAGCAGCAGCGACAGCAGCAGCAGCTCTCCTATGAGAGCACAGTCATTTGTTGTAGTTCTTGGGGCTTTGTTGTTTTTCCTTGGGCTTTTACCCTTCTTTTCGTTAATTTTGGATAAAATGTCCCCCGTGATGTAAAGATTGAGCAAGGAACCTTGGTGACATGGGGAGCTTTGCAGAAAGTGCAGTTTGGATTCTGCTTTTCCCATGGTGGCAGCTGGATGAATCTTCACTGCTGGCCCTGGAAAAAGCTAGGGAGGCTTGTTAGTTGAGTTTTAAATTTCCCAGTATTGTGTTTAAAGGTTTTAGTGCATAGGTTTTACGTTCACCTTAAATAAGCATATGAGCAGTTAACAGGGAATGTTTTCCTCTGGGAAAGGGAATTTGGTAGCTCTGACCCATGTCAGTCTGTGAATATTTAGACCTGTAGTGACTTTTTAACATTTTTCATAAGAATCTGTTATTTACAGTGTGTCATATGTTGTTAATACTCCTTGCCTTAAGTTCCCCGGCAAATCTTTTTCATGCCTTCTGAGAAAGTAGACAATTGATAGATTATCCAAGGAATGGAAAAAAAATGTGAGTGGGTGATTTCGGACAATCCCTGAGAGCTGGCATTGTAAAACTCATCCTATCCCCAGTAACATTTTCATAAATTCGAGCACTTTTGAAGCCTTTTTATAAAGATACAATTTGGGAATAATATTAACATAAGGAAAAGCTGTTGATTGATTTCTTAGATTAACATTTCTTCCCTTTTCTCTTTAAAAAAGTTTTCCAAGTGATAACTTCATGAAGATGGCCAGTGATAAGCAAATGTCCGATGATGATGACAGCCCTAGTACCAGCAGTGGTAGTTCAGATTTGGACCAGCAAGACCCTGCTGTTCCAGAGCCTGAAGATCATGAAGAAAGAACCTTCTGCCATCCATCGGAAGAAGAGCACCACACTCTCTAGCAAAACCACTGCTAAGTTATCCACTAGTGCTAAAAGGTAACATTGTCAGGTTGTCTTCCAAGCAATTGGATGCTTTTATTTTTACATCAAGAACAATACTCCAGAAATACTTCATGACAATTTTATTTGTACTTGAATGAATTGTCATCCTTTAGGGAGCATGAAAACGTCCTCACTAAAATTATGCTTCTAAGCAAACTTATTCTGTACTTTGGTAATTTCAGTAAGAGTCCTAGAGACTGAATTCTCATCCTGACAGTTTAAGGAGTTGGCAAGGAAAATGTGTGAAACTGAATTAGATGGTACACTGGGGATGTTTCCTTTTGTGAGTTATACTCTTGAGTGAAATTAGCACATGTCCACCTGGGTGTCAGTCCAGGCATCTGTGGTGGCAGGTTCATAAAAGGAAATGTGTCACTTTTCATGAAAGGAAATGATCAAAAAAGTTTATATTTGCTAAAAAATGTTGAATGTCAGGCCTTGGCATTTTTTGAAAGCAGATTTTAAATTTGCTTAGTTTTACAAACAAGTCTTTAAATCCTGCATAATAAGTATAATTTTTTTGTAGTTATAGTTATTCCTCCTTGTTCTTGTGAGAACAAATAAAACTGAAAAGTAGCCATTAACAATCTCAGGTGTCACTTTGCTGTTAAAACTTTGCACATCTTTAAAACTCGTGGATGTTCTTTACATAGTAGTGAAAATCAACAGCAGGAAAAAACATTTTGTTGGTTGTAAGTGAAAGATTATTTGTTTCCTGCTGACTTTTATTTTCTATGATGGCAAAAAAATCCATCAATGGGACTCCATCAGTGATAGTGGTTGTATTGAGTAGAACTCTTGTATCAAACATAAAATACACCTATAGCATTACTTAATGTTGATGTTTTGTTGTTTTTCATTGATCACAACTAAAAGAAAGAATATAAAAACTGATCAATTATTGCATTTTATAGTGATTCATGTTCTTATTTTTTTATATATTTTCACCTTCATTGCACCATTAATCAAACACTAATGAACTTGAGAATATTATATTGAATAGCAGCAGTCTTTGAAATAATTTAAAATTCTTCTCAGTGTGTTGTAATCTTGTGGAGAGAACATTAAACAACTTTTGAAAACATTGTAAATTTCAAGAAAATCAGAGAAATGCTCTTTTTCCCCTTACCTCAAGGCCCTCTTTCCTCCAAGAGTATGAAATTTAAATTTACGTGCTGAACCTAAGATCAGAGAAAATAAATGGTTAAGTAAGATTGCTAAAATAGTCCTTGGAAGTTTTTCATTGGTAAAGGTATTTGTAAATTTTAAACTTTTTTAAACAGATAAATATTGATAAAACTATTAATGTGCTTTTGCAATAGCTTTCTAATTTTTACCACAATAAAAGTGGATTGAAGTCATTGTCAAAAATATTCTAGTGCTTTTCCTCCTTCCGTTTTGTCTCATTTGCATATAAGCTTGAAAAGAGAATTTCTTTGGTAAAAAGAGTTTTAAAATAGATTTTATATCCTTTTGTTTAGTAGTAGTGGAGGACTTTCTCAAATCAGGTGTAAGTGACTTACCTATTTACAGTAGCAAGTGAGAAAAAAGCTGCAATTTTCTGTTAAGGAGTTTGGGTTATGCCTCTGAGAACAAAGAGGAAGCAGCCATGTTAGCATTACTGAAGGCAAAACCAGCCTTGCATTTACCTGCATGATGGTAGAGGGCATTCTGATTTTCTGGTTATTCTGTAGACTGTCTCAAATCCTTTTTGTCTGTTCCCATTTCACTAACAGAATTCAGAAGGATCTAGCTGAAATATCCCTTAATCCTCTCCTAACTTCAGGTAAGAATCAAATTTTGTTGTTTTGATTTCTAAATGGTAGAATAATATCAGGAGATGAATGTATTATCCTTGTATGTATGTGCAGCAGAAGAGGCTAGCTAGCTATGTTTGCTTCCTTAAAGCTTTGCAAGTGCTTTAAACAAAAATTGCCTAGGTGAATTAAATTAAATTAGGAGAAAAATACTCTTAGCATGTATCATGTATTCTGTACTTATGAATATAGTGATCTTGTGCTTCTTGCTGAGATTTGTTTGAGTGGTGTTGATTTTTCTGTTGTTTTTCTGTGGAATATATTTATTCACAAGTATTTTGTAGAAACCTGTAAGGTTTTAAGTTTTAAAGTTAGTGCTTGTGTGCAATCTGAATTGATTTTCCAAATTTAGAAATTGTTGAATATGGTGTTACAAAATGTAAAACAGGAGTATAGTTGTATCTGTTGGATTTATTCAATAACTTGCCTAAAGGACAAATTTTATGTGCTAAGCTATGGTTGTAGTTGTTATTTTCTAGAAAGCACAGTGTTGGAATTGTTTACATTTTAAGCAAATATCCTAATGACTTGGGAAATTTCTTAGCAGTAAATTAATTGAAATTGTGAGAAGAATCAAAGTCAGTGGAACTCAGATTTTAACAAATTGTTGACAAATTGTATTAAAAGTAGCTGGTTGATTTTTTTCATTTGTGTCTTATATAGTGTTCTGTTTATTTTTGAATGGTGACTGTAGGGTTGACAAAATTTATCAAATTTAGAGAGCAATATTATAAATAAATTGCATAGAAGTATGTGCTCAAGAATGAGAGGGGAAGGGATGCTATAATTAAGGCAGTGTTATGATTTGATATAAAAATATTTTGTTGTTTAACCTGTGTTTTGGCTACAAATTGTGTTTGCTCTTGTTGATCAGCACCATCTCTGAAGTCTACCTGAGACATAATAAGGAATAATCCATTTACTACCTTGTGTGTGTTAACCAGATCCCCAGATAAGGGGGATCTGATCCTGATTTATCCAGTGAATTAATAGTTTTGCTTATATTTGTAGTCGCAGCCATTTCAGTTTAAAAAGGAGACATGAATGTGAGCTAATTATAAACAGAGTGGTATGTCAGATCTCAAAATGTTACTTAAAAAGTATACTGCTCAATAGTGTAGCCACTAGCCACATTCTGACTATGGACCAGGATGTTGTGGTTAGTTGAAAATGTGATATGCTGTAAGTGTAAAATGCATACTGGATTTTGAAAACTTAGTACAATTTGTAAAAGAATAAATATTTTAAAGATGTTTATTACATGTTGAAATGATATTTGACATGTTTAGTAAATGTTTTAAAAATTGTATTTTTATCATTTTATCATAGTTATTAGAAAATTCAAAATTACATGTGTAACTTGCATTATAATTTTGTTGAACAGTATTGCCTTAGAGAAGAAGTAAATCAGTATTTCTTTTAGCCTTCTAAATGGTGTGTCAAATCTGTACCATTTAGGAGGTCAAGTTAAATTTGCTCTGTGGAAGAATCACTTAACTTTCAGAGTATATTCTGATAATTTCCATTATGAAAGATGTAAACATCTGTCAATTTAAAACTCACATGTCTTAAAGTTGCATGTCAGTTCAAACGTTCTTAAGGGTTTATGTTGATTTTCTGCAAATGGCTTAAACCAGTGTAGGAATATACATCTAGAGAACATAGTAGATGTTGAATTGAATGCTCTCAAAGCAGTAATGTACTGGTGAATTTGGTAAAGAATTGTGCTTTAAGTGTTTAACCCAGGACTGTTTCCACAAGGTCACAGGATTATTTTAGATGGAGGAGAATCTTTCTGTGAAATAGAAAGTAATTTTCACTTATCACATATTTTTCTAGAGGGTTTCTTTCGGGTATTTAAAATCATTTAAAGGAATTGGCTTGTACCTACTTATTATGTAAGTCCAAAAATGAGACCCACTTCAGGATTAAAGACTGTTTCCCCAAATCATGGAATGGAATCTGACCTGGCCTCTGAGCTGACTTTGTGCTTTGTGTAGGGCTTTTCTTGTGGGCCTTGGGTGGCGGGCCAGGTGTGGCCTGAGGTTGGCAGGTTTGCAGGAGGGCTGGGGGTGGAGGTGTCTGACGGTCACTCCCGCCCTCTTCGGCCCACTAGCCACAGGTGCTGTGTGCTCTGGGCTGAGTGGAGGTTGACCTTGGACAGTCTTGCCACCTGCAGTGCTTCCCCATCTGGGAGTCAGGGCAGGCTCTGAAGCCTCCTGATAACAGACATCTCCTCAGGAAACCTGTCCCTCTGGGTGTGTCTTAGCGTGTTTTCCCAGCTCGGATCCAGATGGGTCTGGTGTCTGTAAAAGAATGAGGAAGGCCTCCTACAGCTGTGACATTTTCTCTCCTGACTCCTTCCAGCAACCTGGCCAGCAATCGCATTGGATCCCTGGAGTCAGGAGCATTCGATGGCCTATCACGGTCGCTGCTAACTCTTTGCCTGAGCAAAAACAGGATCACCCAGCTTCCTATAAAAGCATTCAAGTTACCCAGGCTGACACAACTGTGAGTACAGAAACCAGCACTTTAATTAAGGTTATAGCCCAATTTTTATGGGGGCCAAACTTCCCCAAGGACCTAGCACCAAATGCAACCCCTACTCCCCCCCCCCACCTTGCCCCCAGTAAAGTTCTGCATGAACTGTAATTAATGCCCCTATGACAACACCTAGTAAAAGCAGATTGGAGCTGGGTCTGGGGCCGGTGGGCCACCTCATCTTGCAGGGATGAGGTCCACTGAGTATGGACGTGCAGGTTTATGCTAGTGTCCTCCTCGATGACATGAGGAATCCTGCTGGTTAGCTGGCGTGGCTAGTGCTTAGGCTGCATTCATTCTGTTTATTTATCTCAGAGGTTTTAGTGTTGTTTTTAAAGGTACCCGTAAAATAAGTACCTCAGGCTTGATGGCATCCTCTACATTTCTTGAATTTGGCAGGAAGTTAGCATGGCTAAAGGCGGTAAGCAGGAGATGGCAATTTTTATTTCCTAAATCTTACGAGGTGGTTGATTTATGATGGTCTCTCGCTTTTTTTTTTTTTTTTGGTACCGGGGATTGAACTCAGGGGCACTCAACCACTGAGCTACCTCCCCAGCTGTATTTTGTATTTTATTTAGAGACAGAGTCTCATTGAGTTGCTTAGGGCCTTGCTGAGTTGCTGAGGCTGGCTCTGAACTCACAATCCTCCCACGCCACTGGGATTATAACCCTGTGCTACCATGCTTGGCTCTTGATTGATTGATTAATTGATTGATTTTTGACTTCTTTTTATTATTGGAAGAATAAATGTCAAGAAAACAAGCCAGTAGTGGAAATTTGGTTTAAATTGACGAAAACAGTTGTTGAGGCTCAGTGGGGTGTGGATCCTGGGCTGTCTGCGGAGAAGGTCTCCATGATGCTGAGGAGGTTGGGTCACGAGATGCTCCAGAAATAGTTGGGGGAAACCAGGGCTTTCCCATTAGCTCCATGTGTCTTTCCCTGCCCTTCCAGGCCACCCAGAGTCCTTTCAGTCTCCCGAGGCTCTCTAGTACTAGAGCCAGCAGCTGAATGTGTGTGCTTCATGGGGGGTCCCCCGCTGCTCTTGCCCCATATATGGAGATCCCATCAGATGCCCTGACTGCAAATGTTTTTGCATTAGATACCCGCTGGCTCACTGGCTGGGAAACTCGGCAGGGGTGTGTGTGTGTGTGTGTGTGTGTGTGTGTGTGTGTGTGTGTAATGTGCACAGGGAGGCTCTGACCCTGTGGGCTTCTTCTCTTCAGGGACCCACAGTGTACTGTGCAGAAGCATCTCTGCTTTGCATGACCAGGATGCTAGTGGCTTCTCCTCCTTTGCCACTTCAGCTGGGCTGGAGCTCTGTCGTGCATATTCCAGAACACTCTTCCTTCCTCAAGTCTGTCATTTAGAATCTGAAGTTCTAAGTTGATGATGGTCTGAGGATTAAGAGAATGTTCAGAAGAAAACAGTGTGAGGCTCTACCATTTCATTTTTATGTGGAACGAATTTATACAAATTAGGGCCGGTCATGGTGGTGTGTGCCTGTAATCCCAGTGGCTGAGGAGGCTGAGGCAGGAGGATTGCAAGTTTGAGGCCAGCCTCAGCAACTTATCAAGATCCTAAGCAGCTCAGCGAGACCTTGTCTCTAAATCAAATATAAAAAAGGGTGGGGGTGTGGCTCAGTGGTTAAGCACCCCTGAGTCCAATTCCTGGTACCAAAAAAAGAGCAAAATGTGTATCGGTAACTTCCATGAGAGAAACCAGGTGTCTAGGCAGAGCTGTCATTGGTGAGGATTCTGAGAAGTGAGGAAATGGCACATGAATGCTCTTCATTCAGTGGGGTCATATCCTGAGATGCCCACTGTGAGCTGAGGATGTCATAAGTTGAAAATACACTTAATTCCTAGTCCCCAGGGCATCCTAGCTTGTAGCACAACACATGGTAGAGTGTCAGTTGTTTCCTCTGGGTACCACAGGGCTGAGGGGGAGCCATCTCTCTGCCACTCCCAGCATTGAGAAAGGATTGTACCAGTTAGGAAAGATCTAGATTCGGAATTCAAAGCGGAGTTTCTGCAGAATGTGTGTTAGTCTCACACCTTCATAGAGTGTGGACATCACAAGTTGGAATACTGTAAGTCAGGGACCTACGGTGCATACTTAATGAGCATGTTGGGAGCCAGATCCTCACACTGCCCACAACCCCGAGGTACATTCTCTATTCCCTCTCCATACAGCACCATGAGGTGGATTCTTCTGGATATTTCCATTTCGCAGGTGTTCAGACTCATTAAGCCATCAAAATAGCAAAATCAAGATTTAAATCTTATAGTCATGGAGCTGGGAGTAGTGGCACACACCTGTAATTCCAGCATCTCAGGAGGCTGAGGCAGGAGGATCGTGAGTTCAAAGCCAGCCTCAGCAACTTAGCAAAGCCCTAAGCAGCTCAGTGAGACCCTGTCTCTAAATAAAAAATATAAGTAGGGCTGGGGCTGGGGCTCAGTGGTTAAGCACTCCTGGGTTCAATCCTGGGTACCAGAAAAACAAAAATCATACAGTCATTGGACCCCAGAGCTAATGCCACGTCTCCTGGCACAGTGGATTTTTTCAGGTGGATGAGGATAAGGGCTGCCTCCCTTTTCCCCTTCTCTCTCTGTTCCTCTCCTGGCTTTGCCCTTGCTGAGAGCTCCTCTGCCCACTCATCTGCCTGGTTCACTTTGACTTAGCTGAAAGTGACTTATGGCTAACATCCCCTGCCCTTCCAAACTTTCTGAGTATGTCTTGGCCTGGAGACCCTCCACTGGGGTCTGCCTGTCTTCTCTCCACCATGTGTATGCACACCAGGGGGTCTCCATGCTTCCCATGTGCTCTTACACCCTCAGTGTGACCACCGTGTCTGATCGGAGCGTTGACCAGGCACACTCCGGGTATTGGGTAAAGGTCGGACCCCTTTGACTCCGGGCACTGTCATTGCAGACACCTTGAGCAGAACAGCCTGGTGGAAGTGAACAGCAGCTCCCTCTTTGGCCTCACGGCCCTGCACCAGCTGCACCTTGGCCACAACTCCATCTCACGCATCCACTGCGATGGCAGAGAGCAGTGGACTAAGAAGGGGTGTAGGCCTCGGGGGCAAAGGCAGCTTAGAGGCAGGCAGGCCAGTGGCCCTGTTCTGGCAAAAAGAAGGATAGATGTCCAGGCCAGCCAGGCCCAAAGCAGGAATGTCAGGTCTTTGAGCTCCAGGCCCTTCATACCTCCTATTTTTGAAATAACAGAGGTGTAGCCTGTCGGTCCCCATGAAGAGCCTCTGTCCCCAGGGATTTCTTGGGTGTGGAAAAAGCTCCTGAAGTCAAGGGCTCTGTCTGGGAAGGGCAACCTAAAGAACCCTTCTCACTGTAGCTTCTTGCAGAGTGATGGTACCTTAGGCCTCTGGGCCATGGTGTGGCACACCTGTAATGCCAGTGACCTGGGAGGCCAAGGCAGGAGTATCACAAGTTTGAGGCCAGCCTCAGCAAATTAGTGGGACCTATTTCAAAAAAAAAAAAGCTGGCAATGTTGCTCAGTGGTAGAGCACCCCTGGGTTCAAGCCCCAGTGAGAGAGAGAGAGAGAGAGAGAGAGAGAGAGAGAGAGAGAGAGAGAGAGAGAACAGTGTGTTTGAACCACACTGGGATCATGAACAGAGCAATGGCGACCCGCTGACTGGAAGAATCTGTGTGTCCTCAGCGCTTGCACCTCAGTCAGCTTCCCCAGGGCCTGGCTCTTCCCTTTACCTGTCGTGCCTGGTGGAGGAGGTGGATGTGCATGGAGGCTCACAGTGTCCCCCCACCCTCCATTCCTTTGGAAGATCCCCAGGCAGGACACCCAGGCTGGGCCTGAGGGCACCTGAGCTCACTGTTGCCCAAGCTGAGAGCCACAGTGGTGACCCCTGGAGAGGGAACCTGGGTCCCCTCTCTGTCCTGCATGCACAGCCGGAGCTGCATAGCCAAAGGTCGGAGAACATGGCCATGTTCCCGTGTCTGCACCCATTTCTAGATCTCTGCTTGTGTTGGGGGAACAGGTCCTCGCTAGGTGGAAATTTTCAGTTTCATAATGCTCTAGTTTAGTCCGGTTGGGTTTCCTTATTTTTCAGGAGAGTTTGGGAGGGTTTTCTCCTTTCCCACTTTTCATAGGCTTGGCCTAGAAAAATCGTCACTTAATGTGAGCAAGCATTATGGGTGCCAGGCACACTCACAGGGACCTGGAACTTCATGCTGCGCTTGCAGCCCGAGTCCTTAGCCGGTCCCTCCAGTTGTGTGCCCCTTGCATCTCGGGCCCACAAGCATCCCTCTGCTGACCTGGCATTTCAGTCTCTGTGGGTCAGTGGTCAGAGCGTGTGCCGTGCAACAGCCTGCCTCTCCCTCCCGCTCACTGCCCTTGGACTTGGGGTGTTAGATTCGCCCTCCTGGTGCTTTAGGGTGCTGCTTCCTCCCTCTTGTGGTATCGGATGGCACACTCTTTGCTCAGGTGAGGACCGCATGAGGTAACTCCAGGGACACGTGGTTCTCTGTTGTCCTAGTCCAGGAGCCCTGGGGAAGCAGGGCAGGGTGAGTCCCACAGTCCTGAGCCTGTCTAGTTCCTAGGGTGAGGAGCCACCGTCCTGTGACTCAGCAGAGGGTTTGTGACCTCCTGGGAGAAGCTGTGCTCCAGAGCCTTGATGGGGCTTTGAGCTCCCTGCTCCCCTTTCTGGCTGTGGACCGCTGTCTGCTGTGCCCTTTAGAGGGACCAGGGTCACTGCAGTATGCCTTGACCAGTCCTAGAAGCTTGCCCCGTTCTCAGGTCACCTCAGAGGCAGGCTGAGGGTTGCTTTCCCGCCCCTCCCCTAAGCCAAATTCCTTAATTGCAGGTGAGGATATAATTTTGGTCTCCTGCCAGGTCTTGTGACTGACAGAAACCATGACTTATTTCTCCAGCAGGGAAAGAAGGCTGCCTGCTGCCCCCTTTAAAAACCCATTAATCTTCACTGATACTATTTTTGTTCTTCCTGACCCAGCCCAAACTTCCCATTTTTCAACCAGAGGTGACCCGTATGCCAAGAGACCAGCGCCCGGGTTGTGTCAGAAATGCAAGGGTGTCTGGGAGGAGGGTTGGAGTCTCACATGCAGGCTAAATGGATGATTTGGGGTGTGTCCTGTCCTGCTCACAGGGAGGGTAGGTGACACTCAGGCCAGAGCCTCCAGCCTGAGGCTGAGGCCCTGCAGTGGTTGTCCCAGGCAGGGATGCATGGTGCCCTCTGCTGTCCAGTGCATGGAGTGGCGCATCTGACCCACAAGGGGCCTATCCAGGGTGTCGGGCCTCTGCCAAGAAAAGTCTGAATCAGGACCAGCCTGGACACCAGCAGGGAGGTTTTGTATTGCATGACCTTGTGCCATCCCCACAGTTTAACCACACTGGGACCTGCACAGCCATCCCTGTTGTTAGGCCAGGTGGATGACCTAGCTGCACATCCACTGTGAGATGCTCCCTGCCCACGGAGATCCCATGGGTTGTTGTAAGCAAGTCTGTGAAGCCTGATAATGGCCTGTGCCCCTCCACCTCCCCTGGATTCTGTCCTTCAACAACCTCACGTGGCTGGACAAGGAGAGCCTGGCCAAGCTGGGCAGTTTGAGCATCCTGTGCCTCAGCCACAACTCCATCAGCCACATCACCAAAGGTGCCTTCAAGGGACTCAAGAACCTGCGCATCTTGTATGGCATTCACTGTGGGAGTGACCAAGTGATGGGGTCCTGGGCAGGAGAGCAGAAGAGGGCAGAGCCGGCCCCTAAAGGCCAGTGCAGTGCCAGAACCTTGAGCAACTGGTGACCAACGAGCATGCAGGAGGGGTGTGGTCTTAGTCAAGAACAGGGACACAGCACAGTTTGGGAACAGGAACCTTTATGACAAGAGATCAGCCATCTTCTGAAAAGCTTGCCACGCTGATGGAAGCCCTCAGGTGGGATTATGCCATGTCTAGAGAACCAAGCAGACCACAGCACTGAGGCCCCAGAGTGAGTGTGCTGTCTCTTGATCTCTTGCAGAGACCCCGTCCTTGGTGGTACCCTTGGAAGACCTCGTGGTATCTGTGGGGGAGATGGTGGCCCTCCAGTGCAGTGACTGGCAGCCCCTCCCCCCGCATCACCTGGCTCAAGGGGAACTGCCTCCTGAGCCTCACCGACAGGCACCACTTCACCTCCGACAACCAGCTGCTGGTGGTCCAGAACGTGGTGGTGGAGGACGCGGGCCAGTACACCTGCGAGATGTCCAACACCCTGGGCACGGAGCCCGCTCACAGCCAGCTGAGCATCTTGCCCACGCCTGGCTGCAGGAAGGACCACCATGGCATCTTCACCATTACCGTGGTGTGCAGCATTGTTCTTATGTTGCTGGTGTGGGAGTGCATCATCTGCCAAACCAGGAAGAAGAGCGAGGAATACAGTGTCACCAACACAGGTGAGCACGGTGGCCGTTCATTTCCAGGGCAGGAGAAGCCAGGTCCACACTCTTCAAGAGCTCTCATGCTCTGGGAACACCAGGACCTCTGGGAATGTGGTTCTGGAGAACTGAACCCTTGGTCTTGCCGACACTGGGTTCATAGTCAGGGCAGAGCCAGAAATGGAGCTGCCTTGGGGCTAGGGCTGGGGCTCAGTGGTAGTGCACTTGCCTGGCATGAGTGAGGCACTGGGTTTGATCCTCAGCATAGCATATAAATAGATAAACTAAAGGTCTATTGACAAGTAAAAAAAAAAAAAAAAGAACTTCCTGCTGATGTCCTCCTCATAAACGGAGGTGGATTGTCCCTGAAGCATCACAGTGCTGTGGATTTATTAGTTCTGTCTCCCTTCCTGTCACTCTTCCCCGTCTTTTGTGGTCTCACATGCTTTTGACCTGGGCTCAGTTTCAGCTCGGGTCTGGGAGGGCCTCCTACCTGCACCAACTCCTGGTCTCTGCGCAGCCTCGATGGCTGTTGCCAGGGGATCCTGTTCGGGGCCTGACAGTGAATGCGCATCTGCATCTGTTGTCACCGCAATCCTGAATATTTCATTGTCTTATCTCCTTGAAGATGAAACTATTATGCCACCAGATGTTCCAAGCTACCTCTCTTCTCAGGGAACCCTTTCTGACTGGTGAGAAACCTCAATCAGGACTGAGGGTGGCCATTGGGCCAACAAGCACATCGAGAGCAACAGTAAGGCCTCTGACACAGTGAGATGGAGCTCTATCTAGGTGACTGTCCTCCGTAGGTGGAGATGGCCTCTAGCTCCCTATTCAGGTGTCTGGCGTTAGGTAGGAGGGAGCATCCGGTGAATGAGGCAGCTGCTGGCCCAGGCCTCTGTTGTTCAGCTCAGTCCTGGTCTGTGCAAGCTCTGCAGAGGTTTCAACATCCTGTCTCTCCAGAAGGTCACCATCTGGGCTTAGCAGTAAGCCTCCCAGTTCGATAAGTTAGGATCACTGTCAGAAACAGCTGAAGGGAAACCCCAGGCCCTGAAACCAAGCCCTGCTTCCACAGTTGGCCCTTGGTATCTGTGGGTTCGATTCTCTACACACTAGAAATATCCAGGGCGGAGAAGGTGATGCACATGAAGCCTTCTTTTCCTTGTCATTATTCCCCCAAAACACAGTCCAATAGCTGTGCACACAAAGTTACATTCTACTAGTCACAATGCTTAATCTAGGGTGACTTACATGGGACAGTGTATTCAGGTTATGTGCAAATGGTGTGTTGTTATATACAAGGGACTTGAGCATCCCTGGATTTTGGGATCTGTGTGGGGGCTCTGGCACCATGAAGGTACCAAGGGATGCGAGTGCAGCGGCAGTGCCAAGACCTGCTCTGTATTCCATACTCACAGGGAAAGCTCTCTGCAGGGGGCGCTGTTTCAGTTGGTGGGAGATTGTGAGCGCTTGCTGAGCTGAAGGCCCGGCCTGAGAGAGCTGGTCCTCTAACATGGCTGCAGATGCTCAAAGAGTGCTTGCTGGGAAAATGGTACTAGAAAACAGGCCCATTGCCAGCTTCGTGGTGGCACAGTAGTAACTCACACTGATAGAGAGACTACAGCAGCAGCCCCACCCGTCCTGCTCCTCAAACTCACTGAGACCTCCTCTGCAGGGAATATCCAGAAATCATTTGCAGAGAATTATAATACATGAACATTAAAACATTCCAGTGATCCTTTGCAAATCTCCTACAAAGGAACTTTTAGTTATATTTTTAGTAGACATATTGAAGGGGAGTGTCTCTAATATGCTTTTGGTCATCTCTTCATTTGCATTAATATAAGCAAAAATTTCCTATTCCCTAGAATAATAAACAACAACAAAAAAAAACCTTCAGGGGTCCAGAGATCTAACAGTCAGATGTATCACTGCCATGCTGGGTACTTTGTGTTGGGGGGCATATGTGATACTATTTTTTGACAAAAAAATAGTATAATATATGTTATTCTATGTTGCAGATGTTGGGGAAGAATCCTGAAGCTATAATACACACCATGAAGGAGTTGGAACATCCTTTGAGGTATTTATAGTCAAGTAAGAAATACAGTATGCAGTGTGTGTGTGTGTGTGTGTGTGTGTGTGTGTGTGTGTGTAGACACATATATACAAATATAATAGAAAGTAACCAATGTGATTCTGCAATCTGTACACATGGTAAAAATGGGAGTTCATAGCCCACTTGAATCAAATGTATTAAATATGATGTGTCAACAGCATTGTAATGTTTTGAACAACCAATAAAAAAAAACAAATATATTAGAAAGTTTTACAGAATACAACTTGAGAGTGTGAATTAGATTGATGAAGACAGGTAGTTAATGTCTGTGCAAGAAGGAAAGAATCGGAGAAAAGGAAAATAAAGTAACATTTATTAGGCAGTGCAGTAACTATGATTTCACATGGCTCATCTCATTTATTTTGCATATCGACTCTGCATATTCAGTATTATTTTTGATATGAGTTGAAAGAGATTTGAACCAAGGTCAGTATATTCCAAAACAGCAGATTTTGTCCACTATGATACATTAACTCACCATGCCTCACTCCTTGAAATTAGTTATAAAAACTATTTAAATTTTTTTTCTGCTAATCCTAACATCTGTGTCAGCTCACGGAACTTTTTTTATATGTGATATTTTCTCTTGTGGTTCTCATTTTTCTATCTGCTTTGCATTCTGGCAAAATTTAATGATATTCTACATGCCTATAATCCCAGCAACTCAGGAGTTGCTGAGGCAGGAGGATCAAGAGTTCAAAGCTAGCCTCTGCAACTAAGGGATGCACTTAGCAACTCAATGAGACCCTGTATCTAAATAAAATGCAAAAAAGGGCTGAGGTTCTGGCTCAATGGTTAAGTACCCCTGGGTTCAATCCCTGGTAGCAAAAAAAATTTTTTTAATTATATTCTGGTCATTTATAGATGATACATCATAGGAAGTCTGGATTATGTTGTCTTCCTATAAAGGATATTCTGTTTTATGTGTCATGCAGGCTAATTACTGGTGAATTGTTTTGATCATATTATATTTGGTATTATTATTATTATTATTATTATTATTATTATTATTATTATTATTTGGTACCAGAGATTGAACTCAGGGTACTCAAGTACTGAGCCACATCCCCAGACCTATTTTGTATTTTGAGAGACAGGGTCTTACTGACCTGCTTTAGCACCTTGATTTACTAAGGCTGGCTTTGAGCTCATGATCCTCTTGCTTCAACCACCTGAGTCACTGGGATTATAGGCATATTCCACCGTGCCCGGCTAGGTTTGGTATTTTTCTTTTTTTCCATATTTCATGGTGCATTATACTTGTACATAATGGTGGGATTTGTTGTTATGTTTTCATACATATGTACAATATAGTGATAAAACTTAGCCAATATTATTCTTGAGTATTTCTCTTTTACCTGCTTTCCTCTCTCCCCTGATCCCTTTCCTCTATTCTACTGATCTCCCTTTGATTGTTGTGAGATTCCTTTCACACACACACACCTTTCTTTTCCTTTTTCCTTTCTGGCTGCCACATACATTTTTAGCATGAGTCAATTTTGGTTTCAAATGTAGGTCTACCATTTTCCCTTTACTCTTTTGTGTGTGGTTCTTTTTGCTAAGGCTTATTTCTGAACTCTTAATTAATTACCTGATATATTAGTGAAGCTGCTGCAACCTGACTCTGCTGGAAACATAATTTCTTCCAACATTGCCATTTAGCATCATCTTCAGTCTTTATAGCAGTCAAACTCTGCTAAGCCTTAAAGACTCTCATCTGGTACATTCATTTCAAAAATGAATTTCCTCCAGGCTTTTAGTATTCTCTCTCTAACACACACACATAATCACATTGCACCCACCATACATAACTCAAGACATTCTTGTCCACAAAATTCCAACCACTATGATAATCTTGCACTTTGATAATTTTCTCCTTAACTCAGTATGACCACCATCTTACTTGAGCTTCATCTCCCTGTATAAGTGTGTTTTGTGCACCAGGCCTACAGTCATGTCTGAAATTAATACCTGAAAATGTTTAGTTTTTCTAGTTTTATACTCTTTTGTGTCAGGAAAACAAATCCAGTACAGTAGATATATAACAGTTTCAAGTAAAAGTACTAAATTACTTATATCCTTGCCCATCAATAGTGGTAGAGGCACTTAGGTGAACTTACATAGAAACTGCAACATCTTACATACTCAACAACAATTTCATTGCCCATGGAACCCAAAATT